>NC_084473.1:12029500-12358000 GCF_027409185.1 Cynocephalus volans
GGGTTCTAGGTTTGCTGGGCTCTGTCCCCTGTGTGACCCTAGGCAGTTCATTTCCCCTCCCTTCCCCTCAGTTTTCCTGTTTCTAAAATGAGAGATTTGAACCGTGTCTCTAAGACCCTTTCCAGCTATAGTGCCTGCCACGCACCGCCTGCAACTGCCAGCTTCCTCTCTCTCTAGCAGTTAGTGACTTTCGGAAGCAAGTAGTAGTTAATCGGGAAAATCTTCATGCCTCGGCTTCTTTGCTCTGCCTAGAACAACTTTCACTCCCCTCCTTCCTATCTGGAATCCTCTTTTTCATTCCTCAAGACTCGGCGCAGGCCACACGACCTTCAGAAGCCCTCTTGAGGCTGTGGTCAGAGGTTGAGGACCGTGTTAGTCCACACGGGCTGCCGTAACAAAGTGCCACAGCCTGGGTGGTATAAGCAACAGAAATTTATTGTCTTGCGGTTCTGGAGGTTGGAAGTCCAAGACCAAGGTGCCCACAGGGTTAGTTCCCTCTGGGGCTGTGAAGGAGGATCTGTTCCTGGCCTCTCTCCTACCCTCTGGTGCTTAGTCAGTCAAACTTGGTGTTCTCGGCTTGTAGACGCATCATCCTGGTCTCTGTTTTCTTCACATGGCTTTCCCCTGTGTGCATGTCTCTGTCTCCAAATTTCTCCTTTCTATAAGGACACCAGTCATATTGGATTAGGGGCCACCCTACTCCAGTATGACCTCATTTTAGCTACTTACCACCCTATTTCCAAAGAAGCTCACATGCTGATGTACTGGGGGTTAGTACTTTGACATACGAATGTTGGGGGACGCAATTCAGCCCATAACAGGCACCCTCCTCCGTACTGTCTTCTGTTCCTGACCCAACATGCGGTGGACCATCTCTCTGAGCAGCCTGAGCAGCCGAGGGGACTCAGCTGGAACCAGACGCTTGGAGTGTGGTGAACAGTCGTCCACGGGTCTGGACTGTGCGTCCGAGAAACAGCGGCCAGAGGGAGCAAATAGCAGCAAAGCTCATGTCTGCAACCCGTGCACAGGAGATAAAGGAGCCAGAAGTGAGCGGCAGCTCTTTGGTCTTGGAGCGGAGAAGGGAATGGGGCGGGGCATCAGCTTGAAGGATGGGCGGGGCTACAGAGGAGGTGGGCGTGGTCATGGAGGAGAGGGCCAATCAGGAGACAGCAGGGAGCCTGAGTTGCTGCTACCTAAGGAAGGGGATAATTCCTTGTGTCCTGGATCCCTTTGCAGTTTACATACTTAATCAATTTGACAATTTCTTTTGGTAATAAAACCCTGGATGGCCAGATTTTGTGTAAATGGACCCTCAGCTGCCTGTCCTGGGCTCATCCATTGGCTTCCTGGATCCTTTTCCTTATCCATGGGATCTAACTCCAGGCTCCGGTCTGGCCCTCTTCTGAGGACTGGCCTGGCTGTCCTCCCTTTGTGTTGCTATCTCTTTGTCTCCTTCGATTTCAATTTGGAAAATTCCTATTGCAAAGCCTAAGAACTGTATTTTTGGCAGAAACCTCCAGTGGTTACCTAAAGTGCAAAATTTCTTTGAGGTCTCATGTTTTATTTTAAAAATTCATGCTGCCTTTTTTTTTTTTTTATGCCGACTTTTGAATTTGATTCCATTTTTCCAAGTGTGTGCTAATGCAAAAATATTATTTGCAACTACTTAGCTTTGGTCTTGCAGGGAGATGGAGCATGCTCGTTCTTGGGCCGGCTGTACCCTACCCACCCCCTAGTGCCTAATTTTGAGAAGCAGAATATCTATACATGCTGGTTCCTGTATTTTCTGGCTTGTGACTTCAGTTCTCTTCCTGTTTTGATGTGGCTGGGCACCCTCATGAGTAACGCCCTTCCTAGCAGCTGAACCCAGGCTCGTGGCCCCCCTTCTCCTTGGTGGCCTCCTGACACCAGCACGCTCTGCCTCACCTGTCTAGCAGGGAAGGGCCAGACACACCCTCCAAGGAGCACCCTGTCAGATGCCTCGTCTTCATTCCTGTACAGAGTGCACCCCCAGTTCCTGTCCTTCCCTACTGAGGTCACTGGGGCTGGGCCCCTGGGATGCCCTTCTCTCTGTCTTGGGGGAGCCATAAGCCACTCTTAAGCTGCTGTCCCCTGCTCCTTTTCTTTGAGCCCTCAAGACCTTTTCAAGGGGTCAATGGAGTGTTGGAGACACTCAGCCAAGAGGAAAAGGCAGAGAAGCAGAAGCCACGTGCTCCAGCCCTCCTTGCAGGTTCTGCTCCAGCTTCAGGTCATGCTCTGCTCCTCTGTGAGCTGCAAAGAGCAAGGGCTTAGGGTCTGAGGATCTGGGTTCAAATCTTTCCTCCACTTATTAGGTATGGGATCTCATGCTAGTCTTACTGCTGCTGTGAGCCTCAGTTTCCTTATTTGTAAAATGGGAATATTCATTTCAGCCCCCAGCTGAGACAGTAGAGTGGGGTTCTGGGGACAAAGCACATGCAGCTCTCAGGCAGTCTGTGTTTTCTTCCTTAGCTCCCTTCCTCCTTCTGCTGCTCCCCTGTCACACCTGTTCTCTCTGCAGGTGGTCCTTCGTGTCTTTTCTACCACGTACCACGTCTGCGTGATTTCTCAGAGCTCTTCCCAGTGGTGGCTGATGTGCGGGGTGGGGCAAGGGGCCACTGTGGCCTATTCTGCAAATGGGGAACCTGGGTCCACAGAGGTGACCAGGCTTTCTCCATGTCTTCCTTCTGATTTCTTACCCCTCCTGGACCAGGGCCACATTTGCAGAAGTGTGTGGTGATGGGGGTGACCAGCACCAGATCTTAAACTGGATTAGGTTGACTTTGCCAAATTGGTGTCTGAGCTGTGGGTCTTCTCAGCCTTGCTCATATCTTGTGAAGGATTGTCCTGCCTCCCACTGTATTTTCCTCTAGCTGCATGCACGTGGCTGGCTCGACCAGTATTTTATTTATTTATTTATTTTTACAACATAGTTGATTTTTGTGACCCTTTAGCAATTCCTCCCTTTCCCCACTCTTTCCCCTGCTGCCACTTGACCAGTATTTTTACGAGACCATTTGTGTGAGTCCCATAAAAACACTAATTTACTTTTTTGTTATCTGACAAGATTTCCTCTTTGTTACCCTTTTTAAAAAAAAGTAATAAAAAAGCCTTTATTCTCTGAAAAAATAAAATAAAATAAATTTAAAAACTCCATGATGGGTTAAGCATCAAATTAGACAAAGATGAAAAGAGAACAAGTGAACTGGAAAAGGGTTTCTAAGGGAATTTATGAGAATGTAGCTCAGAGAGATTTAAAGATAGAAAAGATGAAAGGGAAGGTGATAGACAAGCTAGGATGTGCAGATCAAGAATCTGTTTATAGGAGTCCAGAAACGGCAGTGGAAGGAGCTCAGGGAAATCTCTCCCCCAGAACGACATCTATAAAGCCACTCAACATTAGCAAAGACAATTGTAGCTCCCAGAAACTGGTGAAAGGACTTACAACACATTGAGAAGGTTTTCCTCTTTGTTTCCTCTGTATGTGTGAAGACTTGTGTCCAAGCTCCTGGGAGGCAGGGGTCCCATCTTCTGCTTTTCTTGCACTACTTTTCTTAGTGGCTAGCTCATTGCTGAGCTCATAGTAGGTCCTCAAATATTTTGTGTCTGCTTTTCAGCCCACAAAAGCAATCGTGGCTAACATCTGAAAACAGATTACAGTTTACCAAACAAGCTCCATTATTTCATTTGGTCTTCTCACCTACCATGAGAGTTAGTTATTATGGTAATGGGAAAAGTGAAGTTCAGAGAGTCTCAGCAACTTGCCCAGGGTTGCACAGCTTGTAAGTTGAAGCAGGGCAGGTGGGACTGCAGACCTGGACTGAGCAAGGTGCTACTCAGCATGGAGAAGTACATTCCTGGTTTCTGCGAATTTAATCTTGCTGCTTGGATAATTCACGGCTTGAGCCTTGTCCTGTCAAGGGACATAACCGAAGTGATAAACCTGATCTGCATCCTTAAGATGGCTGAGTTGGTGTTTTGTCTCAGACTGCAAGGCTCTTTAGGAAATCATTTCCTTATGTTAACGTTTTTAAAACTCAGTTTTTGGACTAAATACATATTTTCCATTTTTTTTTTTATTGCACAAGCACACAGTATTTATCTCCTTGAGAATTATGATAAACCCCCCGAATGTTTCATGTTTTTCATGATTCATATGGAACAAATTAAAAATAACTTTCCATAGTACAAATTGCCCCAGAGAATGGCTCAGAGACCTTTCCTCCTGCCCATTCCCTCCAACTTCACGTCTGCCTCAAATTTCACCACCTACGATCTGAGAGGGACTTGAGTGCAGGGTATCCTGGGTGAAACACCTGGCCCCACATCTGGAGCCTTTGTCTGACAGGCCGCCGGGTCCTCCAAGGGAGAAGCTGTCATTTAAGATTTTCTATTGGTAGGTGCACATAATTGGAAAGATTGGTAATTTTAATCACTTTGTTCAGGTTTGAAATCTGCCCTGTCAGTCACTTCGGTAAGTACTTTAAAAAAGACAAAGGTAAGCAAACACCACATGAGCTTTCAGCAGATGCACGCCGCTAGAACTCGTTTGTGGAGGCCTTAGACATTGTCGTGCCTGCTGGTTCTGTCACGCTCGGTTCTGCTTCAGAACGCCCTGGTTCCAGGGCTGAGCAACTGGTTCCATGTGGATTTCAGTCCATGCCATGCCTGTTGGACTAGGAAGAGCTTTTCACTTCCGTTCCACCACATGCTTCAGATAAACCAGCTCTGAGTGGCAGCTCTGCCATTCTATAACAGCGACCTCGAGCAGATCACTTGACTTCTCAGTGGAGGGGGACAGTGACACCAACTTCATGAGTTATCGTGAAGAGTAAATGTCCAGGAAGCACCTAGTCACTCAGTGAATGGTGCTGAGAAGCCGCAGTGTTGGCACAATCGCATCCGCTGACGGAGCTCAGGCAAATATGGGAGGGGCAGGATCAGAGCTGGCATCTCCCCCCAGTTCTCCACATCTCTGTCACACCCCAGCACCAAAACAAGCACAAAAGGGCAAGGAGCAGGTCTGGACTTCGGCAGAGGCACAGCGGGCAGCATTCGCTCTGCAGATGCTTTCCCGACCTTGAGCAGGGAGGTCAACAGGAAGGCAAACGCTTTGCTAACCACGGAAGGCTGATGCCTCGGCTCTCCATGTGTGCAGAGGGAGCTGCGTCTTCTCTCTGGAACCTTTCCTGGCCCCTTTGGGACACAGAAAGTGCAGGTCGTGAGGAGGCAGGGGCAGGAAGTGCCAGGTAGGTCCCAGTGTCCATATGTCCATCCATTTATTGATCCTTCCATCATCCATCCATCCACCTTCCTTTCAACGTCTATTGAAGCCTATTCAGGGTTAGGCACTGGGCTTTGGCTGTGAACCCTGAAGGAGCCAGTCCTTTGAGATGAATCCTGAGCCGCTAACTGGGTCTAAATTCTGAATGGAGCTGGGCAGCCATTTGCTGATTGGAGTTTATGTGCATATCCTGTGTCCTCAGGAAAACCACATGTTAAATAATCGTTGAATTTTGGGGCTATAAAAGCTGTCTGCTTCTGTTTAGACTGCCTGAATCAACTGCTGCTGGAAAGGCCCCTTCTACCACCCAAACCTGATCGATGAACTGTGACCTGTGGTCACTTTTAATGACAACCAATCAGGACTGAACAGGCTTACATCCCTCATTTGCATAGTGGACTGGAGTGGGAACCTTGGCAGGAACTTTTTCTATGGACGACAGCCCCTCTCTGTGCTCATTTTGCACTGAAGGCTGTATCTCCCTGGTTTGAAAAATGCTCGCTGAAATAGTCCCTTTTTATTCCAAATTACTTTTCAGGGAATTTTGTTAACTGAGCTGAGGATGTAGACATGAATCCCAAAGGTCAGTGTCTTCTAAGACCACCCTCAGGGTCTCTCTTTCAACTAATTCTGGCTTTTTCATAGACTTTTTCACTGTTTGAGATTATATTACATGTTCATGGGCATGCCTCCTGTGCTGGAACACAGCTCCTTTGGAGAAGGCACCTTGTATATCTTGTTCACAGGTCGATTCCTGGCTCCCACCATGGTTTCTGGCATATGCTGATTGAAGAAGCTAACTTCAGAGGAACAAGGGTGCTGACCTAGTACAGGGAGTCCAGGAACCTTAACATAAAGGTGACTGAGGGAAGTCACCCGGAGAAGGAGGGTATAGGGTTTGGTAACTGCGTTGGTGGCCACTCAGAAACAAGCTACTGGTTTTGTAATTGTGAGAGATTTTTTTACCCTTTCCTGCACATGCCCTCTTCCTTGTAACTGTGCAGGACCTTCCCACTCTGGCTGGGCTTGGCTGTGTGGCTGACTGTGGCCAACGGGAAGTTAGCAACTAGGATGCAAACAGAGACTTGAAAGGTCCTTGTTCAGCTGGACTTGCTGCTCCTGCCACCCAGTGTCCCCAGGAGAATGCCTGGGCCCTTTGCAAAGGGGTGGAGGACAAGAGGAGCAAAGTAGAGCTGCCTCGGATGTTCTGGCTGAGGCCATCCCAGATCGGCTGACAGCTGGCCAACCCAGACGTGTGAGTGAGGCCAGGCACCATCGGTGAGCCCAGTCCGAATCCCCAAATCCGTCAGACCAGTGAGCTAAACAAACATTCTTGCTGCATGCCACTGAGGGCGGGTGGGTGTTTGTTACCCGCGTCATTGTGGCTGTAGATGACTGGTCCAGGAAGCGTACACAGGGGTTGGTTTTACTCATACGTTCTATTGGCCTCAATTAGAGCGGCAGTAATGCTAATCATTCATTACTGTTTATTAAATACCTCCAGACTGGGCCAAGCTCCATTCTAGGGACTTTCCATGTTTTATTTCTCATCCACACAATAAGCTTTCAAGGTTGGTGAAATGACAGCCACCATTTCTGCTGTTTAGCGAGCTGCATACACTAGTGGTCGTGGCCAGATACTGGAGTCAGACTGCCTGGGTTTTGATCCCAGCTGCACACCTTATAGTTTTGTGACCCTGGGCAGCAGAGATGGTACACTTCCCCTCTCTGTGGTGTCCCTTCCTCATACCCAGTGCCCAGAAATGTTACCATGATTGTTGTTAGGTGACAGGCCCCGGGCTAAGCATCTCATGTACTGACTTCACTTCATTTTTGCAAAAACCCAGGAGAGCTTATCATCTCCATTTTATTGAAGAGGAAATGGAAGGTAGAGAGGGTAATCCTCAAGACCAACCAGCTAAGAAGTGGTGGGTAAAGCAGGATAAAATCCAGAGGCCCTGCTTGCTCCCAGGCCACCGCCTGTCATTGATCCCAGCTGGTTTTCATTCCCCGTGCCTGGGAAGGGTAGGCGGTCCCACCGACGTGGCTCCATAAGGCCTGGCGTAGGCGGCTGTCTCCCCGGGCGGTCCCTCCCAACTCCTTCTATTGAGGCCTTCGAGGGTGCGTGGGAGGGGTGTGGGGACTGCAGGGTACACTCCTGTCCATTCCTGGAGGAAAGAGCCCTGCACAGTGTTTGGTCCACTCTCCCACAGACTCTTGGTGGGACCCGGAGCCCGTCCTGCTCCTTGTCTGTGTCCAGTCCCCGTCACTCTGTAATGAGGATTTTATCTTCTCTGCCTGCCCTACAGAGTTGCCCTGGACTTAGAAGAGAGTGGGAATCATGTCTTACCGGGCTCCAACTCCTGTCCTGTCCTCTAATTCCACTTTCCCTTTATTCTCTGTGCTTCCTTGCTGGGGGCTGTGCCTCTGAACCTGTCCCCGGAACTTGAGTCCCTGTCCTGGGCGTTGCCTGGCACACATGTGTCTCACCCTGGGCCCTGCCTCATGCTACCGGGGCTCCCTGGGGCTACCACTGCTGCCCTCACTGCACAGTGTGTTCTCTGTGTTCCCGGGCTCCCGTCCCTTGGCCTTGCCTTATGTCACCTCTGGGCGTCGTCCCTGGCAGGGTAAATGCAGGGCTGATAAACCCCTCCTGGGAAGAAGGACAAAGAGGCAGAGTTTAAAGTCCTTCAGTTCCTTAGCAGAACGGAGTCAGGGCCAGGATGCCAGGCCAGCAAGCCTGAGAACCATGCGGTCGCCTCCCTCTTCCATCTTTAGCCCTGTCCCAGGAATGAAGGCCGGAGGCGTGGTGTGGGTCCTGTGCTCCCATGCGTGCCCCTTCTCTTTAGCTGGAGATGGAGTGGCCCTTGGCAGTCCTCTGGCCTCTGGGAGCTTTTGTTCCCTTGTCTGTCCATACAAAGGCTAGGTCTGGACTGTGAGGAATGGTACGTGTGGGACCTGGACAGCAGGGTTTAGGTCTTTGTTTCCCAGCAGGCTATAATCCCTATGGAGCCATGGGCAACGAAGACGTGAAAGATGGAGAAGGTGCACTCATGATGTTGTAGCAGGATACCGTCAGGGGACACTGCGTTCCCTGCCTCAGTGGCACAGGAGGCACTAGAGGCAGGGCTGGAAGCAATGGCACCAATACCCCTGGCTGGCTGTGGCCATGGGATAGCCCGGACAGACTGGAGCACAGAGACAGAGACACGGTGGATGGCCAGATGGTCTTGGTCCTTTCAGCCAAGGCAGAGTTCACAGAAGGGGAGTGACCCGAAAACTCTGGAACAGAAGGAAACGGAAGATAATTTCTGTCTGAGACTTTGCTAACTCCCGATGCCCCTGGGGAGTGCCCAGAAGAGCCATAATTGCCTGATGAGCCGAATGCACCTCTTAGACCTAGAAAATGACAGGTTTCCCTTGATCAGTGACAGTTTGGAGCAGGAAGCTTCTCTAAGAGAGTTTGCAGCACTGCACCAATAACTCTTAGCCTTCATGGCCACTTTTAAACTGCTCTTGATAACCTGTTTTTTCCCATAGCCTAGGGTTTAAAAATCTTTCTGAAATCACAAATTCTTTATAGTTTAAAAAAGAAAGAAGGACAGAAAGATTGAAATGATCTTAAGGCAATAAACAAAATTTGTACTAGTTTATAGGCAGGCTGGAGGAAATATTTGAAATTGACATGTGGGGATCCTGCTTTCTGGAACTAGAGAAATAACCACAGGGTGGGTTCAGGGATCCATTGAGTAAAACTCCATTGATCACCTGACCTCCATAAGTTCCTACTCTGGTGGACCACAGTGACGTTTTGGGTCTCAGAGTCAGTGCCCAGTAGTCCCCAACAGTCTGATTATTTCTTTTGCTCCAATGCACAGTCACTCTGGTAAAAGGCTGTAGGTCCCTTTGGGGATATCTGGGAGAAACGTTAACAGTATCAATCCTTGGCAGCAGAGCAGGGTTCTTCCTCAAGGGAATGGTCTCCCCTTCATTCAGAGGATTCTGGGTCTGTGTGCTGACTTAAGTCTGGGAATTGATTGAGGGATTGTGACTCTGTTTTTGGTGATTCACATTAGACTTCTGTTCATTCAATCTAGAACTCTTACACTTATACAGATCAAGTAAGAATTTACTAGAATGTCCATCTATTTCTCTCCTAAGGACACAATGATCAATTAGCCAACGCCATAGGTCTCTGTGAGTTAGACTGTTCAGATTACTGCTTTGACTCTGTTGTCCATTAGGGTGACCACACCTAGCCTGTCTATGGTGATTAAGTGCTGCCACTTGGACTCTGTCACCCTGGGACCCAATTTTCCCCACTGCATTTAAAGATCCCACTTCAGTGGCCACAGTTCCTATTTAAATTTCTGACCTACAGAGAAGAGCAATCATACTCCCCTCACAGCAGTGGTGAAAGGTGTGTCCTCTGGACCCTTCCGGGGTGGGTGAATAGGTCTTACACGATAAATCCATGCTAAATTTTAATCTCCCAAGTCTTTCGATATCTTCTATAGTACACCAAAGTAGTTATGGCATTTCAGCCTCACTGTATTCGGTCTGTGCTTCAGCCAACTGATCAATCGACCAACCAAATGGTTACAGCCCTTTCTAATCTCTTGAGATACAACTTTAAATCCAGAATCTCTGCTTAGTGGTTTCCTATCAATAAATTTGGCTGGATCCAGCCTTATATTTTTTCCACCATTATCCCACTCTCATATCCATTCCCACATGTAATCCCCAGCTGTCTAGATAAATGGGAAAGAGTTATAATTATTAATGTAGTAGATTGGGGACGGCAGATAGAAGGGTTCCAAGTCATCTTTCCTTTTTATCCTTCCTTATCTTGGTCATAGGAGCTCAAATTTAGTAGCTCTACCACTACGGTTTGGTTTGTGGCACTGCCGGTGTTTATTGTGTTTGGAGTGGGAATTAGGGAACCATTTGGAGATGGAAGTTGATAACTAGAGCTGACTTCAGCGATGATATCTTCATGTAAACTTACTTTAAAAACAATAACTTCATAAAATATGCCTGAAACACAATTTTTTTGCAGAAGGGAAAACCATGCAGGGTAATGTTAAAAGCATGAGTTTCCACAGCAAGTCCATGTTCAAATTCAAATCTTAGCTGTGTAAACTTAGGCCATTTTCTCTTTTGAAAAATTAGGATTTTTATAATGAACTTATGTATGAGTTGCTAGAACTGTCATAACAAAAGACCACAGACTGGGTAGTTTAAACAGTAGAAATGGATTTTTTCACAATTCTAGAGGCTGGAAGTCCAAGATCAAAGTGCAGGAAGGGCTGGCGTCCTCTGAGGCCTCTCTTCTTGGTTTGTGATGGCTGTCCTCTTGCTTCTTCCTCATAGGGTTGTCACCCCTGTTGTCTCTCTGTGGGTCCTAATCCTTTTTTTATACGGACATCAGACTGGATTAAGGTCTAACCTAAAGGTCTCATTCTGACTTAATTACCTCTTTGAAGGCCCTATCTCCAAATATAGTCACATTTGATGTACTTGGGGTTAAGGTTTCAGCACATGAACTTGTGAGGGTGGGTGGGCACAATTTGGCATATAACAACTAACCACATAGGATCATTGTAAGGATTAGCTATATGGAAAGGACCACATAGAAACTGCTCCAAAAATAAAAAAAAAAAGTGACAGGCATTTTTATTGTTAATAAAAATCTCACAGGATCTTATTAAGTTTATGTAAGACATGAACAGCTTGGAAAAGTTCAGTTTACATTGTTTCAACTATAAGTGAGAGAAGTTTCCAATATGCTATCTAGCTCAGTTGCACTCTTTTCCAGCAAATAGCTTCCCCTCCGTTTCTCCAGGGAGATGTGTAACTGAGTGGGGCTGGGGCTCTGGGGGGTGTCCTGACAAAGCAAGGCCTCCTGCCGTGGGGAGGTGAGAAATGCCATCCGAAGAGTGGTGTTTGCTTGAGGAGGAGGTAAGTCCTGCACAGAAAGCCAGAACTGCAGGCATGGGCCCAAGTTAGATGCTGGTCAGGACAATGAGGGATTAAGAAATCAAAAATTCCCTCTTGGCACTGAGCTGTTAAAGATGGTATTCACAATATGGTGGCTGTCTGGGTAATAATGAGAGAGGGACCCTCATAGAGGTTACTTCCTGAAGATGAGAGAGCCATAATTATAAGCCAGTGGATCTAGAAAATATCTGCAATTTTCTTTCAAGCTCCTTATGGAGGCCCCAAACTCTGGTAAAGTATGACCTCTGCATTATATTTTCAGCCTGTTTTCTCTGCATTATGGAATAAATCAGTGTCCTCCTCAGCTTTCCTTCCCCGTCACACTGCTCTGCCTTGAGAACGAAGAGGGTGGATGGGACACTGCTTCGGGCCACACTCCAGCTCAGCCGAGCTCACGGTTCGTTCTCGGAGAACTCCTGGGTGTGGAGACCCAGTGGGGGCTGCCTGCTCGTCAGGGGCACCCGCAGAGGGAGATGGTGCAGCTCAGGTGGGCCCCGCTTCTCTCCCCTGCCAGCTCTTCCAAGTCTATAGAGTACTTAGATTTTATCAAGGATTGGGGGCACCAAAGAAAAATGTGACACAGAAGACAGAAAGACTTTAGACTCCATATGAATTCTTTCCACTGGAGCTCTGGGGATTGGCTACCTGGAGAGAGCATGCTTCAGGAAGGACAAAGGAAACTAAGTTACTTGAAGCGCTCAGTGTGCACTAAGCAGACTTGTAAAAACCTTTCGAGGTGGGTGATATTGTCTCCTTCCTACAGGTGAGGAAATTAGGAGTTTAGAAAGTTCAGTGACTCACGCAAAGAACTCTGGTACACTGCTGATCTGGACCCTAGAACATGGGCTGTGTGACCCCAAATCCTGGACTCTTTCCAGGGCTTTGCACAAGGCCTTGGCGGGCCTGGCCTGCCCGTCTTCCTGCCCAGCTGCCTCTGCTCTGGGCTTTGTTCGCCTCCCATAGCTGGGATCTGCTTTGATCCTGAGGATCCATCACATGACTGCTGTACCAGGTGAGCGACTTCACGGGCTTTCTCAGGTTGCCTGCATGCTCAGCATTTTGGAATGGTTTTGTGAGCTTTAATGAAAGCCCGTCATAAAAATTGCAGGGACACCTTCTCCTGCAACATATGCTATTGGGATGTCAGAATGATTGCACATCTTACACTTGCTATATTTTCAAAAAGGAGCTTTTTAAAGAAATAAATAATCCATTTTGAATACACAATTCACATGCCTTGCTTCCTCTCGAGCCTCGCCTCCTTTGTCTTGGACCAGCATGGTCCCTTCTCTTCTGCTTTATGGACGCAGTGTCCTTCTTAGTTTCCCCATCCCTGGTCTATCTCCATTCTCTCCATTTTCCCAGAATGACCTTATTAGAACACAGATCCAGCTATGTCACTTTCTATTTAAAACCCAATACCATTCCTTATTGTCGTAAGGGAAAGTTCTAAGCTCCCTGGCATGGTCTACAGGCCTTCATGCTTCCCCACAGGGCCATCATTTTCCCCTGGTAGCCTCACCAAGCTATGTGCTGTCCACTAGACATTATTGTCCTTCCAGTGCCTTTCTGCACCTTTATACACGGCGGCTCCCTTGGCTTGGTGGATCTACCCCCACCCCTTCCCTTGTTCAAATTTTTCTTTCTATGAATTGGTTCTAATATTACACCTCTGTTGAAGCTTTCTCTGATCTACTAGTTATAGTTAATTGCCCCCTCATGTAATTTTTCTGCATACCTGCATTAGGGCCACTATTTTAACTATTTACACATCTGTCTTCTCAAAGATAAGGGCCACCCTTTATCTTTATCTACTTCAGAATCAGAGTTTATATTTTGATAAACAACACACTAATCATTAATTTCACCGATATTGAATTTTAGCCATCTAGAGTGTAAGCCAACACTATCTAGTATATCTTTCATAGGAGGATTGAAATATTCTATATTAGCATTGTCCAATAGGGTAGCCACTAGCTACCTATAAATGTGGCTATTTAAATTTAATTTTTAATTAATTAAAATGAAATAAAGTTGGAAATTCACTTCCTCAGTAGTATTGGTCACTTTTCAAGCGATCATTAACCATATGTCACTAGTGGCTACCATACTGCATAGTGCAGCTAGAGTACAGCTCAGGCTGTGAGAGAGAATGGGAGAGCACTTACAGGTCCTCCTCAAATAGCATTGTCAGTTCTCATTTGTTTTGCAAATATTTTATTTATAAATACTGCAAAGAGGAAACTCTCCTTTAATCTCTCTCTTTTAAAAGAAAGTTCTTCTAATTAGTGTGCATGAATTAATGTGGGTTTAGAGTGCTGATAGAGTTTAGATGTGTTGTCCCCCCAAAACTCATGTGGAAATCTGATCCCCAACTTCACAACGTTGGGAGGCGTTTGGGTCATGGGGGGCAGATCCTTCATGAATAGATTAATGTCCTCCTGGATGGGGGTAGTGAGTGACCTCTCTCTATTAGTTCTCACTGAGAGCTGGTTGTTTAAAGGACCCTGGCACCTCCTCTTCCTCTCTCTCTTGCTTTCTTTCACTATGTGATCTGCTTGCACCTGCCGGCTGCCTACAGTTTTCTGCCATGAGTAGAAGCAGCCTGAGGCTCATGCCAGTTGCAGCTGTCCTAGAATCATGAGCCAAATAAAACTGTTTTCTTTATAAATTACCCAGTCTCAGGTATTCTGTTATAGCAACACAAAAATGGAATAATATAAGTGTTTTGATTTGAAGCAGGAGTCTTTAAAATTATTGAGTCAAGAAATATTTCTAGAAGCAAGGGAAAAATTGCATCATGAATGGAAGTCTTGTATAAGTCTGTGATTCAGTGAAACTGCCCAATTTACATAGAGTTTAACTTTCAAGGCATGTTTGCAGTTCACCTATTCCATGAAGCATCTTCCTGAGAAAATTTATTTATCTGGAGACACTCTTCCAGCAAAATGGAACAAATTAGGAAGCTCTGCACGTACATTCTACAATAATCATTAGTCTGATCTTTAGGATGCATTCATTTTGTGTGTGTACAAGTATGTGGAATATCTAATAAATCCTGAAATTACTCATCGGATGGCAAATTTATGCCAAATGTAAATCTTAGTTTTTACTATCTTTTCCCACAGTTCCTATTGAACACTACAATTTACTTACTTCATGACACTTTGGTTTTCATCATTACTAATATTCCATTCATCTATCATACATTTATTTAATACCTACTGAGTCCCTCTATCTTGTGGTGTGTGCCAGGGAGACAGATGAAGCAGATACTGCCTGGGCCGTCTTGGATCCACAGTCTGGAGGAAGGGACAGACAGACAGACAGAAACAGGCTCACGGTGTTGCTTTGGTGTGACCAGTGCTGACGCAAGAACGCATTTCCATGGGCATACTGAGTAGGGGGCAATTCCTTTTCTGTGGGGAGTTGAGGAAAATTTCCTAATACAAAGGCCACTTGAATAGACCTTGGGGAATTTGTAGAAGCTCATGGGCAGGAGTAGTGCATTGCAAACTGGAGCATCAACCTGAGAGAAACGGTGAGGCTGCAAATGTACGATGTGGGGCAAGAGCGATCTCTGTGGTCTCTTTCCCATTCCATTTGTCCATCTGTGCCAATGCCACCTAACTCACTTGTTATAATTTTATAATAAACCTTAATCTGGTAAGGTCTATTATAAAACTACAATATACTATAAATCTATCCCCATGTTGTTGATTTTCTTCAAAAGGGAGTCAGCTATTCTTAGTGCTTTCCTCTTTGGGTTAGGGGTCCCCAAAACCACACTTGGGCTTGATGATTTGCTAGAAGGATTCACAGGACTCAGAAGTTGTGATACTCATCTATAGTTTATTGCAGGGGAAGGCTACAGAGCAGAATCAGCAAAGGGAAGAAGGGGTATGGGGCAACCGGGAAAGTGTAGGAGAAACCGGGAAGAAGTATCCAGGTGTCCACTCCCAGTGGAGTTTCATGGGGACGTTTAATTCCCCAGCAACAATGTGTGACAACACATGTAAAGTGTGACTAACCAGGGAGGCTCCCCTGAGTCTTAGTTCTGGGGCTTTTATTGGGGGTCAATTATATAGTCATGCAACACTTGTGTGACTGACCTTAGTTGCTCAGATTCTAGACTCCCCGCCTCCCCCTAAGGAAAATCAAGCATTCACAGCATTTGCCATAAATCACAGTGTCTTAAAAACTTATTTGGTCAAACTGGCAGAGCATGGCCCAAGGCCTCAGGCACAGAAAAGCACTCTCATTGGGCAAAAATATTCCAAGGACTTAGAAGGTATGCTTAGGAGTTGGCCAAAAGCCAGTCCTGAAGACAGGCCTTTCTTTGGAATGCACAGGGTTTGAGCAACCCAGACCTGACGAATTAACCCTTTTCTGCTCCAATCTTCCTTTTGAATTTAAGGATCAGCTTACCAAGTTCCACAAAAAATCCTTGCTGGGATTCATACATTGAATATAAGTTAATTCAGGGAACAATGCCTTTATGATAATGATCTTCAAAATGGATAGTTCTCCATTTATAAAGGTTTTTTCTATCCTTCAAAATATTTTGTAATTTTCTTATAAAGTTGCACATCTTTTGTTGGATTATTCTGAGCTCTTTGATGGGCTGGTTACTTTTGTACATGAGCTCTTTAGCTTTTGTCATTACATTTCCTAGTCGATTATTGAAGGTACATGTGGATGCTGCTGGTTTTTGTATGCTGAGCTTGTATTCAACAAGCTTGTTGATCTTCCTTTTTAGTTTATTATCTATAAATTCTTTTTGGATTATCTATTTAGACAATGTATTAGTTTTGTTTGGCTGCTGTAACAAATTACTACACACGTGGTGGCTTAAAACAACACAAATTTATTCTCTTACATTTTTGGAGGCCATTCAAAATCAAATCAGTTTTGCTGAGCTAAAGTCAAGGTGTTGGCAGGGCTGGTTTCTGCTGTGTCTCTGGGGGAGAATCTGCTTCTTTGCCATTTGCAGCTTCTGGAGACTGCCTGCATTCCTTGGCTCAACCCCTTCCTCACATCACTCCAGCCTCTTGCTTCTGTTGCCACCTCTCTCTCTCCTCTCATCTCCTGTCTCCCTCGTACAAGGGCCTCTATGATTACATTGAGTCCACTCAGATAATCCAGGATAATGTCCCAAACTCAAAACCCTTTAATTCCATTGGCAAAACCCCTTTTGCCATAAAAGATAATATTCATGGTTTCTGGATATTGGGACACGGATGCCTTGGGGATGGGGGGTTCATTTTTCAGCCCTCCACAGACAGTCCCATTGTCTGTAAATAGGTATAGGTTTTTTTTTTCCACTTCATTTTAAATTCTTACAGCTTTTATTTCCCCACCTTGCATACTGGATTATTGAGGATTTCTCACAGAATGTTGAATGGATGTAGTGACTGCAGGCATTTGTTCCTACTTTAATGGTAATGCCTCTCACATTACACCTATATTTTTGTTTGCTTTCAGGACATGGAAGATACTCTATCAGATTAAAAAGAGTCTTTACTATCAGTTCTTGATGAGTTTTAAATCATGGATGAATGTTGGATTCTATAAAGTGTCTTATTTTCTCTGAATTGTTGAAAGCACTTTCAATGAAGTGTAGTGTAATAGTTATCTATGGCTGCCTAACAAATCTTTTCAATGGAGTAGTTTTGAGTAACAACCATTTACTTGCTCCTATGCTGTAATTTGGCCTGGGCTAACTAGTTTGGTCTGGGGCCACTTATGTCATTTAGCTGCTCTACTGGCATGCCATCGTTCAAGGTGACCTCATTCTCATTTTCTGGCCACTAGCTAGGGCTGTTAGCTAAGAGGCCTTGGTCATTCTCTATCAGTCCTTCCCAGGAAGAGTCCAGGTTTCTTGCATCGTGGCAGCAGCATTCCAAGACAGCAAACCCTAATGAGCCTATCAAGTCTCTGCTTGTGCCATGTTTGCTAATATCCTGTTGGCCAAAGCAAGTCATAGGACCACCCCTGTGCTGATGTGGAGAGGACTGCATAAGAGTTTGCATACCAGGAGGCTGGACTCATGTGGGCATTAATATAACAGCCCACTACATGTAGTATTTAGTTTCAGACTATAACAAAGGTTATGTGTTTCTGCCTATTTGGGTCCAGAACCTGCTTCATCCTGCACATCTCCCCAAAAGCTCTGCCTCTCAGATGCCTCAGGACTATGGAGACGTGGAGTCACCTGGCTGCTGAGGAGAGGAAGAACGCTGTGGAATGCTTATTAACTTAGCAATGCGAGGAAACTCTAAGATTCTAATTTCCTCCTCCAAACACAACACCACTCCCTTGTTCCAAACACGATGTTGTTTAGTTTTAGTACTGACCATGCTAACTCCCTGCTCCCAAGGGCAGAGCTCTGCAGCACCCTCTGACTTGGCTCCTCAAGCCACTCGTGGCCCTGTCACTTCCCTTCCTCCAAACAGACAGGGTGCTCTCTCGTCATCTTTCCCAAAGTGACACTGCATACAATCATTCCGTAATCAACTCTCTCTCTCACCTCCAGCTCTGCCCTTTGTAATTTTTAGCATTCTTATTATAGACCAAGGTTATAAAGTGGAGTGCTTATACATCCTTCATTCTCAGGTGTGGTTGGGTTTATGTGCTCTTCAGGAAGCCCTGGGCACTTCAATGATGAACAGAGCAGAGGACACTTACGAGCAACTGCGGAGTAGTTAAAATGACTGATGGAGAAATATGGGGTGGTGCAGCCTCCGGTCAGGTCACTGAGGATAAAGGACGGAGTAATTAAGATGGTTGTGTAATGCTTCTTGCAGAGAGGAAGCCTCTGCAGGCTGTACGCAGTCAGCAGGGATGGGGGTCAGGAAAGGGAACGAGGTGATTTGGAGAAGGCTCATTAAGATGAAAATGAAGGAAAGGGTGAGACACCGCATGTGAACAGAAGGAAGAAGCAAGTCAAGTGTTGGCACTGAGAAGGTTACAGCTTTCAGGGAGTAATTTGCAATCCTTATGCTCAAATATCAAGGTAGAATGAGAATCCAAGTTCCTATGTTCCAACTCTTCATGTTGACTAATGACATTTTCTTTACCACAACTCTGCTAATTGAGAGGGGAAAATGAATGTCAGCTCAATACTAATTTTAGCTCAAACTAACCTTTGACTAGTGGCCACGGTTGGAACTAGTTTTTCATTCCCCGAAGTTCCTAGCTAAGCCAATGCTCCCCTGAGGAGCAATAAGAAACCTGTCTTCTGTTCCTGTCCCAGGAGACTCCTTCTACTCCAGCTGAGTCAGAAAGACACGGGAGGGTTGGGATGGTCAGAAGTGGACAGTACCCCTGTCTGCTCGTGACCATCTGCTGCCTCCAGCTTCTCTGTTTTTCTCCAACTGACTCTGGGCTAAAGCGTGTAGTTAGATGAAGGGGGGCCATTTCCTCCTCGCAGGTGTACTGACTAGCTGTTGGCCTTGCCAACAAAATGGTCTCCATTTGTGAACCACATGATATCTGTATCACAGCCACCATGGGTGTGTTGTTGAAAGTTGATTGCCAGGCCCCATCCTGCACTTTCGGAATCAATATTCCTGTTAGATCTTTGGAATCTGCATTTTTTTAGAAAGTTCAAAATAATGCTTTGGGGACATGTCTCTCACTGAATTTCTTCTCTCAACCTGTTGCCTTCTCCTCCATTACACCCAGTGCAAATCCCCTGAGAGGCTCTGAAATACCATAGGGAGCCACATGTGAAGTCAGTTCTTCTCCCTGGACAGTCTGGCAGCCCCACTTACTCTTCTATCAGAGTGAATTCCTTGTCTATCATTCCCATGCTTGCTTGTGAGAATAAAGGATCCAGAGTGACATCATCAAGACGGTGGAATAGACAATCTCAGCACTGCTTCCCCTGACAACTGTTAAAACACAAAAACTGCCATTCTGTAATCACTGGAACTTGGGAGAAGAGGAGGAGAGACCTGCTGAGTCTGTGAAGGCGTGGATAGCCACAGCGAGAGGAAAGAGGGATTAGAACCATCCCCGGCTGCTCACAGAGCAGCTCCCCAAAGATAAGAAAGCTGCAGCAGTACCCTTTGCATAAAGCTACTTAGAGTTTGCTGGGGAGAAGAGTGCCGTGATCACTGACACCCATCAGAGAGCAGCGTAGGCAGCTGATCTGCTTTCTGATCAGCATGGGTGACACATGGTGGAGACTGGTCAGTGTGATAGAACTGCAGAGGGCACAGTCGATGGGAAAGACCCAGTCTCAGGCTGGAATTTCCACACAGACTAGTGGCATTTATGGTGACTCTCCCCGCCACCTCCATGACCAGGAAGTGACTAAAAGGCCAACACTCAAAATCTGGTCTGCACAAAAATTTCTCCCCAGGCTGAGAAACAACACAAAGGTAGTAATTTAGTTCAGGAACAGAGTTCAAGTTCTGGTCCCCTCAGGAAGTTCCCCCCAAATTCAAGAATTAGCCACAGGACAGAAAATTAGTTCAATAACAGTTTTTAGTGGTATCAGTTGCTATTAATCCACCATACAATGGAAAAAAACTCACAGACCAGAGACAAAGTTCTGACATTGAGCAGAAAAGGCCAAACACCACCAAAGTATACCTATAAAACCTAGAAAAGATAGCTGTCTCCTCAAATGCCTAGGTAGCAATGTAAAGACATTAAGATCAGGAAAGTACAGAGAAATATGACACAATCAAGGCAAACTAACAAGGTGCCAGAAATGGACCCAGAAGAACAGTGGAGTTATGAAATGTTTGACAGAGAATTCAGAATAATCCTTCTAAAGATATTCAGGGAATCAAAAGAAAATACAGATAGAAAATTAAATGATATTTGAAAAACAATTCAGGAGCAGAACAAGAAACTTGGCAAAGAAATAGAATCAATTGAAAAAAAACAAATAGGAATTTTAGAAATAATACATTATCTGAACTGAAAAACTTGATCGAATACTCCAGGAGCAGACTTGATCAAACAGAGAAAAGAATCAGTGAGCTTGAAGACAGAACATATGAAATTATCCAATCAGAGGATCAAAAGAAAAAAGAATAAGAAAAATGAAACAGAATTGCAGCAATTCTGGGACTCCTTCAAGAGATATAACCTCTGCATAATTAGCATACCTGGAGGAAATGAAAAAGGAAGAGACCTAGATAGTACATTTAAGAATATAGTGGCTGAAAACCTCCGAAATATAGAAAAAGAGGACAGCATTCAGGTTCAGGAAAGTCACAGGTCACCAATCAAATTCAAAGAAGAACACCCTGGCACATCATAATCCAATTATCAAAAACCAAAGATGAGGAAAGAATACTGAAAGCAGCAAGGAGAAATAAACACATAATTTTTAATGGAGCTCCAAAAGGCTGTCAGAAGATTTCTCAGTAGAAACCCTACAGGCTAGAAGAGAGGGGATGATATATTTAAAGCACTAAAGGAAAATGACTGTCAACCAAGGATTCTGTACCCAGAAAAACTAACCTTCAAATATGAAGGAGAAATAGTCTTTTCCTCCCCAGACAAAAAAATGCTAAGGAAAGTTACCAACCTACCTTACAAGAAATGCTAAAGGTAGTTCTTCACATAGAAAGATGATGTTAAGGTGTAACAGGAAAATGTCTGAAGGCACAAAACTCATTAGTAAAGTAATTACACAAGCAATCTCAGAATACTCCAGAGTCGTAAGGGTGGTGAGTAAAGCACTTATATCCTTACTATGAAGACTAAAGGACACACCCAACAAGATAATAACAAACTCAACAACCGTATAAGAGATAGACAACATTAAAAGATGTAACTTGAAACACAAAATGTCAAAAAGGGGAGAAAGGAATGACGTCAAAGAGTAGAGCTGCCTTTGTTTTTTTTATTTTTTGCCTTAGCAATCAAAGTTAAATTGTTATCAGTTAAAACTAATCTGTCATAACTATAACATGTTTTTTGTTAGCCTCATGGTAACCATAACACAGAAACCTATAGTAGACATACTAAAAATAAATAGTGAGAAATCAAAATATACTACTAGAGAAAACCACATAATCACAAAGGAATACAGTAAAACTGGAAAAAAGGAAATAAGGATCTACAAATCAACCAGAAAAAAGTAACAAAATGGCAGTGTAAGTCCCTATATATCAAGAATAATCCTAAATATAAATGGGTTAATTCTCCAATTAAAAGACACAGAGTGGCTGATTGCATCAAAAAACAAGATCAAACAATATGCTGCATACAAGAAACTCACTTCACCTACAAGGACACACACTGATTGAAAGTGAAGGGATGGAAAAATATTTTTCATACAAATGGAAATTTTAAAAAAGCAGGAGTAGCTATACTTATATCAGATAAAATATAGTTGAAGCCAAGGAAAGTAAAAAAAAAAGATAAGATCATTATATAATGATAAGGGGACCAGTTCAACAAGAGAATATAACAATTCTAAATGTATATGCATCCAACACTGGAGCACCCAGATATGTAAAGCAAATACTGCTAGACCTAATGGAAGAAATAGACTCCAGCAATAATGGCTGGGGACTTTAATACCCCCTTTTCAGCAAAGGAAAGATCATCCAGACAGAAAATTAACAGGTGTCAGTTAATCTCCACTCTAGACCAATTAGACCTAATAAACATTTATAGAACATTTCATCCAACAGTTGCAGAATACCTATTTTTCTCAGCAGCACATGGAACATACTCTAAAAAAATTTAAAAAGTCACAAAAAAAGGTCTCAACAGTTTTTAAAAATTGAAATCATATCAACAATCTCATCCAACCACAATGAAATAAAACTAGAAATCAGTAATAGAAGAACATTGGAAACTGTACAAAAACATGGGAATTAAACACCATGCTCCTGACCAAGAAATGATTCAAAGAAGAGATTAAAAAGTTCCTGGATACAAGTGAAAATAAAAACACAACATACCAGAGCCTAAGGGATTCAGCAAAAGCAGTTGTAAGAGGGATGTTTATAGCAATGAATGCCTACATCAAAAAAGTAGACAGATGTTAAATGAATAACCTAACATTACACCTCAAGGAACTAGAAAAACAAAAATGACTAAAACTCAAAATTAGTAAAAGGAGAGAAATAAAAGAGATCAATGCAGAAATAAATGAATTATAGATTAAAAAACAATATGAAAGAATGATAATAACAAAGTGTTGGTTTTTCAAAAAGTGAAAAGTTGATAAATGTTTAGCTAGTCTAATGAAGAAAAAAAGAGAGAAGCCTCAAAAAATAAAATCAGAAGTAAAAAAGGAGACATTACAATGGATTCCACAGAAATGCAAAGGATTGTAAGAGACTGCTATGAACAACTACATGTGAACAAACTGGAAAACCTAGAAGAAATAAATTTCTGGGCACATATAGCTTACCAAGTTTGAATCATGAACTAGAAAACCTAAACAGACTGATAGCAAGTAATGAGGTTGGAGCAGTAATAAAAAGTCTCCCAACAGAAAAAAACCTCAGGACCAGATGGCTTTACTATCAAATTCCACCAAACATTTAAAGAGTAACTAATACCAATTCTTCTCAAACTCTTCCAAAAAATTGAAGAGGGAATACTTCCAAACTCATTCTATGAGGCCAACATTCACCTTATACCCAAACTGGAAAAAGATCCAACAAAAAAAGAAAACTACAGACCAATATCCCTAATGAACACAGATGTAAATAACCTCAACATAATACTAGCAAACAGAATCCATCAAAACATTAAAAAGATGATAAACCATGATCAAGTGGGATTCATCCCAGGGATGCAGGGTGGTTCAACATATGCAAATCAATAAATGTGATATATCACATCAAAAGAATGAAGGAAAAACCCATATGATCATTTCAATAGGAGCAGAAAAAGCATTTGATAAAGTCCAACACCCTTCATGATAAAAACACTCTGAACTAGATATAGAAGGAATGTCTTTCAGAACGATAAAGGCCATAAATGACAAACCCTCAGCTAATATCATACTGAATGGACAAAAATTGGAGGCTTTTCTTCTAAGATCTGGGCCAAGACAAGGATTCCCCGTTTCCCTGCACTTATTCAACATGGTACTGAAAGTTCTAGCCAGTGAAATAAGGCAAGAGAAAGCAATAAAGAGCATCCAAATCCAAAAGGAAGAAGTCAAACTATCCCTATATGTGGATGACATGGTCATATACATAGAAAACCCTAAAGACTCCACAAAAAAATTACTAGAGCTTAAAAATGAATTCAGTATAGTGGCAAAATGCAAAATCAACACACAAAAATCATTAGTCTTCCTATATGCCAATGATGAAATAGCTAAAGAAAATAATCCCAGTCACTGTAGCTCACAAAAAATCAAATACCTAGGAGTAAATTTAATTGAGGTGGTGAAAGACCTCTATAATGAAAACTATAAAACATTGGGGGGAAAAATTGAAGAGGATGCAAATAAATGGAAAGATAACCCATGTTCATGGGTTGGAGGAATTGACACCATCAAAGTGTCCATATGATTCAAAGCAATCTACACATTTAGTGCAATCCCTATCAAATTACCAATGACATTCTTCACAGAAATAGAAAAAATGATCTTAAAATTTTTATGGAATCACAAAAGACTCCCCCATATAGCTAAAGCAATTCTGAACAAAAAGAACAAAGTTGGAGGCATCACATTTCCTGACTTCAAAATATGCTATAAAGCTATACTAACCAAAACAGCATGGTACTAGCATAAAAATAGAAAAATAGACCAATGAACAGAATAGAGAGCCCAGAAATAAATCCTTACATTTATAGCCAACCAATTTTCAACAAAGGAGCCAAAATTATATAACAGGAAAAGGATATCCTCTTCAACAGATGATGCTAAGAAAACTGGATATCCACATGCAAAAGACTGAGAATAGATCCTCCTCTCTCACCCTACACAAAAACCAGCTCAAAACAGATCAAAGACCAAAATTGAAGACCCCAAACTATGAAATGACTGGAATAAAACATAGGGGAAAAGATAAGAAAATGGGAGTGGGCAGCACTTTTTTGAACAAGACTACAAAGGCTCAGTCAAATAAAGAAAAAAAAATGGACTACATCAAAATAAAACACTTTTGCACAGCAAAGGACACTATCAACAAGGTGAAGAGAAAACTTACACAACAGGAGAAAGTGTGTGCAAACTACACATCATACAAGGAGCTAATATCCAGAATATATAAGAACCTTGAAACAACTCTGCATCAAAAATAACAAATAACCCCATCCAAAAATGGGCCAAGGGCTGGAACAGACATTTCTCAGAGGAAGACATACAAATGGCCAAAAGGCATACAAAAAAATGCTCAACATCACTACTCATCAGGGAAATGCAAATTAAAACCACAGTGAGATATTATCTTATGCCAGTTAATGTGGCTGTGACCAGCATGACAAAAAGTAGCAAATGCTGGTGAGGATGTGAAGAAAAGGGAGCATCCTACATTGTTGGTGGGAATGGAAATTGGTACAGCCATTGTGGAAAACAGTGTGGCGTTTCCTCAGGGAACTAACAATAGACCTACCTTTGACCCAGCTGTCCCATTACTGGGCATATACCCAAAGAAAATGTGATCGATATATGACACCTGCGCTCCCATGTTCACTGCAACACTACTCACAATAGCCAAGACTTGGAATCAACCTAAATGTCCGTCAACAGATGAACAGATAAGAAAACTGTGGTACGTGTATACAATGGAATACTATTCTGCTATAAAAGAATAAAATGTTGTTACCTGTAGCAACTTGGGTGGAACTGGAGATCATCATGTTTAGTGAGGTGCCAGGCACAGAAGGACAAATACCAGATGATATCACTCATATGTGGAATCTAAAAAACCCCCCAAAACCCCTGAAAAAAGTGTTTCTCATAGAAGTAGAGAGTAGAATAATTGTTACCAGAGGCCAGCAGGGGAGGGGAGATGTAAGGAGAATTGGTGGATTAACAGGTACAAAGCTATGCTCTCTACCCTAAGTCAGTCAGTTTATAGTATATGCATGTATTGAAACCACACACTGCACCCCCCAAATATGTGCAAATAAGCATTAAAGAAAGAGAATAAAGACTCCAGCTGTCATTCCTTCCCTTGCTGCTTGAGAGGAGGGGGAGAAGGCTGGAAGCACTTCTGCCCTGTGAGCCGGGCCTCAGACTTACCTGGGTCTTTGCATGAGGTGATAGTAGAAATGGGCCTCATAGGAGAGACACAGGCAGCTTACCTTGCAGGGGCTGTATCTGTGCCCCTCTGTATCTCAGACCTGCACTCTGAGAAGCTCCTCATGTCTGTTGGGAAAACCTCTGTCCCCACTAGACTGGCTGCTCTTTGAGGACAGGTAACAACAACATTTTATTTTTTGGGATAGCTGGGTCAAAGGTAGGTCTATTGTTAGTTCGCTGAGGAAACGCCACACTGTTTTCCACAATGGCTGTACCAATTTCCATTCCCACCAACAATGTAGGATGCTCCCTTTTCTCCACATCCTCGCCAGCATTTGTTACTTTTTGTCATGCTGGTCACAGCCCTATTAACTGGAGTGAGGTGATATCTCAATGTGGTTTTAATTTGCATTTCCCTGATGAGTACTGATGTTAAGCATTTTTTTGTGTGCCTTTTGGCCATTTGTATGTCTTCCTCTGAGAAATGTCTGTTTGAGCCCTTGGTCCATTTTTGGATTGGGTGATTTGTTATTTTTGCTGCAGAGTTGTTTCAAGGTCCTTATATGTTCTGGATATTAGCCCCTTCTATGATGTGTATGTATTTATGTCTCACAACTGAGACAAAATCTTTTTCTTGAGTTGTGCATTTTTTTCTTAATGAAACTAGAATGCAGCATTAGCCTCTAAGAAGCATAATGTCACATAAGCGGGTCCTTAGGCAAGTTTTTCATTCTCTCCAACACTCAGTTTTCCCATCTATGAAATGGGAACGTTAGTGCACATTGGAAACCGTTTCACAGTTGTGAGAACTGTATGAGATGGTAAACGTGAACTGCTTGCTGGCGCTGAATAACAGACAGCAGTTTCTATGTGCCCCGTTTGGCTTATTCCACTGCCTTAGAAAGAAAAGGGAAGGTCCAAGGAGATGTCAACCACCAGAAAAGGGATTAGTGATAAACAAGAAGCTCTTGGTCTCACAAATAGCCCCAGAGCCTTCAGAAGAGCAGTGGGCACACATGTTTCCTATCTGCTGTGGCATGAAACCACACATTTATGTTTTTGTAAAAACCTCAAACAGCTTTGCCCTAAATACATACTATCATATAGCAAGTAAAAAAAAAATATGGCTTTTTTAGAAAGTCAGATTTATTTTGCATTCAAACCTGCAGCTCAGACAACAGGATATGATTTCAGAGAAGAAAAAGCACAAGGTTTCTGCCCGCAATCCTAAGAGCCGTTTCCAGCATTATTTCATGAACAACACGTGAAACCAAACAACAGAATTCACTCCAATGTGCAGAGAGAAAGCCTAAACAGTATTGCTCAGGTAAGATTCTCAGCTCATGGCGACACTTGCCGGGAAGCTGTTTCCCTGGTGGAACAAGCTTTACGAACATGATGTTCTTTTCCCTCACTGCATTACAGAAAATTCGGGAAGTATAAATGAAAAATAATCTTGCCCATAATTATATCACTCAATCTCCTGTCAACATCTTGAGGCTATTGCCAGTGATGTGCTGAATCTGGCTTGAACCAGTTTAGGAAAGTCAATTGTGTGCATCTATTCCCCATTCTATGTTCAAAGACATGGCAACAACATGTTGGCAGCTTGGAATGCCGTGGGGGGAGTATTTACATCACAGTAATTGGCACATGCCCCAAACCAGATACAAATCAAGTTTTTTTTTTTTTTAATCAGCACAAACCTGGTTATTGCCTTCTAGTCTTTTTTTTTTTTCTTTTTCTGTTTTAACCACAGTGTATCTAATTTTTCATTTAACATACAAGCACAAGCATTTTCTCCTAGCATACAAAAACTTATTAGCACCAATTTTTAATAGAAACAAAATTTGAATAGATGTACCATAAGTTAGTTAGTGGTTTAATGATTGGATATTTACCTTGCTTCCAATGATAGAAAATTCTGCTTCAGGGGCTGGCCAGTTAGCTCAGCTGGTTAGAGTGCAGTGTTGATAACGCCAAGGTCAAGAGTTCTGATCCCTGTACAGGTCAGCTGCTAAAAAAAAAGAAAAAATAAAGTTTTGCTTCAGTGAGCATATTTATGTATAAAGTGTCAGGTTCTAGAAATACACTTACCTAGTAAGGCTACCTATGAAACTATTTTACAGATTGTAAGACTGAGACCCAGAGAGTTCCTTGGCTCTTTGTGTTTTCCCTGGCAGAAAGCTTAACACTCTGAGTTTCAGTGTCAGTCTGAGTTTCAGTCTACTCCTCCCTTCCCGGTTAGTTCTTGAGTTCCTTATAGTCAGTAACTTATATTTTGCTTTGTATTCTTAGTACCCAGTGCAGTGCTTGGTTTGCAGAAAGCGTGCAATATTAGCTGTCAATCAAAACAACACCTCATTTATGTCTAGAAGAGGTGTAGCAATTTTTAATACTGCCTGCATTTCCACCAGACCCTAGATGATATTGACGTCAATAAAGTCAATGAAAAAGGCAACCTTTTTTAGGAGGTGAAAAAGGTCACCTTGCCACTGTGTTAGTTTGCAGAAGAGAAGTACAAGAAGATGAAATAGGCACAGGTGCCCTGTGAGTGCTGAGAGGAGATTGAGGTCTTGTAACATTGAAGAACTGTGCACTGGATGCCTCAGCCTCTTCAGGGAAACTCCCCTGACTGCTTCCGCCCTCACTGATCCCTTTTTCCTCTGATCTTCACAAGTGTCTTTCCAACCAGGTACTTTATCTTTAAAACAGTCTGACCCGCCCTAGTAACACGGGCCAATAGCCAGGAAAGGTCAATCTCAGATCAGCGCCAAAGTCTGACAGTCACACTCTCAGCTTCTCTTCCACCGTGGCTTGTAGTCCATTCGATCTCTTCCCAACCTTCACCTTTGACTTTGTCTCCTAGCTTTCTCTCCTCTCATGATCTTTGCGCTTGAGATTTTCTGGATTTAAGACTACTTAATCTGTATCTCAATGGAGAGAATCCAACAGATCTGAGTTTGATTCCTGGCTTTGCCATTTGCGAGTTGTTTGACCTTTGTTAAGTGATTTAACTCTCTGGGTCTCAGTTTCATGATTTGTAACACAGTTTCGTGATTATGAGAAAATCAAATGAGCTCTTGCATGTACTAGGCATTCAATGAAAGGAAGCCTTTGCTGTTATTATTTTCTAAAATATTTGGGTCGTACTCATCCTTGGATTTTTTAAAAAGTTTGGCTACCTTGAGTAGAAACCTCCAACCTGGCCATAGCTTCACTTTCAGATCCAAACCATACTTTCTTCCCACCTGTGTCCCCAGGTACGTTTCAAGCCTGCTTTAGTGTCATGCAGGTTCTACATTTGGTTTCCAGTTGTTGCAGCCATGTGAGTTTAATCTCCCTAGTGAAGACTCATGCACCTGAGAGTAGGGACTGTCTTGCTTCTGCTCCTGCAGGGGCTGGACACTGGCCAGTGAGATCCCAGGACATACTCATTGATTGGCTGAGTTAAGAGGTCTTAAAAGGAGGTGTGACACTCTCCTCTTCTGAAATAATTTTATATTAATGATCTGATTTCAATTTTTTAATTGCTTTGAACTGAAAATGAGGTTCAAAACCCAAAACTTCCTTCAAGGATTAAGTTCAGTTGGCCTAGAACTGGGGGCTCATTTTACTTTTGCCAGTTCTGCATCACTGCCCTGCTTACTAATACTTCGTCTCCTGTTTCTTGACAGAGATTTGTATTTTTCATGCTGTTTCATTCAATTTTCTCAATGACCTGGTGGATTATTCCTATTTTTCAGACAAAGAAACTGAGATTCAAGGTGACTGAATCACTTGTCCACGGTCATTCAGTCAGTAGGAGGGCAGGAATGAAAAGTTCTGTCCTTGTGATTCCAAAGCTTATAATTTGTCTATCATGGGTCTTCTCTGAATTGCAATTTTTATTATTGATAAAATGAAATAAAAATACCCTATTTATCACACCAAATAGTTGTGAAGACCTATGAAGAGGCAGTCTGTGTGGTGAAGACAATGTGACTTAGGTTCTAGCACTGGACAAAGCTGGGCATAGCAGCGAGACAAGAAGGAGCCAAAGCACAGACACGCTGCTGTTGATGACTCAGCAGTTTACCTCTGCGTCTGGAGTAATCAGAGTGTCTACATGGATCATGGTAAATATCAGGGCCATCAGGAAGGAGACCAAGTGGGAAGTGGCCTCACCAGAACTAGGGATGATACAAAAGGAAAGTGCTGAAAACCAGACTGAAGACAGGCCACAGTCTGCCTAAAAGATGCCCCATTCTCTAGTGAGGGGTGGCTGTAGGTAATAAAAGAAAGCTTCTCTGTACTGAATGATAAACGCATTGTCTATAGTTATTGATGGAGTTTGGATGTGTTGTCCCCTCCAAAACTCGTGGAAATTTGATCTCCAATGTGGCAGTGTTGGAAACTGATGAGTCATGGGGGCAGATCCCTCATGAATGGATTAATGCTCTCCCTGGGGGAGGGGGGATTACTGAGTGAGTTCTCGCTCTATTAGTTCCCGCGAGAGCTCGTTGCTTAAAAAGACCCTGGCACCTTCTCTCTCTCTCTCTCTCTTGCTTCCTCTCGCCATGTGATCTGCTTGTACCTGCCGGCTGCCCGCCACTGTTCCATCATGAGTAGAAGCAGCCTGAGGCCCGTGCCAGATGCAGCTGTCCCAGAATCCTAAGTCAAGCAAAACTCTTTCCTTTATAAATTACCCAGTCGCAGGTGTTTCTGTTATAGCAACACAAAATAGACTAAAACAGTTATGTTAAAATTAACTGTGTAGTAACTTTAACCAAGCAAAGTAGATGGACCTATGTCTACCAATTACTGGCTGCATTAACTTGTGGCAAATTTTTAACCTCTAAGGACCTTAGTTTCTACAGCTGTAAAAAGGGCTATTTGCAAGGACAGATGTGAATAATATATGTGGAGTATCTAGCACTATGTGTAACATAGTAACTTTCCATAAGTTAGTATCAATGAAGATTCTCAATGCATTAACATCCCAGGTCAATAGCAGAACCCTCCAAGGTTGTTAAGGAGCAGACCAGAAACCATTAGAAGGGAGATGAATATCTTGCTGAGATGTTGCTTCCAGTGTTTGGAGCAATCTAACTGCTCTTTCCAGAATGGAGCCTGAGCCAAGCTTATTCTTATTTGGGGTCACAGATGAGGGTGGAGTGACCCACCACAGACACACTCTGATAGTGGCAAACCACTGTACCTGGTGAAGATCCACGAAATTTCAGGGCAAAGTCCTCACTTCCAGTTAAACCAGTCATTGCCAAGCCTGAAGAAACGTGTGTCTCAGGAGTAAAATCTATTAGCCTCTGGGCCCCTTTTTAAAATGTCTTCATGGTTTGGCTGACTCCTCTGTTTTTGAAAAGGAGCAGAAACGTCTGCAGACCAAGCCACTGCTTTCTTGAAACCTGCATGTGAGGAGTCGGCTCTTTCCGGGCAGGGCCGCTGGCTGGGCTGATGCATTTGCTCTGTCAAGGGCTGTGGCATCAGCATCCGGGGTGGCATTTTTGCCAAACTAACCCATAATATAACTGAAACCCCTCTCCTCCCCCGCAATTGCTGCACAATTTCCCTCAGCGTCTTGTTAAGCATATTCTAATCACATGCATGGCACGATTTGCAAGTGGAGAGCATAAATGTCTGGGAGGAAACAGTTCTTTTTCCTGAGTGCATGAAATAGAGGAAGCACTTCCTGGGGCTTTTGCAAAACAAAGAAGGATAAAGACAGAGGCCTCGGGCGTGGGAGACGCAGAGTGAATGAGTATACACTAGGCCGGCAGGGTCGCAGCCCACAGTGCACACACTGTGCAGGACGTGGGGCAGGGCCTGTGCCTTCCGAGGGACACGGTATGACCGTGTGCGGGAACAATGCTGGGCCACGAGCCCCAGACGTTGGCCTTGCTGAAAAATGAGCAGAGGCCTTGAGATTGGTGCTGCCATGTTTCCTCTCCTGGTTCCTGCTTGGAGGTGGGTTGGACTAGGGAGAGCACAGATTGCTGAAGGGACCCCTGTCCACCTCTGTGCCCTTCCCTGATGGGAGGACTATTCCACCGTGATCTCCTCAAGGGCGGACACCAGGCTTAGGGTTTCCCAATGTCTGGCACAGGGCAGGCCTTCTGGGGGACACATCTGCATGGGTGGGCACTGGCATGGCTTCTTCTTGGGCACAGAAATAAGTGGCAGAAGAACAAGAGCCTGATCCCTGGGGTCAGCAGACATGACCTCTACGGGTGGGCCCTGGGCTGACAGTCCCTCCTCCTTTGGAACAAGGTCTCCTCTGCTGTGCAGATGGGGATAATCACACCTACAGCCTTTGAGGGTTGTACTGCCCACTAACTGAGATCTGCCTCAGGCACCTTGTGTGGTGCCTGGCATAGAGATAGGCACCTGCCCAAAGTTAGTGTACCTGCTCCCTCCATTGGCCCTTCTTCTAAGTTTCCTTAACTCTCTGAAAATTCTGTTCATGAGAGGAGTGGACACAGCATTGGGCTTCCAGACTTATCTAGATTCTCATGCAGAATTGGCCCTTTCCCAGACCTTTCCCCTCCTAATTTGACCTTGAGCAAATTACCCGCCTTCTCTGAGCCCTATGATGCTCTCCCAAGAAGCAGCACAGAGTACTGGTCAAGGGCCTGGACCCTGCCATCGCACTGCCTGTATTTTAAATCCAGCTTTCCACTGATGAGCTGGACAAACCACTTAACCTTTCTCTGTCTCTATCCTTATCTGTAAAATGAGGATAATAACGATTCCTGCCTCCTTGAGTTGTTACGGGGAATTAGAAGAGATTAATGCTTGCAAAGTGCTTGCGAGTGCTATAAAAGTCTTAGCTACTATTTTCTCATCTGCACAATAAAATGGAAATAATGCTACCAACCTTGGTCCCATTGATGGATATAAGCAGGTGAAATAAAGAGGCTGAAAACAACTTTGATGTCTGACTCCCTCACTAGACTGCACACTCTTTGTGCTAAGAGAATGCATGCGATTTGTCTCTGTACTCCCAATGCCTAGTCAGGAGTGCAGTAAATGCTTGTGGAATAAACAGAGAACTTCAAAGGAACCAAAGGTAGACCAGGAAGCCCTTGCCCACAGCTCTGGACCTTTTAAATTTATTGCTGCTTCTGTCTTTGGTAAGCAAAGAAATATCTAATTAAATTTTGAACACTTTAGTCTGGCTATGTTTATATTAATACAAGAACAAATTTGAACACACTTAGTCAGTGTGAGCATATAGTAGGCACTCAGTTTAAAAAAAAAAGATGGGTGCAGGGAAGCATTAATCATGCAAATGTTCTCATTAATTAATCTCTATAACAGCCTTATTGATATTGCTGAGAAAATAAAAATCTCTTAATTACACTCTCCTGTGTATACATTAATAATAGGTTGTTGTCTATTCTTCTAGTATTTTTGTATCTATGTGTACATTTATTTGCAAAATGGGATCATGTTACATGTGTTTGTGTTATTCCATTTGGCTGCTATAACAAAATACCATAAACTGAATAGCTTATGAACAACAGAAATTTTCTCACATTTCTGGAGGCTGGGAAGTCCACGATAAAGGCAGATTTGGCGTTTGGTGAGGGTCCACTTTCTGGCTTATTAACAATTCTTTTTTGCTGTGTCTTCACATAGTAGAAGGACCGAGGGGTCTCTCTCAGGCTTCTTTTATAAGGACTGTAATCTCATTCATGAGGGCCCCACCCTCTTGACTTAATCACCTCCCAAAGCCTCCACCTCCTAATACCACCACCTTGCGGGGTTAGACATCAGCATATGAATTTTGGAGGGACACAAATATTCAAGATCATAGAATTGTTTTCAATATAATTTAAAAATATTTAGCAACACAAGGTAATATTTTTCCAAGTCATTAGTTCTTTTTCTGGGATATTTTTTCACTAGTTGTGTATTATTTCATCAAGTATGTATAAAGTATGTATACGATAAATTATCTAAACAGCATCCTGTTGTTAGACAAAACGTCCAGATGGAATTAATTTCAGTCTATTCAAAGGAGAAAGATTAAGCAAACGGTGACATAAATAAATGCAAAATTTGATCAGAGCTGAGTGCTATGAAAGAGGTGCATGGTGTCATCAGAGGGCATGGCAGGGAGATTTCAATTGGTTGGAGAGAGAGTCACAAATGAACTGTGAGCTGAGGGCAAGTGGGAAGCAAACAGGTGCAATGAATATCCCAGGATGTACATGGGGAAGGGAAGAGAGCCAAGGAGAGACCCCAGGGATGTCAACAGTTAGCGTTTGTATTAAAAGAGGAGTCTGGGGCCGACCCTCTGGCTCACTCAGGAGAGTGCAGCGCTGGGAGCACAGCCGCGCTCCCGCCGCAGAGGGATGGCCGGTGCGCTCACTGGCTGAGCGTGGTGTGGGCGACACCAAGCCAAGGGTTACGATCCCCTTACTGGTCACGGAAAAAAAAAAAAATAAATAAATAAAAAATAAAAGAGGAGTCTGCAATGGAGACTGAGAAGGGCAGACAGACAGAGAGATGGGAAGAGACTCAGAAGAGAAAGATATCTCAGATGCCAAAGGAAAAAGGAGCTTCCAAAAAAGGGAGTGGTGCCGTGTAAAATGTTTCAGGGAGATCAAGGAGGTAAATGCAGTGAAAAAAGTCCATTGGCATAAACAGTTCCATGAGACTGGTGACCTTTAAGACAGTAGCTTCATTGGAAAGTTTGACTCAGAAGCCAGGTTGTTTGGAAGTGAACTAAGGGTTTATTGAGGAAGTGGAAATACAGTGGACAACAGTTTTAGGAACATGGCGATACAAGTAAGGAGGGAGCAGGGGATAGTTACACCAGAGCTTGGGGTCAGGGTATGGTCTGGTTTCACCTCCTCTGTGAGCTTCTCAGTCTCATGCCCGCTAAGAGATGAACCTTCCTGTGCCCTCAGACCCTGCCCTTGCCCCTGCAGCCCTGCTTGTTTGTCTATCTCTTTCCACTTCTGTAAGAATCTGCAGGTAAGAATGTAGTGTTTTGCTGCTAGTATATGCCTTTCGATTAGTACTGAATATTTGTTGAATGCATTTAAAAAAAAATCCAGTTTGAGGTGAGCTTGGGCATTAAAAGGCAAGCAGAGAAGAGGATGAATATTGAGAAGAGAAAAGTGACAGCACGATATCATGAGGTAGGATAAAGAGGTTGACTTTAAGTAGAGGGTGACACTCTTTCCTCTGAATCAGGAGAAAGGATGGTGGGAATGGGAGCAGATACAGGAACATTTAAAAGACTGGGGGTAGGAACTTGAGGGAGTTAATTTCCTACAATCTCAGTTTTCTCAGTGAAATACTTGAAAAGGGTGCCTGCAAGATAGGATAGCAGGGGTGCGGTAGGTTCTGGAAGAGGATAGAGAAGCGTTGTATTAATCAATAAGAGCAATAAAATTGGGGGTCTGATGGGATTTACATGGCAGGATCACTGGGCCACCATGAGGGCCCGACTGAGTTTGGAGACTGTAATGCCACTGAATGATATTGAGATGAACTTTTGCATTATTAAACAATGTTTGCACGTCAGAGACACTTGCATTTGCCTGGGATATATACCCTGCAGTGTCTAGGAGGCGTGACTTTTTCTCTCTCACCACATATGAGTAGCTGTGCACAGAAAGTCATCAGCTTCTCCCTCAACTTGTCCTAATAAACCTACTGTAGGGCCAGGGAGGAACTGGAAACCAACTGGGACAGATGTATAGAAGAGTGAGTCTTGATTCCTGTCTTCGAGAAACACATGATGCAGACATGTATGGCCAGAACTGCTTTTCTGTAGGATTCGTGTTGGGACAGGAGGAATTACAGTCTACTCTATCCAGCACAGAGAATGAAACCACTGATCCTTCATTCTTTATTATTCTCAGTAGATTTTTTTTTTTTTTTTTTTAGTTTATAGTTGGTATTTGCTTTTTGGTTTTTAAAAATTTTTATTTTAATTTATCAATATACAATATAGTCGATTTTCATGTCCCTTTACCCATTCCTCCTTTTCCTCCCTCCTTCTTCCCGCTCCCCCATCAACATCATATCTGTTCACTTGTCTTAGTAGATTTTTTATTGGGCTAAGTTCACTGTAGTCCAGTCCATGATGCTGGATTTGTTATTCTAATCAATTGGAATTAGCTTATAATCTTCAGAAAGGTTGGTTTTAAAATGCAGGTTTTAGAGAGGAATCAAAATGGTGGAAGAGACAGTCCCCAGCATCACTCTTTCCCACAAATCAACCAATTTACAACTATTAAGAAGCAACAACAGCCAAGCTGGGACCACTAGAGCTCAGGAGAAGAGGAGGAGAGACCTACAGAGTGCATGAAGGCAGGAGAAGCCACGATGAGAGAATGAAAGCATCACTCCAACTGTTTTGAGCCCCAACCACTTCAAGGCTGGCCCTGGTGAGCTAGCCCTGCATGGAGCAGGAGCTGGCAAAAACCGCAGCTGTGCCCTTCGGATAGCGTTGCTTGGAGGCTGCAGGGGAGAAGAGGGACTTGGTGGCCTCCAGGCCAGTGAGACCACTAACAGGGTTCCCGTGGACCCACATAGGAGGGGGCCACAGACAACTGAAAAAAGGAACCACTCAAAGGCCAGTGAGTCATCACAAGGGACTGGCACATGGCCCATCCCATGGGAAGTGTTTGGAGTGTGGGTGGTGGGGGAGAGGGGCCACCGGGGTAACATTGGAGCACAGCATGGACAGCTTATCTGCCTTTCAGTCAGCAAAGGCCCACTCAATGGAGACTGGTCAGGAATATAGAACTGCAGGGGGTGCAGTTTGCTGAAAAGAGTCAGACCCAAACCAGAGTTCCCACACAACCCAGGTGCACCAGACCTCACAAGACCTGGAAGTGCTTACAAGGCCAACAATTAAAACCTGAGCTGCACAAATAGCCTTCTCCAGAGAAGCAGCAGCAAAGCAGCAATTTAGCTTAAACACAGGGCTCAAGGTTCCCACAGGAAGTTCCCCCATTTTAGAAGTAAGCAAAGGACAATGAATTAGTTCCAGTGCAGTTTAAGTGGTCGGGGTGGCTAATGATCCAACACAGAACTAAAGAAAAAACAAAAAACCCACAGACCAGAGGCAAAGTTCTGATATTAACTAGAGAATGTCTAATACCACCAAAGAACACCTACAAAAACTAGAAGGACCAGAAGCCCCCCAGGCTCCCAAACCAGGTAACGGGGGTACAAGGGCCTCAGGCACACTCCCCTGACATCTGCATCCAGCCCAGTAACAACTGAGCCACCGCCAGAAATCCCCCAAGCACCTGAGTCAGAGTGGGGGGAACCTGCAGGCCTCAGCCCTGCCTCCCTGCCCTCCACAACCAGGCAAGCAAAGGAGCCAACTTTGGGCCTCCCTACCCGCCCCAGCTCCACTTCTGTCCCCTTCTCCTCTCCCTTCCCCCACTGCTCTGCAACATCTTTGAATGTAAAAAAAATATATATATTTAAAAATACAGGTTTTATTATTATTTAGATATGACAAGGCCAACACTTCAGGAAATGATTGCCATTGAGGAGATAATTTGTTATACTCACATATCCTGAGAGGAGGGGGCACTTTATGCCACAGGGGCCACTTGGGGAAGCACTGGGGTGGGTCAGGAGCCCGGGTGGGGGGCAGGGGGATGAGCCTGTATTGTGGTTTCTGAGGGAGGAAGGTGGCGAGGCAGGTCAGCAGGCTTAGGAGTGGCTAGCTTTGATAATTTCGGCAGGCTCTGAGGGGTAGGGGCTGTCCCTCATTGTCCGGAATCTGGTCCTGGGATGATTAGGGAAGGTGGATAGTGCCCCAGAATGTGAAAGCCCTGTGAGAGCTCCATAAAGCAGGTGATTGGGGTCTGGGCTCTGGAATGGTTGGCTTGCATTTGAAAACTGTGCTCACAAATGAGCTGTTGATTACCTCTAGAAACTGGCTAACTCCAGGAGCGACAGTCTCTCCAGGGTCAGTAAGGCACCAAGATATCAAAGCATCAGAGTATGGAAGATAAAAGACATGGTTAATACAAGTTGGAGTAGAAATGATCTTATTAGGAATTACCCAAGGAGTGATGCATCGAAAGCAAGTATCTGCACTCAAATGGCATTTGCTGTCTTGCTTTAGGGGCTTGGTTTGGCCAGACCAGGGAAGTACCCATCGTAAAATGTCATGAACATTGGGCATTTTTCGGATCAAATGTGATGCCTTGGGACCCCTCAGTTAACATCTGGGGTTGTGGGGATGGGTGCACAGATCCGACTGTCCTGTCTACAGCTCTTGGTTGCGGGTTATCAGGGAAGAGAAGGAGAAGGATTCTTTGTGCACAGAACTCTCAGGACATGGCCCTCCTCCGCTCCACAAGATTTCAAGTCCTTCTCCAAAGAGGAAGAGAGACTGACACAAAGAACTGCCAGGTTGGTGGCCTCATCCAAGTCATGGCATTTCTTATATTTATTCATGCACTCCTTCAGGTATGTGACATGGTGGCAGAGTCTCTGGTGCCGGTGACACAGATGGCAATAAGATCTTCCCCTTGCATCAAGGGGCTCCCCGTCTCATCGGCAATAGGAACCGGTGAATAGACCAGGCAGTCAGTGCGATGTGTACGCTAGGTTGCAGGGGTGTCGCTGGGGCTCTGAGACTCTTCTTTGCAATGTCATTGAGTTGGTCTTTCGGCCTCTTGACTCCATCATCCACAGACGTCTGTTAACCCTGAGCCCAATGCTAAATGGGATGAAAACTGGCTGACTAACCACGGGTGATGAGGTCTGCTCACCCAGGATTGGACTCTGTTGGTTTGGCTTCTAGGCCCCTTCGCAGCCAGAGCTGGATCTGCCCTGGAGACCTTGTCCTGATCCTGTTTCCCTCCCACAGACGTGTGTCCAAGTCTGTGGGCTCTGATGACCTTGAACACACGTGTCTGTTTCGGCTCCCTGTACCCCTTCAGACAGAGGCTGAAAGGACATTCAGGAGACAGGACTGACCAGGACCACAGGTTTGTTTGCGGCTGCCTCCTGGGGGTCCTCAGACCGACAGAGGACTCCTGCCTAGGGGTCTGTAGTGTGGTCGATTCCCCAGGCTCTGTATCACCTTCTCGAACCTACCCACTTTCTTCCAGCTCCTCCAGGCCACAGCTAAGATATTGAGGCCAAAATGACAAGCATAAAAATAATAGTTAGAAAGTGCCAGATTAATAATGACTATGCTGATGTGAACACTACTTGAATAACCCTTTACTGTATACAAACCATGGTGATAGCCATTATGTCACTTGAGTCTCACGACAAAAATCTATGAGGTAAGCATTACTATTTCCCATTTAGCAAAACAGTAGATCAGAACGTTCAGAGGCTTGTCCAAGATCATGGAGCTGATAACGACAGGTCATGTTTTCCTAACTTCCAGCTCAGTGATCTGGACACTACTCCACTAAGTTACTGTAAACTAATGGCTTAAGTCAGGGTTTTCCAAAGGAAGATCTGTTGAGCAGTAGTTTGGGGGATGTTTATAGATGGAAAAACAAAAGAGAGTTTCATGATCAGATCTTTTTGAGAAACACTGTGAGTTAAACATAATAAAATGATTTTGTTTACCGTGGGATCTTTAGAACCTTCAAAATGTTAATTTGCATCATGACCCCTCAAGAAAGACATATCATGTGCCACTTTGCCCTTTTTCTTTTTAAAACCACAGTACTATTTTCCTAAGAACATTTTGAAGGGCATTCTTAGGAACACACTTTGGGAAATGCTGTCTCAAAGTGTTAGGATTTGTCTTTTAACAGAGGAATCTGGAAGCCAACAATTTCCAAGGCTGAAGTTCAGGGTTATTGGGAATTCTGACATCTGGTCTGGATGGTCAGGGAGATGTGTAAGGCAGGAAAGCACTCAAAACAGGCTCTTTTGCAGCCATACACTGGAGAGAGCAGGTCCAATGTTTCTTCTCTGTTTCTTTTATCAGCCTCAGTGGGATTGAGGTCATGGTAGAGAAAAAAAAGTGCTCACTTAGTCCTTTCCACGTGGCCGGTCACAGCTGAGTGGGTGCTGGTGGGTGTCGAGGAGCCACCCCCCAACTAGGAGCTCAGGTCCTGAGTAATTGCTGTAACCCTGGGAGGCCCAGCCAGGCGGGAGCCAGGTTGGTGAAGACTGAGAACTGCACAGAAGACCCGGAGCCCAGACTCGAAGCCCCAGGATGAGCTCGGCCAGCCCGCCCGCGCCCAGAGCTCCCCCATGTCAGAGGCAGGGGAGGCAGGGACCGCCATGCCAAGGCGACCTCTTCCCGGTTGCTTCCAAGCTGCTGCCAAAGTTGCTGCTAGCTGATGTTTTCTTTTACTGAAGGATGCACACATTTCCTTTGGCCACCAGCGTTCATTTGGACCAGCTTTCTGAGAATTGCGGGGACAGCCCCTGGGGTCTTATGTTGGAAGAGGTGGCCTGCAGAAGTTCTTGGTGGCCAAGAGTAACAGCGAGGAAAAGGAAGGGAACCTGTGGAGGAGCGGCCCTCCTAGGACTCCTGCTTTGTAAAGATCTTTTTCCAGAAAATTATGAGAGAAACGGGACAAAATTCAAAGGGAAATACGATCTATCTTCTATGATGAATGTTTGAATAATTTCCAAGATGTATAATTCTTATCACCAATAGATGTATGTTTTGGGAGGAAGAGCCGTGATAGACACCCTACATCTTGGCAAGTCTCAGAAATGAGAATGGGTCTCCAGGAGTCCGGTGCATTGTGAGCTCCTCTAAGCTTCGAGTTCTCTCCTTGCATGCTCCTCTGTCAGCTTCCGGCAGCGGCCCCCTGTCGACCCCTCTCAGCAGTCAGCCCCTCTTTACTTAATGAACAATTCTTTATATTAAATTTTCCCTTTTCTATTTTCTGGTGTGGCTTCTGACTCCTGCATGAACCCTGATTGATAGAGATCATTGCAGACTCTGAATTTTATATTTTCCTGGTGGATTGACTGTTTCAACACGATGAAATAGCTGTCTTTATTTCTGGAAATGCTTTTGCCTTAAAGCCAGTTACTTTGTTTTATAGTAGAACAACAAATCCATTTTTCTTTTGACTAGCATTAGCATAAAATATTTTTTCTTTCTTTTTACTTTCGACCTTTCTGTATCCTTATTTTTAAGTTGTATTTTTTTTTTTTGTAATTACCATACAATTGGGTTTTGTTCACCCTTCTTCCAAGGATGATGCCTTTCTGGAGTCTCAACAGAAAGCCCGGGTGTTACCAGGGCCCTTTCTCTTTGACACTGTCAAAATCTCCGTTCAGCCTCTCAGCTTTCATCTCTAGCTTTCTGATCAATAACCAAACAGTGCCAAAGATAAATGTCATCTCCCTGGGCTTCCCTTTTTCTTCAAGCTTTTAGCCCCTTAAATCTTTGCTTCCTGCATTTTCTTCCTTTATCTTCACATCGATTAAAAAAAAACAAAAAACTTTGTCTAGCTTTTCTAGTTGTCTTGGAGAGAGGATTGTTCTGAAATCAGTTAATCTTCCATTGCTGGAAATGGAAATCTAGAAATATTTAGCCAGAAAAATAAAATTGTTCTTTTTAAGAAAGTGGTGGATCTAAGCATCCACCTAAAACAAAATAGAGCAATGAAGAAATACCAAATATACACAAGCTCTTAAAATGCAAACTGGTAGGGGGTAGCTCGGGATGAAGAAATGTCATGTGTGTTTAGAGCTTGTACAGACTGAGAGGGTCCGGTTTTCGGGGTGGTGAATGGTGTGGCATATCCCGATGGACTGAGGAAGGAGGTGGGACAGGGCGTGGTGCAGAAGGACACCTGGCTCCTTTTCTTGCCGCTGCTGTGTGAAGTCTGGGGCGACGCATGGAGCAGGGCTGGAGCCAGAAGCTCTCTGACACTAGGGGAGATTTAGGGGAATCCCAGTGAAGGTAAAACCAGATGAAATCTAGTGAATACTTAATTACATTTTTAAACCAGAGAGATAGTTGTATCTTGGTGTTCGTATTTCTTCACATACTGCTTTATATCATATTTATATTTAAATTTGTAAGCAATTTTCAGTTATTTCTCTACTGTACCTGGCATGTGCACGTAGTAAACCCTAACAGGCCCAGTGGAGGAACTCAGGCAGCGTGGCCGGCTGTTAGTGTGCTATCTGACAATTCAGTGATTTAAGCAGGAGGATGCTTATACGCCTTTGGTCTCTCACCCTTTTCTACGCATTATCTTTTGGTGGCAAGTACTGGAGATGTAGGCACAGCATTTTAGGATAAGTTGATCAGGCTCCCTGGGTCTCCTCTGGCCATTGATCACAAACGGTGTGATGGCAGCCGCGAGGAGCGATGGATAGAGACTAGCTTGGGACTCAGATGACTCAGGTTAGAACCCTGCTTAGCCACTGACCAGCTGCATGACTTGGAAGTGTTATTTAATCTCCCTGAACCTCCGTTTCCTCACCTTCCTGCCTACCTGACAGGACGGTTGTGAGGAATGAATGAGACTGTTAGTAAAGTGCCCTTCCAGTGTAAATTCTTAATCAATGTTAATTCTCCACTTTGGCCCCTTTTTTTTTGTCACTTTGGGCCACACACTTAAAATCTTAACCTGTCCCCTCCTCCCACTGTGCCGGTGCTGCGTTTTCCTTACTTCTGCCTGGACCACTGCGTTAGTGAACAGCCTCCCAATGGGCCTCCCTGACTCCAGCTCTCCCGGCCTTGGTCTGCTCTCCACAGTGTACAGGAAGAGCAGAGAAAATGATGATCTCTTCATGTCAATCTCCTGTTTAACAAGCCCGTGACGGGGGGCCCCCTCCGACCCTTGGAATGCACTAGAACCTGAAGAGTGTTGACCCTGACATTAGACGTCCAGAGGTTGTAAGTCCCAGCTTCACCATTCAATAAGAGTTTCTCAGCCTCTTGAATCTTCATCTTTTCCATTTGAAAACTGAGGATAACCAGATAAAAAAACTGAGGATAACTACCTACTCCACGGGTGAGTGTTAATTGAGATAATTTATGGAAAGCATTGGGCATCCCGCATAGTAAGGAAAGGCTCAGCAGTTGTTGCCTGTTTTTATTATTACTCTATAAGGTTCAAAACTCTCAACTTGCCTTACAAATTTCTTTAAACTATGTGATATTTTTAATCTACTACCTTGCATATTCCCTATATATTTTCCATGCTTTAGCCACCCTAAACCTTATTATTCCAAGGATTGATCAGTATTTGGACTCAGTATCATTTTTCTTTTTTTTAGAATGTCCTGTTCCTCATTCCATGCCTAGGGAAACCATGTTGAAGAAAGCAAGTGTGATAGAGAGAAGGATCCAGGAGTCATGGAGAATTCTGACGCAGCTAGGAATCTCCCTAGCTGTGCTGGCATTTTTATTTGAAAGTAGCATCAGCTTGGGGTACATGGATGCATGCTTTTTATTCCTTCATCTCTACTCCTACTACAGGGTCTGAACCTAAGTGGGGGGCTGATGTGTGTGGACTGTCCTGGGGGGGCTGAGTTCTGTTCTGGTCCTTGGCTAACTGGAGGAGCAATTAAAAAGAGAAAAAAGGTGAAAACTCAGTAAAGAGGAGAATGATGTCAGCCAGAGGAGATGGACAGGACTCCAAGAGGATAAATTTTAATCAGAGACAAAGAAGCTCTTTGGTAGTTCTGGAAAATGATAGCCATTGTTTATTGCTTATGGTATGCCAGGCACTGGGCTAAACACTTGACATACATTATCTCTTCTAATCTTCAAAACAAACTTGTGAGCTATTACTATTTTTCTCTCCATTTTACAAATGAGACACTAAGATTTAGGGGGATTGAGTTATTTACCTGCCAAGATTTGAGTCCAGCTGTCTGATGCCAAAGTCTATCATTTGTTGTTGTCAGGAGTCTCTGAAATATCTGTCCTTCGAAACTCTACCTAGACAAGGGATCAATTAGATGAGTGATTTCCAAACTGTTACTGAACAAGAGGGATTCCACCCCTGCTGCCCGAAAGACTAAGAAGTCTTACACCCTGAAGTTTGTGGTGTTAAAGATTAGCATTTATTTGGATGGCCACTCAAAGGAGCCTATGGTAGATAAAAGAGCTTTTAGGATCCTGGACTCACCAATGGCTTAGAATCACATGCATTTATAGAGCAGAAGCATAAGTGGGGATCCTGGGAGTCGTGTAGGAAGTTGATTGGTTCAGCAACGAAGTCAGCATAATTATTTCTGGCATCCTGGCTACGGCCCTCCTGGGCTCCCTGGAGTCTGGAGGCATACAGACTTCAAAGTGGGCTTGTAGTTGTTTGTTATCTGCAAAGACAACTGAAATTGGCATTACAGATGTTATCCTAAACCATGAGGCATTTATTTAAGGAATAAACATCCTGACTTCTAAATCAAGTCTTAGCCTGAGGAACAAACATTCTGACCTCCAGATCAAGTCTTAGCTTAAGAAGGTTTGTGTTTAATCAACTCTACTTGTATCTTATTATAAACCAAATTTGTTGCTTCTAAGAATCTAGCCTGTCCTGCTTGGTGAAGCAGATTTTCTTCAACTATTCCCCTTCTTCTCCAGTCAAGGCCTGCTCTAACTGGGGTCAGGGGAATAGCTAGGAGAGATCAGGGTCTGTTCCCCAGTTTCAAAACTTTTTGACCTTGATCCACAGTAAGAAATGCATTTTATGTCATGACCATGACTCAGGACACACACACGTGCGTGCTCACACTAGGATTAACATACTCACATAGAAAAATGTAAAACTTGAATCAAAAGTTTCACAAAACAATAATTGCTCTTCCTAAATGTTTTGTATTAAATTTGTATTTTATTGCAAAAAAAAAAAAAGCTGATCATAACCCACTATGTTTGAAGGGGGTGACCTGCACTTTGAAAAACAGTGAATTAGAAGATTTTAAGTGTCTTTTAAAATCATTGGATCCTTATGTTTCTGTATTTCTTGAAAATCCCTTGGGGCCTGTTCCATCCACTAATTATTCAAGGAAATACCTTCTCATCGTGTGATATATAAACATTTGGTATTACATGGTCATAATATTTTAGAGTATTGTGCTGTACAAATTGTTAAAAAGGTATTTCGTAAAGTGTTTTGTGTTTTGTAACAGAAGAAATTGCTTTTATTTTTATTTTTTATTTACCAAAAGAAATTGCATTACACTGACCATTTCCATATGTACTTTTAAAGTTGCTTGGCTGGGTTAAAATTTTATTCTTTAAGTTGCAAGGGCGTTGTATTCAAACAAAAGGAACAATCATAATAGTATTAATTAGAAGAGCAATAAGGCTTTGGTTTCCATGCAAATGAGGATAATTGAAATAGAACTGAGTTTTTGCAAATGGATTTTGAAAGTTTGGTGGAAAAACTTGGAAGATAAACATCTCAAAGCTAGAGCAAATGCAATCTGTATATGTAAATGAGATCAATTAATTTCTGCAGGCAAATGAGAAAATCAATGATTTTCAAAATCTACTAATTTGGTAACCATTAGTTTCATTAGTCTTTCTGTTTTAAACTTAATTATTCAAATATAGAACCAGATTGAAGTGTAATTTATGGAGAACTCATCTTTAAGTTAATTACATGCAAACCTTCCCCCACAAATGGAAGAACTGAAGATGAAATTATAAATGCTTAGCGCAGAGTGTGGAATCCTTTGGTCGTGGCTCATTTGAGTTCGATGTGGGAGATGGTGTGGAGTGAGAATACTCTGGCTTTGACTCAGACCAGGATTTGAATCTCAGCTTTGACTTTTTCTAACTGTGAGCTCTTAGGCAACTTTCTTAACTTCTAAAGAGTTTCAATTTTCTTACCTATTAAATTAGGAAATTACCGTACACCTAGACTGCAGAGGAATCGTGAGGACTAAACGAAGAAATGTGTCTATAAACCCTCAGCACAGTACCAGGGAAGCAGACTTCCTGGCTGAACGGAGGAGAGTTTGGGTGGAGGAAACACAGTGTTTCTGGAATTGCTTAAGGAGGAGTGCATGGTGTGGCACGTTTTCCCTTTAGCTGGCAGTAATTTTATCCGATGATGTTCTGTGGATCTTTTCCAGTATCAGTTCCATCTAGAAACCAAGATGAGTTTTAGAAGCTAAGTCATTGGAATTGATGAAAGGCCAGAACAGCAGATGAGAAAGGGAAGAATTCATGCAGTTTTATTATTATTATTATTTTATTTTTTATCACAATGATTGGTTTTTCTGATCTTTTGCATTTCGTGCTTTCACTGAATTATCTCATTATGACAATCATGATAACTAATACCTGCATGACATCTACTCAATAACTTTGTGAGATAAGTAGGGTAGGTATTATTATAATTGACATTACATAGATGAGGACATAGAGGATCAGAGAGGTTACATGGACTGCCTAAACCCACAGAGTTTGTATCGCAGGAGCCCCAAATCTGAAAGGGCACTCTCATAGTGTTTGCCTATCCCAAAGAAACTCACCCAATATTGCAATAGGTAGAGACATTGGTTTATTAGATTTATGGGAGGTACTGATGGCAGCTGGTCAGCTAGAAATCCACACCGCCACAGGGTAAATGCAACAGTTATATAGTGAACAGATCAAAGTAGAGATGTAAATCATTTGCATGCTTATATGCTGCTCATCCTATTCAGAGCTTGCAGGTGATCTGGCTGAGTAGATAAGTTAACCCCTCTGGGCACCAGAGTAGTTAACACTACTGTTCTAACTCCATTACATGCTAATTAATTTATTAGGGCTCCTGCTTCCTACCATCTTCCATTTGTCTTAAAGGGGATGTGCATTTCCTTGGTCCCAGGGGGAGGGGGAACTCTGGCATGCTCGGGGAGGGTGGATAGGTCTCTGTCCTGCATTTACCTTACACGTAGATGAGGAAATTGAGGCTCAGAGAGGTTACGTGGACTGCCTAAAGCCACACAGCTAGAAAGAGATGGAGGCTCAAATCCAACTCCGTCAGGTTCTGTTTTGAGCTCTGTTCTCAGTCAAGGCTTTGATACCACATGGATGCTGCTGATGGCCCACGGGTAAGCTTTGATTAAAAGTATGCATTTCCCTGCAGACCCTGTTTAACTGTGGGAGAGTGGCACATGTGAATTGGTCTGATGTGGTTTTGAATTTTTCAGAGCCTAGAAGGCTGGTCAGCAGATGGGCGATCTTAAAGCTGCAGGGAATTATCTTACCCAAAGAAGGAAAAACCTCCAGGGGTTAAAGGAGTCAGGAAAGTCATTCGCCTTGCCCAAACGTAATGAACCTAGAATAGCACAAATAATTTTGAAAAAGTAGAAGAAAATTGGAGAACTTACACGATATGATTTTAAGTCTTAGCATAAAGCTACATTAATCCAGAGAGCATGATATTGGCATACGAGTAAACATACAGATCAATAACATAGAAAAGAGTCCAGTAATGTACCCACACATACATGGTACGTTGATTTTTCACAAAGACGTGAAGACAATTCAATATGAGAAATGATGGTCTTTCATCACTTCTCAACAAATGATGTTGGAACCATTGAACATCCATAGGCAAATATAAATGAATAAAATAATAAAATAAACTTCGATGCTTACCATATACTAAGGTTAATCTAAAATGGGTCATAAACCTAAATACAAAACCTAAGATTATAAAACTTCTACAGGAAAACACAGGAGAAATTCTTTGCAATCTTAGAGTAGACAAAGTTTTCTTAGACAGGACCCAAAAACATTAATCATAAAAAAAAAGATAAATTGGACCTCAGTGAAGTTAGAAACTTCTGCTTCTCAAAATACACTTCATGAAAATAAAATAAAAAGACACTCTTTGGGAGAAACTATTCAAAATACAAATATCTGATAAAGAACTTGTATTCAGAATCTCTAAAAAACTCTTACGACTCAATAATAATAACAACCACCCAGTTAAAAAAGGGGAAAAAATGTGAATATCTGCTTCAAAAGAGAAAATATACAAACAGTCGCTGGCACCTGAAAAGATGCTCAACATCATTAGTTGTCTTTAAAATGCAAATAAATGCCACGTGACCCCTACTTGGATGGTTAAAATAAAAAGACTGACATTATCAAGTGTTTTGGAAGACACAGAGCAGTTCAAACTTTCATAAACTGCTGGTGGCATTATAGAACAGTATAACCCATTTGAAAACAGCTTGACAGTTACTTGTAAAATTAAATATACACTGACCATGTGATCCAGAAATTTCACTCCTAGGAATTTACCTAAGAGAAACAAAAACATAAGTCCCTACAAAGACTTGTACACAAATGTCCATAGCTGCTTTATTCATATCCATCAACAAACTGGAAACAAATCAAATGTCCATCAACAATTGAACGAATAAACAAATTGTGGGGTACAGTCATCTCTTGGTATCCATGGGAGATTGGTTCCAGGACCCCAGTAGACACTAAAATTTGTGGATGCTCAAGTCCCTGATATAAAATGGCGTATATTTGCATATAATCTGTGCACATCCTTCTGTATACTTTAACTCTTCTCTAGATTACTTTTAGAACCTAATACAATGTAAATGCTATGCAAATAGTTGCACTATACTATGTAAGGAATAATGACAAACAAAACAAAGCAAAACAAAACAGTACAGATGCAATTTAAAAAAAAATTTTATCTGTTGTTGGTTGAATCCATGGATGTGGAACCCATGGATACAGAAGGCTGACTGTATTTGTAAAATAGAATACTACTCAACAATATAAAAGAAAATACTGATAGACAAAACAGTATGGATGAGTCTCCAAAGCATTCTGAGTGAAAGAATCCAGACATAAAAGAGTATGTATGATTCTATTTATGTGACATTCTTGAACAGGCAAAATTAATCTGTAGTGATAGAAATCATGTCATGATAGCCTGAGGTGGGGTGGTGATGGCTGGCTGAAAAGCAGAACAAAGGAAAGCTCTGGGGTAATGAAATACTCTATATCTTGATTGTGCTGTTGCCTACCTGAGTAGATACTTGTCAAAACTCTTTAAACTATACATATTAAACATGTGAAATTTATTGTATGTAAAGTATACTCTAATAAAAATTAAAAATGGAAACAATGTATTAAAGAACACCAGAAAGAGAGCATAAAGGCAAATTACAAATCTGTATTTTCAATACATATAACCAATAAGGGTTTAATAGCTAAAGACCTACATCAGATCAAAAAGAAAAAGACAACCTAATAGAAAAAAAAATGGGCAAAAGATAGAACAAGCATTTCAGAGAAAAGAAAATATGAAATGACCATAAACATATGCAAAGATCTCCGTCTCATTAGAAATCAGGGAAATGCAAACTAAGATTACAAGTAGGTACCATTTCACCTCTACCAGATCAGTGAAACTTACGTATTGAAGAATAGTAGAGAACACAGAACTTTACAGAATGCTGGTGGAAGTGGAAAATATGCATTAATATGTTGGAAAAATATTGGCATTATCTTTTCTGGTGAAGATGGGCTGTACCTCTGACTCGGCAATTCCACTTCCAGGTGTACACACCAGATACATTCTTGTCTGTGTGCGCCAGGAGAACTGCAGAGATATGTTCTTAGTGGCATTGTTTGTAATAGCAGAAAGCTGGAAACAACCCAAATGTTTGTCAAGAGGAGAATGCATAAGTAAATAGTGGTTTTTCATGGAATGGAATACTATACTTTGGCAAAATGAATTAACCATAGCTTCAAGCATCAGCAACAGTGAATTTTAAGAAAACATCATGCTGAATGATAAAAGCAAGTTTCAAAGAATATAAAGAATGTGATACTATTTGTATAAAGTTCTCAAGAACAAAAACTTTACAGTTGTTTAGAAATAGATATCATTTAGTTATGCTTCATATAAAAGCAAGACACTGATAAACTCAAAATCCAAAATCGTGTTTCCCTCTGGGATGAGGGAGAGGTAGAAGTACACAGCGGGCTCGAAAGGAGTTGAAATAATCTGTTTCTTAACTTGGGTCATAGGGACAATGGCATTCCTTTCGAAATTCTGTATACATTGTATATGCATTTCATATATGTTTTGTATATATGATATTTTCATAATAAACCATTTAAATGGATTTTTAAAAATTCTTTAGAAGATGGTGGAGTAGTTGGTTCCTGGTATTGCTCGCTCCCACAGAGTGACAAATTTGCAACTATTAAGGAGCAATGACAGAAGGCCCAAGATCTGTGCCAGAATAGGCAACAACTGCGTGCTGTGGGACCCCAGTCCATGTTGCTCCCCACTGCTTAGAGAGACTTTAGAGCAGCTGGTTCCCCAGCCCACGAGCCAGCCATACCAGAGAAGGCAGGCAGGGTGGGACCTCCAGCCCAGGCTGGTCCCTGCTGCTGGGAGAGGCTTAAGAGCCTTGGGGCTTCCATTCCCCGAGCCAGCTGTCCAGAACAGCAAGGTGCCATGGGACCCTCAGCCCAGGCTAGTTCCTGCTGCCCAGAATTGGCAGTTCCTTCAGGATCCAAGCCAGACATCAGGGTGAAAGGAGTGGACTGTGATACCCCCTGCCACAATGACAAAACACCAAAGGAAAGATACCAGAAATATGAAAAATCAAGAAAGTGCATTACCACCAGAGGAAAACAATAACTCTCAAGTGCTAGATCCTATAGAACAGGAAGTGATTGAAATGACTGACAAAGAATTTAGAGTAACAATTCTAAGGAAACTAAATGAGACCCAAGAAACCTCAGTTAGACAACACAACAAAATGAGAAAAAATATACAGGATCTGAAAGAAGAAATGTACAAAGAAATCAATGCCTTGAAAGAGAATGTAGCAAAGCTTGTGGAGCTGAAGGATTCATTCAACAAAATAAAAAACACAACAGAGAATTTAATCAGCAGACAAGAACAAGCAGAAGAGAGAATTTCTGACCTTGAAGACAGGCTGTTTGAATTAACACAGGCACACCAGAAAAAAGAAAAAAAAGAATTTAAAAAATTGAAAAAAATCTAAGAGAGACAACGGACAACCTCAAGTGCTCAAAAATCTGAGTCTTGTGTATTCCAGAAGGGGAGGGAAAAGGAAACAGCATTGAAAACATATTCAATGAAATAATAGCAGAAAACTTCCCAGATACAGGGAAAGTCACAGATCTTCAGATTCAGGAAGCCCAAAGATCCCCAAATACATTCAACCCAAAAAGTCCTCTCCAAGACATGTGATAATCAAACTGGCAAAACTCAAAGACAAAGAGAGAATCTTAAAAGCTGCAAGAGAGAAGCATCAAGTCACCTATAAGGGAGCCCCAATCAGAATAACATCAGACTTTTCATCAGAAACCCTAAAAGCCAGAAAAGAATGTGATGATATATTCAAAACACTAAAGGACAAAAATTGCCAGCCAACAATATTTTACTCAGCAAGGCTATCCTTCCAAAATGAAGGACAAATAGTATATTTCTCAAACAAAAACTGCAGGAGTTCACTACCACACGACCAGCCCTACAAGAAATTCTCAAAGGAGTACTAGGTGTTTGATACCTCAAAAACAACCATCACTGCCATGAATACTCAAGAACGAACAATACTTACCAGCAAAACAAAAATGCTAACAAAAGGAAAAAAAAAAAGTTTATCCATCACCCCAAGGAACAAACAAATACAGAAGACAAACAGAAAGTTAGAAAGGAACAAAAGGTACTTAAGACACCTAAACAAAAATCAATAAAATGCTAGGAATAAATCAATACCTTTCAATAATAACTCTAAATGTAGAAGGATTCCCCACTCAAAAGACACAGACTGACTGACTGGATTAAAAAGACGGACGCAGCAATATGCTGCCTTCAAGAGACTCACCTGACCTGTAAAGACACACATACACTAAGAATGAAAGGATGGAAAAAGATATATCATGCAAATAGAAATTAAAAACGAGCTGGAGTAGCTATTTTTACATCAGGTAAAATAGACTTCATAGCAAAAACCATGAAAAGAGAGAAAGAAGGCCACTATATAATGATAAAATGATCTATCCACCAAGAAGGCATAACAATCATAAATATATATGCACCCAATGTTGGAGCAGCCAGATTTACAAAGCAAACACTATTAGATCTAAAGAATGAGATAGACACTAACACCATAATAGCAGGGGACCTGAACACCCGACTCTCATCATTGGACAGATCATCCAGGCAAAAATCAATAGAGAAACACAAGATCTAAACAACACCTTAGAGCAACTGGACTTGGAAAATACCTACAGAACATTCCATGCAACAACTTTAGAATATTCATTCTTCTCATAAGCACATGGAACATTCTACATGATAGACCACATGTTAGGTCACAAAGCAAGTCTCAACAAATTCAAAAAAATTGGAATTATTCCATGTATTTTTTCCAATCACAATTTATTAAAATTAGAAATCAATAATAAACAAAACTCTGGAAACTATACAAACACATGGAAGTTTAACAACATACTACTTAAAGACATGTGGGTCCAAGAAGAAATCAAGTAGGAAATCAAAAAATTTCTTGAAACTAATGAAAAGAATAATACATTATACCAAAACCTGTGGGATACTGCAAAGGCAGTATTAAGGGGGAAATGTATCTCATTAAATGCTTACTTCAGAAGAATGGAAAGATGGCAAAAAAACAACCTAACACTTCACCTTAAAGATCTAGAACAACAAGAATGATACAAACCCAAAGTTAGTAGATAGAAAGAAATAATTAAATCAGTGCAGAAGTAAATGAAACAGAAACCTGAAAAACAATACAAAAGATCAATGAAACAAAAAGTTGATTTTTTGAAAGGATAACTAAAATCGACAAACCTTTAGTGAGGTTAACTAAGAAAAGAAGATAGAAGACCCAAATAACAAAAATTTGAACTGGAAAAGGTGATATTACAACTGACACCTCTGAAATACAAGGAATCATTAGAGACTAGTATAAACAACTATAAGCCAACAAATTTGAAAATCTAGAGGAAATGGATAAATTTCTGGGCACATACAAACTACCAAAACTGAGCCAAGAAGATATAGAAAACTCAAATAGACCAATAACAATAAAAGACATTGAAGCTGTTATCAGAGGCTCCCAACAAAGAATAGCCCAGGACTGGATGGATTCACTGCAGAATTCTACCAAATCTTCAAAGAGAAACTGGTAGCAATTCTCTACAAACTGTTCCAAAAGATTGAAACAGAGGCCATGCTCCCAAACTCATTCTATGAGGCAAAACATAACCCTGATGCCCAAACCAGACAAAGATGCATCAAAAATAGAAAATTACAGGCCAGTATTCTTGATGAATACAAATGCAAAAATCCTCAATAAAATACTAGCTAACAGGATACAGCAACACATACACAAAATTATACATCATGATCAAGTGGGATTCATCCCAGGGATGCAAGGTTGGTTCAACACATGCAAATCAATAAGTGTGATACACCACATCAATAAAAGCAAAGACAAAGACCATATGATCATCTCTATAGATGCTGAAAAAGCATTTGAAAAAATTCAACATTCTTTCGTGATAAAGATTCTCTACAAGTTAGGCATAGATGGAAAGTATCTCAACATAAATAAAGCCATATATAAAAATTACACTGCCAATATCATCCTGAATGGGTGAAAAAATGGGTGAAAAAGCTTTTAGCTGTTCCCTTAAGAACAGGAACTAAACAAGGAAGCCCACTCTCACCACTCCTATTCAACACAGTGTTGGAAGTACTAGACAGAACAATCAGAGAAGAGAAAGAAATAAAGGGTATCCAGATTGGAAAGGATGAAGTCAAAATGTCCCTGTTTGCAGATGATATGATCCTATATCTTGAACAGGCTAAAGCCTCTATAAAAAAACTCCTAGAGTTGATAAATGATTTCAGCAAAGTTGCAGGATACAAAATCAACACACAAAAATCAGTAGCATTTCTATACTTCAACAGTGAACATGAAGAAAAATAAATCAACAAAGTGAGCCCATGTACAATAGTCACCAAAAAAATAAAATACTTAGGAATAAAGCTGACCAAGGATGTGATAAATCTCTATGAAGAGAAGTACAAACCACTGTTGAGAGAAATTAAAGAGGACACGAGAAGATGGAAAGATATCCCAAGCTCTTGGATTTGAAGAATTAACATTGTGAAAATATCCATATTACCCAAAGTGATCTGCAGATTCAATGCAATCCCCATCAAAATTCCAATGACATTTTTCTCAGAAATGGAAAAAGCTATCCAGACATTTATATGGAATAACAAAAGACCATGCATAGCCAAAGCAATTCTGAGCAAAAAAATAAAGCTGGAGGCATAACACTACCTGTCTTTAAACTATATTACAAAGGTATAATAACCAAAACAGCATGGTACCGGCATAAAAACAGACACACTGATCAATGGAATAGAATAGAGCATCCAGAAATCAACCCATACACCTACAGCCATCTGATCACTGACAAAGGCAGCAAGTTTACATACTAGGGAAGAGACTGCCTTTTGAACAAATGGTGCTGGGAAAACTGGATATTCATATGTAGGAGAATGAAATTAGACCCGTACGTCTTACTATATACCAAAATCAACTCAAAATGGATTAAAGAATTAAATATACATCCTGACACAATAAAACTCCTTAAAGAAAACATAGGGGAAACACTCCAGGATGTAGGAGTGGGTACAGACTTTATGAATAGGACCTCCAAAGCACAGGCAACTAAAGGAAAAATAAACAAATGGGATTATATCAAACTAAAAAGCTGCACAGCAAAGGAAACAATCAACAGAGCATATAGACAACCAACAGAGTGGGAGAAAATATTTGCAAAATACACATCTGACCATGCATTAATATCCAGGATATACAAGGAACTCAAACAACTTTACAGCAAAAAAACAAATAACCCAATTAAAAAATCGGCAAAGGAGCTGAATAGGCATTTCTCAAAGGAAGATATACAAATGGCCAACAGACACATGGAAAAATGCTCAGCTTCACTCAGCATCCAGGAAATGCAAATCAAAACCATTCTGAGATACCATCTCACTCCAGTTAGGATGGCTAATATCCAAAAGACTGAGAATGATAAATGCTGACGAGGTTGCAGAGAAAAAGGAACTCTCATACACTATTGCAGGGACTGCAAAATGGTGCAGCCTTTATGGAAAATGGTATGGAGGTTCCTCAAACAGTTACATATAGATCTACCATATGACCCAGCTATTCAACTGCTGGGAATATACCCAGAGGAATGGAAATCATCATGCCAAAGGGATACCTGTACTCCAATGTTTATTGCAGCACTATTTACAATAGCTAAGAGCTGGAAGCAGCCCAAATGTCCATTATCAGATGAGTGGATAAGGAAAATGTGGTATATCCACACAATGGAATACTACTCTGCTATAAAAAAGAATGAAACACTACCATTTGCAACAATATGGATGGTCTTAGAGAAAATTACATTAAGTGAAACAAGTCAGGCACAGAAAGAAATACCACATGTTCTCACTTATTTGTGGGAGCTAAAAGTAAATAAATAAATAAATAGATAGATAGATAGATAAACACACAAACAAATATGGGGGGGGCGAAGAAGAGAAAACAATCACAAAAATTCCTTGAACTTTTAAAGTCAAATGGGGTTTTCAATATGGCGGTGGCTGTGGCGGATGGCGCGGAGTAGGTGAGGTGGAAAAGGCGGCCACTGGGCCTTAGGCAGCCGGGAAACTTGTGGACCCTCCTCTTGTCATCTCTTATGGGAGGACCGCTGCTGGTGGCCGGTCGTGGGGGCCGACCACCACTTTGCCCTCGGCAGGAGAGGGTGCCTCATTTACAGGCAACAGCTGTGAAGTATGGAGCAGGAAAAGAACTGTTTCTTAGCTGCAAAAGCGAGTCTCTAAACAGGGAACACGGCGCCAGGGCTGCTGTGGATGCAGACAGGATCCCGGAGGCCGGGGCTGCGCTGAAGGTGGCTAGCTGCCCTATTCAGGATTCGAGGTTTCAGGCCGGCATTAAAGAAGATTCCTGGGAGCGCCCGAGCCGCGCCGAGGGACCGAGCAAGCAGCCCGAGGCAGCGGGAACCGAGAACGGGGAAGGCGACAAACCAGAGGCAGAGAGTGAGTGCCCGACCTGGCACAGCCCTGTGTGTGACCCCTTACCCGGCCCTGCTCGGGGGGCTGACGCCCACCCAGCTTCCGCCTGCATCACTGGGCCACTCACCACCCCGGGGCTGCCTCCATTTTCTCAGGTGGTGGCAGCTCCGGCCTGGCTCAGCCAAGCCTGTCCTCCTTGCCCGGCTTGGCTCCTCACTGAGCCTTCCCACTTGCTTGTCCTGGCGTGGGGCTTCCCAGGGCCTGCAGGCTGGCCTCCCCTCCCACTCCCTCTGCAGTTCTCTGTCGGGGCTGGTGGCGTGGGGCGTCCCTGGCCAGCGTCGGGAGGGCAAGGAAGTATGGGCGGGGCCGACTGTCACTCCACCACACCCTGGACTCTGGCCCTCGGTAAAATTCCTGTTAATGGGAGGCAGAAACCATCTCTGCGGCCACCAGTTTGGAAAAACGCCTAACCAATTTCTGGTTAGGAATAGTGTGGTAGGAGAGTTCCCAAGTCCACTTGAACCTGCTGGAGAGCTGTCTGCAGGTGGGCACTGGACTCGGTCTGTGCTGGGGGGATACAAAGGTGAACCGTGTGCTGCGGGCTCCTCCCCCGAGGAGCTCACACTCTGGTGTGGGAGATAAGACAAGTACACAAAGAACCGTGATACCAGGAGGAAGGTGATCAGTCCCGAGAAAGATCTACACAGTGCTACAAAGGCACCCAGAGTGATTGGTCATCTGTGCCTAGCAGAAACCTGGTAGACTTAGTGGGCGAGGTGGTGCCGAGCAGGGTCTTGAAGGCCCAGCTGATAGATGAGGGTTGCAGAAGACATGTCCCAGCCCAGCCCAGTGTGCACAGAGCGGGGAGACGTCCTGCCAGGGAGGCGGAGACTCGACAGAAACCACACACCCCATGGGATTGTCACTGTATGATCCAACAGCCCAGGCCAGAGCGCACGGAAACGGGAGAAGTCCTGCACAGGAAGTGAAAGCTCAGCAGAGAACACACACCCTGCGGTACCGCCCTGTGATCCAGCAGCCCAGCAGAGTCCAAGCTGACCAGAGAGGTGGCTCCCCGGAGAGGCCAAAGACCCAAGGCAACCATACGCACAAGGCACTAGAGGCCAACTGAGCAGTCACGGAGGTAGCCATACCAAATTGGCAACCACAGCAAAATGTTAGTTAGTCAATAGTCTCAAACCGGTGGACTGTGAAACCCCCTGCCACAATGAATAAACATAAAAAAAAAAGATACCAGAAATACAAAAAATCAAGAAAGTACACCACCAAAAGTTAATAAATCTCAAACTCTAGATCCTATAGAACAAGAAGCCCTTGAAATGACTGACAAGGAATTTCAAGTGATAATTCTAAGGAAACTGAATGAGATACAAGAAAACTCAGCTAGACATCATGATGAAATGAGGAAAAGTATACAGGACCTGAAAGAGGAAATGTACAAGGAAATCAATGTCCTGAAAAAAAATGTAGCAGAACTTGCTGAACTGAAGAAGTTATTCAGCGAAATAAAAAACACAACGGAGAGTTAAACCAGCAGGCTTGTCGAAGTTGAAGAGAGAACCTCTGAACTTGAAGATGGGCTGTTTGAAATAACACAAGCAGACAAAAAGAAAGAAAAAAGAATCAAAGACATTGAAGAAAATCTGAGAGAGATATCAGACAACCTTAAGCACTCAAATATCTGAGTCATGGGTATTCCAGAAGGGGAGGACAACGGAGATGGCATTGAAAACATATTCAACAAAATAGTGGCAGAAAACTTCCCAGGTATAGGAAAAATCACAGATCTTCAGATCCAGGAAGCTCAACGATCTCCAAACATATTCAACCCAAAAAGGCCTTCTCCAAGACATGTTATAGTCAAAATGGCAAAACTCAGAGACAAAGAGAGAATCTTAAAAGCTGCAAGAGAGAAGCGTCAAATCACCTGTAAGGGAGCCCCAATCAGGCTAACATCAGACTTCTCATCACAAACCCTAAAAGCTAGAAAGGAATGGGATGATATATTCAAAATACTAAAAGACAAAGATTGACAGCCAAGAATACTCTACGCAGCAAGGCCATCCTTCCGAAATGAAGGGCAAATAGTATATTTCTCAGACAAACAAAAACTGCAGGAGTTCACTACCACACGACCACCCTTACAAGAAATCCTCAAGGGAGTACTGGGTTTGGTTCCTGAAAAATAACTACCACTGCCATAAAAACCCAAACAGAATACAGCAACACGTACGTAAAATTATTCATCACGATCAAGTGGGATTCATCCCAGGGATGCAAGGTTGGTTCAACATACACAAATCAATAAATGTGATACGCCATATTAATAAACTCAAACACAAGGACCATATGATCATCTCTTTAGATGCTGAAAAAGCATTTGATAAAGTTCAGCACTCATTCGTGACAAAGACCCTCTATAAGTTAGGTATAGAGGGAAAGTATCTCAACATAATTAAAGCCATATATGCCAAACCCACTGCCAATATCATCCTGAATGGGGAAAAGCTGAAAGCTTTTCCTTTAAGAACAGGAACTAGACAAGGATGCCCACTCTCACCACTCCTATTCAACATAATGTTGGAAGTACTAGCCAGAGCAATCAGGGAAGAGAAGGAAATAAAGGGCATCCAGATTGGAAAAGAGGAAGTCAAACTGTCCCTGTTTGCAGATGACATGATCCTATATATCGAACAGCCTAAAACCTCTACAAAAAAACTCTTGGAATTGATAAATGATTTCAGCACAGAAACAGGATACAAAATCAACACACAAAAATCAGTATCATTTCTTTTCTCCGATAGTGAACATGCAGAACGAGAAATCAAGAAAGCCTGCCCATTTACAATAGCCACCAAAAAAATAAAATACTTAGGAATTGAGTTAACCAAGGAGGTGAAAAATCTCTATAATGAGAACTACAAAACACTGCTGAGAGAAATTAGAGAGGATACAAGAAGATGGAAAGATATCCCATGCTCTTGGATTGGAAGAATCAACATAGTGAAAATGTCCATACTACCCAAAGTGATATACAAATTCAATGCAATCCCCATCAAAATTCCAAAGACATTTTTCTCAGAAATGAAAAAAACTATCCAGACATTTATATGGAACAATAAAAGACCACGCATAGCCAAAGCAATGCTGAGCAAAAAAAATAAAGCTGGAGGCATAACACTACCTGACTTTAAGCTATACTACAAAGCTATAATAACCAAAACAGTATGGTAGTGGCATAAAAACAGACACACTGATCAATGGAATAGAATAGAGAATCCAGAAATCAACCCACACACTTACTGCCATCTGATCTTTGACAAAGGCACCAAGCCTATTCACTGGCGAAGGGAATGCCTCTTCAGCAAATGGTGCTGGGATAACTGGATATCTATATGCAGGAGAATGAAACTAGATCCATACCTCTCACCATATACTAAAATCAACTCAAAATGGATTAAGGATTTAAATATAAACCTTGAAACAATAAAACTTCTTAAAGAAAACATAGGAGACACACTTCAGGAAATAGGACTGGACACAGACTTCATGAATATGACCCCAAAAGCACAGGCAACCAAAGGAAAAATAAACAAATGGGATTATATAAACTAAAAAGCTTCTGCACAGCAAAAGAAACAATTAACAGAGTTAAAAGACAACCAACAGAGTGGGAGAAAATATTTGCAAAATATACATCTGACAAAGGATTAATATCCAGAATATATAAGGAACTCAAACAACTTTACAAAAAGAAAACAAGCAACCCAATTAAAAAATGGGCAAAAGAGCTAAGTAGGCATTTCTCTAAGGAAGATATACAAATGGCCAACAGACATATGAAAAAATGCTCAACATCACTCAGCATCCGGGAAATGCAAATCAAAACCACACTGAGATACCATCTCACCCCAGTTAGGATGGCTAAAATCCAAAAGACTCTGAACGATAAATGCTGGTGAGGTTGCAGAGAAAAAGGAACTCTCATACATTGTTGGTGGGACTGCAAAATGGTGCAGCCTCTATGGATAATGGTATGGAGGTTCCTCAAACAATTGCAGATAGATCTACCATACGACCCAGCTATCCCACTGTTGGGAATATACCCGGAGGAATGGAAATCATCAAGTCGAAGGTATACCTGTTCCCCAATGTTCATCGCAGCACTCTTTACAATAGCCAAGAGTTGGAACCAGCCCAAATGTCCATCATCAGATGAGTGGATACGGAAAATGTGGTACATCTACACAATGGAATACTACTCAGCTATAGAAACGAATGAAATACTGCCATTGGCAACAACATGGATGGAACTTGAGAGAATTATATTAAGTGAAATGAGTCAGGCACAGAAAGAGAAATACCACATGTTCTCACTTATTGGTGGGAGCCAAAAATTAATATATAATTCACACACACACACACACACACACACACACAAACCGGGGGGGGGGGAAGAAGATATAACAACCACAATTACTTGAAGTTGCTACGACAAGCAAACAGAAAGGACATTGTTGTGGGGGAGAGGGGGAGGGAGAAGGGAGGGAGGTTTTGGTGATGGGGAGCAATAATCAGCCACAATGTATATCGACAAAATAAAATTAAAGAAAAATAAATACGAAAAAAAAGAAAGAAAAAGAAAAGATATACATAACAACAACAACAAAAAAGTCAAATGAACTGATATGATGTGTGGGGGGGAGGGGAATGGGTAAAGGGGCATGAAATTAAGTCAAATAAAAATTTTAAAAAATCTTTAAAATATTTATAGCACGTGACCTCACATCCTACATGTGGCAGTGCAAATTAAGAATGTACTGTGCTGAAAGAAAAGAAGTGAGATTGATCCTTCCATGGCAGTCTGGGGGCCCTTTGTCTGCAGGGCTTGAAATGCAGGCAGCTGCCTGAGAATTTGGGCAGTAAGTGCTGGGTCTGGGAGCTGCAGCTCAAGCCCCTGGGATGGAACCTGCATAGGAACAGGTGCTGCCATAGCAGTTTTAGGGACCTTGAAGGGCCCCCCAGGCTTATATGAAGCTACAGCATGGTGAACAGCCCAGACCAAGACCCAGGGTTTGCCCTTTGCTTCTTGGTCCTGACACAACCCACAACAGGAAGTGGGGGCACTTAAAATTACTGAAAATGGCTTGCTTGCCAGCTCTGTCAAATAAGGGGTTTCAATAAAGTTTTATTCAGTGTTGAAAAAATAAGGTGGTATTTCTTGCACCTTGAGAGAAATGGATTAATTTCTGCCAAACACCAAAGAAATAGTCATCAGCAAAACAATAATTTTGTTACAGGATAATCATGACAGCATTTATTTATACTATCAAAAGTGGAGATATTTATATCTAAAATCTATAGATATATATATTTGTATATACTTATATGATATATATACTTATTTACTCGTATATATACTTTGTATTATACATAGTTACATATGATTACAGTGTATGTACTTATATATACACTTATACATTATAGAAATAGATGTTATCAGGTATGAAATATATATATATAAAATATAAGATGTAAAAATATAAATACTTATATAAAATAAATTAATATAATACAATAAAAGTAATTATATAAATATATATAACTATAGATGAGGGGTCTTCAAAAAGTTCATGGAAAGATTCATGTTATCTTTTTATTCTATTTTTCCACAAACTTTGAAGTACCTTGTATTATAAAATATGTACATATATTTATAAATATTCAAATGTAAATGTAAACTCATTTTTTATTTTATAAATATTGTTATGAATGCCCTATTTTATCTAGTAAAATGTTCACTGATGTTCTTTATGAGTTCACCAGTGAGATTTGGATTTTTAAAAAATCTTTTCTGCTCTGACTTTTCCACAGGGTCTGTATTAGACTGTTTTTGTGTTGCTATAACAGAATACTTGAGAATGGGTAATTTATAAAGAAAAGAGGTTTCTTTGGCTCACAATTCTGGGACAGCTGCATCTGGCATGGGCCTCAGGCTGCTTCTACTCATGGCAGAAAACGGCAGCCAGCTGGCGGGTGCAAGCAGATCACATGGTGAGAGGAAGCAAGAGAGAGAAGAGGTGCCAGGGTCTTTTAAACAACCAGCTCTCATGGGAACTAACAGAGCAAGAACTCACTCCCTACCCTCACCCCCAGGAAGGGCATTAATCTATTCATGAGGGATCTATCTTGATGACCCAAACACCTCCAAACACTTCTACACTGGGGACCAGATTTCAGCATGAGCTTTGGGGGGTCAACATATCCAAACCCTATCATTCCACCCCTGGCACCCCAAAACTCATGTCCCTCTTTCATACAAAATATAATGATTCCATCCCAATAGTTCCCAAAGTCTTAGCTTGTTCCAGCACCAACTTAAAAGCCCAAAGTCCAAAATCTCATCTAAGACCAAAGGCAAAACTCCTTTCAGCTGTGAACCTGTAAAAATCAAAAACAAGTTTATCTACTTCCAAGATACAATGGTGGAATGGACATTGGGTACATGTTCCTATTCTAAAAGGGAAGGATAGGCCAGAAAAAGGCAGGAACAGGCCCCAGACAAGTCCAAAACCCAGCAGGGCAGACATTAAATCTTAAAGCTCCAAAATAATCTCCATTGACTCCAAATCCTGCATCCTGGGCACAGTAGGGGATTTGGCCCCCAAAGCAGCCCCTCCCCTGTGGTTCTGCTGGGTGCAGCCCACTAGGCTGCACTGGTGACTGCGGCTTTTGCAGGCAGGCGTTGCACATTGCCAGTGGCCCTACAGTTCTGGGGTCCCAGAGGCTGCCCTGCTCTCATGGCTATCCTAGGCATTGCCCCGGTGGGTGCTCTCTGTGGGGGTTCCAGACCCACATTTCTGCTCTGTGTTGATCTAGTAGATGCCCTCTGTGGCAGCTCCACCCCTGTGGTAGGTCTCTGCCTGGGCTTCCAGGCTTTTCCATACCTCCTCTGAAATCCAGGTAGAGGCTATCATGCCTCCTCTGCCTCTGTGCTCTTTCATTCTGCTGGCATGCAGACAACACCACATGAAAGCCACCAAGGTTTCCAGCTTGTGCTCTCAGAGCTGTGGCAGGAGCCACACTTGGGGCTGCTTGAGGCAGGGTTGCTCCAGACAGCAGCTTCCTGAGGTGGTGCAGGGCAGTGGTGCCCATCTGTCCCCTGGAACAATTTGGTCCTCCTAGGCCTCAGATTCTGTGATGGGAGGGGTGGTACCAGAGAGTTGTGAAATGCCTTCAGGGCTTTTCTGTCATTGTCTTGGCTATTAGCATCCAGCTGCCTCAATGCCATGCTAATGTCTTTAGCAACCAGTCCTTCTGCAGCACCCTTGAGTTTTTCTCCTAAAAATGCTCTCTGCTTCTCTACCACATAGCCAGGCTGCAAATTTTCCAAATCTTTAGCTCTGCTTCCTTTTTAATTATAAATTCTGGCTTTATATCATGCCTTTGCTGCTGTAACTGAGTGTAGGCTGTTACAAGTAGTCTGAATGCTTTGCTGCTTAGAAATTTCTTCTGTCAACTATTCTGGTTCATAACTTTTAAGTTCTACCTTCCCACAAAGTCCTATGGCAAGGACACAATGCAGCCAAGTTCCTTGCTACGGTTTAGCAAGGATGATCCTTTGTCCAATTCCTGATAAGTTCCTCATTTCTATCTGAGACCTCATCAGCATGGCCTTTACTGTCCACATTTCTATCAGCATTCTGGTCATGACCATTTAACCAACCTCTAAGACATTCCAAACTTTCCCTCATCTTTTTGTGTTCTTTTGAGTCCTCCAAACTCCTCCAACTTTTGCCCATCACTCAGTTCCAAAGTTGCTTTCATTTTTTCAAGTATGGTAAGCAACACCCCACTTCTCTGGTAACGACTTTCTGTATTAGTCTGTTTCTGTTGCTTATAACAGAAACACCTGGAACTGGGTAATTTGTAAAGAATACAAAATTTATTGCTTACAGTTTCAGAGGCTGGGAAGTCCAAAGTCCAGGGAACACATCTGGTAAAGGCCTTCTTTGGTGATGACTTTAGCTATGCAGGGTATCCCATTACAAGAAAGGCAGAAGTACGAGAGAGAGAGAAAGCTTCTAATGTACTTTCCTTTTAATGCCATCAGAACCGTGCCCATGACTACCATTAAGCCATCAAATGGATTAATCCATTCACTATGGCTTGGTCCTCACAATCTAATCATCACTTCAAGGCTCCACCTCTCAATGATCATAATAGGATTCCCCACCCTCAAGAGTTACAGTGGGGATTAAGCTTCAATGAGTTTTGGGAGACATTCAATCCATAGCAGTGTCTATAAATTGAATATGTGATGATCTATTTTCAGAAAAGTGCATGACCAGATAGACACAGTGCTTGTGCATACTCATGCTTCCTAGAACTTCCAGTCTTATCAAGCAGCTCACAGGGACTGATGATGATGCAGACGGGCATGCGGTGGGCACGGTGTGGGATTTCCACAACGGGCATTTTCCCTCATGTGTATGTAGCTTCTGGTCCCCAGGTTGGCTCCTCAGTGTTCAGGGCCATTTTCACAAGCTTCAGTGACTCATTTTACAAATGGCTCCATCATAATTCTTGCAACTTTTACAGAAACAATGTAACTCAAAAGCTAAGGATAAGTAAGGAATATTTCAGACCAAATTTCATTTGAAGGGTAGATGAAAAATGAGAGCTCACACATCATTAACCTCAAGGACAGCAACAAATGGAGAACTCGGTGGTGCCGTGGGCTTCCGTGGAGGATGCCAGTGCTGGGAGGGTGAGGGTCTTCGATGTCAGGCTGTTAGGTTTTCTCACCTTTTGATCTGACAGCTGGGGTCACGTTGAAGTGCTGAAGATGAAGAACTTGTTTCTTGGGGACAGCTTCTTACATTTCATGAAGTTAGAGCTTGACTGCCAAAAAAGTGCATCTTACTCCATGAAAAATGCATAGCATGACTGTTAAGCGAAGGCCACGGAAGGAAATAAAGTGGGGCGGGGAGGGGGGAGTCCATGGGTGGGATATGCAGGTAGCGGCTGGGAGCGGAGGGTGAACGGAGGAGGGCAGGAGGCTGGAGACAAGGGCTGGGGGGGAGAGTGAGAGTGGAACAGGCTGCAGGGTGCTGTAGAAGGAAGAAAATAAAGAACCTTGTTTATTGGGTGTTTATTCTATGCCAGGCACTTGCTAGCGTACTCCCTCTGTATGGTCTCATTTAATACTTACCTTCTACCTTATTTGAGATAGGTGCTAGTACTATCCTTAACAGATAAGCTAAACAACTTTCTCCAAGTAACACAGCTGTTTGGGGTTTGAATTCAGACTGGAGTTTGAACTCAGGCTGTCTGATTCTTGAGCCCCTATAATAATAACTCTGCTATTGTCCCCCCTCCTCGGTCTGCAGCAACATCTTAGCATCATTCTTGGTACACAGTAGCCTTTTGTTAAAACTGAATGTTTTAGTCTATTTTTAACACCTGGATGGAAACAGGCAAATACAATTTCCTTAGGGCTTCTAATTTCTAAGAAGCTAGATAATTTTTACATCAATGTCTTAGCCACTGAAAGAAAAAAAAGCATTTTGCACGAACAGCATAAAGGGGGTGAATGAAACCCCATAATACCACTGTCAGAACCAATGCACTTTTTCTTTCGTTGTTGTCGTTCATGTGGGTCCATGTGCATGCCTGAGCCGCAAAGATGAAATCGGACTATTGATACAATTTTCTAATGAACTAGAAGTAATGACTCTGTCAAAAGCCCTGAGGTGAACAAGATGGGAAAACTGTGTTGTCGGTAGAGTAAATCAATAGCAAAGTTAATATTGGTGTAAAGATTAAGTTTGGAGGGGCCAAGAATGGCATGGAATTCCTAATCACAAGCTAAACATCAGGCCAATAAATAAGCAAAACAATCTTCTAGCATGCAATTAAAATCCAATTTACCTCCAGGTAATTATTGCCTAAATAAAATGGGAAGTGAAACTCTTGGCCACATGCTACTTATTTCTCTGCTGGGAAGGGAGGAGGACCTGGGTCTAGCTCCACTGCTCATTAGCTGTGGGACCCTGGGCAGCTAGTTAACTCTCTATGCCTCGATTTCCTCATCTGCAGAATGCTGGTCCTCTTTACCTCACAGGAGTGTAGTGATGGTTAAGAGAGAAATCAGACAAAACAGCAGCACGTTGACTGCCTGGCCCAGTGGCAGGTGCTCAGTAACGGGTGGGGGAAGGAACACTCTAGTAGGCTAAATTAGAAATCCAATTTCCCCAAATTTGAGGTGCCTCCCTGAAGACTTTATTTGATCCCATGGGTCAAATTGTACCCAAGGTCTGAGAGAGCTGATCTTCTTAGGATGGTTGTCTTTTAACTTGTAAAGAAACCTGGTGTTCGAATTTTGAGCCAAGAATGCCTGTTCAAGTTATCTTGCAAAGAGAGAGGCTATCTATTTAGATAAGAATATTGAAAACTGTATAAAGAGCAGAAGCTCATGAGTTAGACAATCCTAATTTCAAGTTCTGTGACCTTGAGTTCGTTACTTAACCTTTCTGAGCTTCAGTTTTCCCATTTGTTAGACGTTCATTAAGCCAGTATTTATTAAGCACCTACCGTGTGTCAGCCCTTGGAATACAGCAAAAAGCAAGACAGACAAGGTCCCTAGCTTCATGGGACCAGTGAGCAATGTGATGCTGTAATGATTAGGGGGCATAAGGAGTCCTAAGGACAACAGCAGGGGCGTGAATGAAGCTTGATGCTTAAAGTGAGACCTGAGGGAGGGGTAGGTGACGATATATAACCCGGTCCTCAGAAGGGCTATTGTCAGAATTAAATGGATAGTATATGTGTAAATGCCAGTGTTGACTGGTATCTGGTAAGTGATCTGTGTGTATTATTATGATCAGAACAGCATGACAAGCTTCAGAACTAGAATGACAATTTACAGATCGTCTAGTCTTGTAGCTTTCCATTCTGGTTATTGGTACAGAGCTGATTGCCTTAGAAGCTGGAGCACTTGTTAAAAATACAGATCCTTGGCTTTCATCTTCTGAGGATGCTAATTCAGCATGTCTAGACTGGAATCCTAAGAATCTACATTTCTAAAGAATTTTCTAGATGATTCTGACTAGCCTAACAGCTCCAAGTTAGAGATGAAGAGATGGAGATTCAGGAAGGGTGAGGGAGTTGCCCAAGGCCACGCAGCTAGCAGAAGGTCTTGCTATGGGATTAAGAAAATAAGAATGGGTGAGAGGGCAGACCAGAGGAGTCCTGGGAGCACGGCTCTGAGGAGTGTTGGAGATAAGCTTTCCCTTATTTTCAGCTCCGAATGTCTTCTGAGTATCTTGAGTGTTGAGTGAGCTGTGGTTTTACCAGTGTCGGAGGCAAGAGCCAGGGCTGGGTGGGATGAAGGGTGGCTGGGCTGCCAGAAGGACTCTGGGACTTGCTCCCCTTCAGCTGCCAGAGAAATAGAAAAGCCAGGCTGAGAAATTGCTGTGCCATCTCTTTCTCTAATTTAATTCTGCATTGATATCCAGGATGTCAAATCACTGTGCAGATGACATGACAACATGGCAATTGTGTCCATGTCACAGTCTGTTATTTTCAAATATGTGTGAAGATCTGTAATTGTGTTGACACCCATTAGGTCTCCTTCCCCCGGCAGCTCCACAAGCTGCTTGAATATGTTGTAATTAAGTTTCCTCATCCTCCCTCCCGCCTGTTGTCCCAAGGATGTGTAGCATCAGGCACTGCTCAGACCTCAATTGCAACGGTCACATTTATGCAATATTCCATGAACTGGACATGCTGTCCTTTTTCTGCCTCTGCTCACATTTGGCCCTGGGAATGGGGGGGGGGGGTGTCCTGATTAATTTAAAATGACAAAATCTTTTGGACAAGTGCCACACTCTGATTGGCTGAGAAGGCTACCAGCACTGGCTCCATGATTTCTGGCATATATTGTGCTAATAACATCGCGTTCTACCATTGCCTGGTAGTTTAAACAGCCAATTCTATCTTGCCTGCTGAATTAATTGAAGTGGAATAGGGCAAGCTTGGGAAGAGTTTCATCTGCTCCTTGTCCAGCAAGATGGGAAATTAAAGACTTAAGGATAAAAGTCTATCCCAACTTTCATTAAATTTAATATGCAACACAATTATATCCTTCATTCTGATTCCGAGCAATATTAAATACAGATCCAAACCCAACATATTCATTTCTAATGGACCATCTAAATATTTTTCTTGCAAAAGCAAATTTGAAATTTCTATAATTACTTGAAATGGGGATGCTAGGCTAGGGCATAGACTTTTTTTTTTTAATTGAAATTTTAAAAAGCAAAGCTCTGCTGTCCACCCTAAGTGAATCAATGTACGGTATGTGCATGTATTGAAACAACGCACTCTCTACAAATACGTACAAGTAAATGTTAAAAAATGTTTTTTTATGTTGTAAACAGCCAAAGTTGCTGATGTTTCATTCAACTGCATTTTATTTCTACAATTGCCGCAAATAACATCAACTGAGGAAAAGAGCAATGTGATATTTTGGCAATGCTTTTAAGGTGGGAAATAATGTTTAGTATCATTAATGATAATCTTAATCAGTACTATTATAAATTCCATTTATTAGATCTTCCCTTTGCATGTGTGCTAAGTGCTTAATTCGCCTTATAAAATTTCATTCTTTAACACTGTGAGGTGGGTATTATTATATCCAATTTACAAAGGAAGGCCATGAGGTTTGCCAAGTTAAGTAACTTTTCCAAGGTCAAAGAGCCAGAAAGTGTTAAAATTGGGACAGAACTTAGTCCTGTCTCTTTTCAAGTTCATGCTCTTTAAAAAAATTGATGATAAAGTCATTGTGAGGATATTTGTTTTCAAAATATCCTTCCTATTCTCTAATAGGAGGTGCAAAATGTTTCTTTTCTTTTCCTTTATACTTCATTTCCTTGATTCTAAAGTACACCAATTTAATAACAACATTATTTTCTTCAGGGAAAAATAAAGTTTTCTAGTCCATTGTCTGTGAATATTAAATATAGGACAAGCTTCAAAAATACGAAGCTGTTACTATTATGATTGTCATTTTGTTATTTACAGTGTGTTTTCAGATCATAGAAACACAGTAAATGCTGCATGTGTCCACATGGCCAGGTAAAGAGCCTTGAATTCTCAACTACAGAGTTACTCTAGGCTTACAGGAAGCAATGAAGGGTTTCTGGTGTGAGAGTGACTTGATCTCACTGGTGTCTTAGACATTACCCTGGAGTACAGAGGAAGGCCGGAGACAGAGAGGCCGATTAGGTGGTGGCCATAGCCCTAGTGAGAGGGGAGCCCTGGCCTGGCTTGGAGAGGAGTGGATGGCTGTGGTCAGTAGAGTGGGCTGATGGAGTGGCCACTGTCTCTGGCTGGAAGCCTGTGGATGCGGTGCCCTGGGGAGGACCGAGTGGGACAGGAAAAGGAAGAGAGCAAAATCAAGGGTGGGGATTTTTCCCAAGTTAAGTCAGGCCTCTAGCCCACTGCTCTTTCTACTACGCCAAGGAAGACTGAGGTCTTGGAGGCTTTTAGAATGCTGGGCAGGTTCGTTTAGATTTGGCAAGTATGCAAAAGGGAGCACACTTCTAGGAGCAATTATGCACAGGCAAATCTTGACTTGATGAGGAATAGAAGATTATCAATTGCATTTTCTCTGCCATCCCTTTAACTCCCAAGCCCATTCTGATTTTATGACTCTGTAATTAAGCAGATAATTAAACAAATGTAAATAGCCGTTTCATGCATGCAGCACCACGCTTTGCTTGGTGCTGCCTTTATGTTCAGAGGTCTCATTAGCAGCCGAGTTATTTCTCATTGGCATGCAAGGAAGTGCAGGGACTCGGTGCCGCAGAGGACTGCGGAAGATAGCTTAACATCTCACGTAGTTAAATGGATCAAGCTGTACCTGAAAATTGTGTGTGTATGATGATAGCGTTTCCTCAAACATTGTGCTAAAAATACCTTCTGTGGTTTATGACTGATGATCATTTCGCATTCATTTAATGATTTTTTGTTAAAGAACATGATCTACTACTGAATTAACGTTGTCATTTTACTGCTATTTTTTCCCCCCACCATTTGTTTCTCTGTGTGATGGGGCCGGGGAGAGAGAAAGCCACAGTGATGGCTCGAGAAATTTTGAGAGTAAGATTTACCACCCTCACATTTTGAAAGTTGAAATGACACCGTAGGGACCACCTAGACAACTGTAGTAGAAGTGCATGGTAAATGCAAGGGTCCAAGGAGATATCAGAGATTTGTCAACTTTTGGTGGCAGCATGGGCTTCTGGAAAATATACAAACTTTAGAGTGAAAAAAAAAAAATGGGTTTGAGTCCAGCTCTGACTCTCACTAGCAGGGTGACCTTGGCCTGTTTCTGACTTTTCTACTGGCTCATAGGGAAGATGAGGGAGGATTATACCTTCCTTAGTCGGTGTGAGTATAAACGAGATGTTTCATGTAAAAGAATGAGGTAAAATGCAAAGTGCTCTAAAATATATCAATTCATTTTGCATATGTTAAAGTTTTACCAAATGATCTTTTTGAACATCCTCCTAGACTGCGTCCATTTCTCCTCCTCTGCATGCCTACGCCGCCGTAGCTGCACCTCTATCATTCATTCATTCCTTCAACAGATATGCATCGAGCATCTCTTTGGTTCCAGGCACTGTGTTAAGCATTTAGCCCCCTGTACTGAAATTACCCGAGAATGTTTTGAAGACACTAATTGCTCCTTGAAGCCAGGGATGCGTTTGTTTCTCAAAGTCAAGGAAATCTGTATCCCAGCTCTTAGCCAAGTGCTTGACATACTATACATGTTTATTGAATTCAACTGAGGCCTACAACCATCTCATGAACCTACATCCAGTCTAATTATGCTATACAGCGGTAAAGGGAGAGGAAGAGAAGTTAAGAAGCCAATTGACGACTCTTTTCCAACAAGCGCTTACATAATTACCAACAGTGAAAATATTAGAATACATTCATTTTTAATGAACAAATTCCTCACTTTTAGCATGAACATCTTGGTCTGTTTGGACCTCTTGGCTTGCTAATCCTGCCCACTCTCTAGTTTTGTGTTTGTCCCAGCTTCACACACCCAGTGAGTGATGTTTCTTTATCCTGAAACTCGTCTGTCCATTCTTGGGTGGTACCTCCAGGGACGCACCACTTGCAATAGTCCTTTTTGACATGACGGCAGGAGCTGTCAGCTCTGTGCCCTGTCCCTGCAGGCAGCCCTTATCTGCTGTGGCCTGCACCTGTGGGTTGTTAAGAATACACAGGAAGGCTTCATCACGTAGAGGCATAAAATGCCCCCACCCTCATCATACAACTTCTCCATAAGCTCCCAAATTGCTCTCTTGTCTATACAAGGGTACTTCAAAAAGTTCATGGAATGATTAGTATTATCTTTTAATTCATTTTTTTCCAAAGACTTTTTGAAGTACCCTAATATGTGCTACTGAAAAATCCCCAGGGTTTGTCTATAGATATTTGTCAAGTCTTGGTGTATCCGTCAGTCCCTGCCTATATGTGGTGAAGGATAAAAACAAGTATGTGAGATTTGATTTACCTTCAGGCTTGTGATGTAAGACCCGTGCACCATGCACAAATCCCACAGACCGGGACGGCTCACTTCACAAAGACCATGAGACTGAGACCAATGCAATCAAGCAAGAGGGGCTTTATTCCAGCATGCTGGGGTCACTTAGTCTCCTGGACAGAAGTGACCCTGAGCGTACAATACAAGCATCTTTTATACAGTTTTTCTGAACAGATCATTGTGACAGGATGAGTTGTTGGTTATCTGTGGCGCCTTTAGATTTATGGGTAGACTTTAGCAGGCTGGTACCCTGATAGATCTGTGGCGCCTTTAGATTTACAGGTAGGCTTTAGCAGGCTGGCAACAGAGCAAAGAACGTACTGGGATGAGCCCGAGCTCTTGGACATTTTGGCTTTTGGGGCTGGTGGCCCTGACTTGGCCTCTTAGTACCAGCGTTTTTATCCTACCACATTAGTCCTCTGTTCTGGACTGGTCTGGGCTATCTGGACTGGAGTGACTGCTCCAATTTCTCCCCATAAATGTGCTTGCCATTATGAACTCATTATTCAGTCAGCCCTTTGAATACTGCACAAATGTTTTCCATCAATTATTACAGTGAAATCCTCGCCATTGGAAAGGTAATAAAATCTCTGACCCAAGGAAAGAATGTTTCACACATCCCTAGCAACCGGAGAGAACTCATAAAAAGCTCATAACAAGGCAACACCATTTATCCTTGTGTATCTCCCCCTGACCACTGCTGCTGCAAAACTTCTCTCCTGGGTAGACATCGCTACGACTTTATAGGGATAAAACTTCCAGAACTGTTCAATTAAAATACACATGAGTTAAAGATTCTCTCCTTTTTTTAACAACCATTTGTCCTCCCATTTTTCCACCTCTCATTTGCCCCAGATCTTTCCTCCTCCCCCTTTTATCTCCTATTCATTCTAATCAGGTTAGACGGAAGAACAGCTGAAAGGAGGCCAATTAGGTCCAGCAGAGCCCAAGGCTGGGCAGCTGTGATCCAGACCACGTGATCACTAAGAAGCTGTGAACTGCATAAATTGAATATTTAATAAATATATTAAGGCTTTGAAATTTAATGTGCTTGACATAGTTTAAATAAGCTGAGCCCGGAAGTGAGGGAAGAAAGACTCACCTATGCGCATGCATCACCTCTTCAAGTCTTCTCTTGCCACCTTGAAGAGGATACGCCAATGTGTGTATATTTCCCCCAGTTTACTGTAAAATTTAAGAGTCTTCTGCCTCTTAGTAGGAAAGATATCAAGGATATTTACTGTATATAACATCCATCCTGCATGAAAGAAAGCCCGATGGTCAAGGTTTTGAAAATTCTCTTTGAAGGAAATGCAGTATGAGGAAATGTAGCAGTGATATTTTAAATTAAATTCCAACATGAGAAGTTTCAGGGAGGAAGATTTTCAGGAGGAGATAATACTTTAAAATTTCATTGTGAAAACGTCATTGCTAGTTTATTCTTTTCCTAGGTAAGTGTTTGTCCTCTACATGGCTTTCTAATTTTTGCCTTTTTTTGAGAAAATGACTGGGTTGGTGCAGACCATAGAAGGGAAAAGATGGTTTCTGACAATGGCTCTGAAGCAGGTGTATGGTTACAGGCATTCTCCAACCCAAGGAAAACACCTGGCTCTCTCTGTATCAGAGATAATACAAAGGGGTATGTTACAATGCCCAGAAGTGTCCTGGAGTCTTCTCACTTAAACATGTTTCAGATGTTAAACACCTGTTTCAGATGTTAGAACATCCTTTTATTTTAGTGAAGTGATACCAAAGAAAACTTATCAGAGCACTAGTTTTAATTTCGTTGAGGTCCAATTTATCAATATTTGATGTGCTTTTGATGTGTGTCTCTCCCTAGTCCTTGGTCACAAAGATTTCCTCCTACATTTCTTCTAAAGGTTTGATAATTTTTGGTTTTTATATTTAAGTTCATGTATTTGAGTTAATTTTTGTATAAGGTATGAGGTTTAAGTCAAAGTTCATATTTGCATATGGATTATCCAAGTGTTCCAGTACCATCTGTTGAAAAGACTAGACTCTCTTCATTGAATTGTTTTTGCACCTCCATCTAAAATTAGATTGCTGTATTTGTGTGTCTATTTCTGCTCTGTTAATTCTATTCCATAGATCTGAGTGTCTGTCCCTTCACCAATACCATACTGTCTTGATTACTGTAGTTTTGTAATAAGCCTTAACATTGGGTAGTGTAATTATTCCAACTTTATACTTTTTTAAAAAACAGTTTTAGCTTTTCTAGTTCCTTTGCCTTTCCATATAAACCCTAGAATCAGCTTGCCTATATCTGTAAAAAGTTCTGCTGAGATTTTGATCAGGATTTTGTTAAATCTATAGATTGATGGTGAAAAAATTGTCATCTTTATTATATTGGGTCTTCCAAACCATGAACACAGAGTGTGTTCCATTCATTTAGATTTTCTTTGATTTCTTTCATTAGAAATTTGTAGTTCTCAGCATATAGATCCTGTAGATCAAGGGTCTGCAAACTATGACCCATAAGCCAAATCTGGTTTGTGGCCTATTTTGTAAGACTAGTGAACTAAGAAGGATTTTTACATTTTTAGAAGGTAGTAAAAACAAAACAAAACAAAAACAAAGAAGAATATGCAACAGAGACTGTAGTAGCCTACAGAGCCTACAATATTTATGATCTGGTCCTTGGCAGAAATTTTCTAACTCCTACTGTAGATGACTTGTTAGGTTTATATCTAAGTATTTCATTTTGGGAGGGAGCTATCATAGTTTTTAATTTTTAAAAAAATTTTTAGTTTCTTATTTTTAAATTTTAGTTTCCAATTTTTCATTGGTGTTATATAGGAATCTGATGGATTTTAATGTATTGACTTGTATCTTGTGGTCTTGCCAAACTCACTTATTGGTCTAGATTAGTGGGGATTTTCTACATAGAACATTATTTCATCTGAAAATAGGTGCAGTTTTATTCTTTTCTTTCCCATATGCATGTTTTTTACTTCTTATTCCTTACCTCATTGCACTTGCTAGCATTTTCAGTATGATGTTGAACAGCAGAGAGGATGGACACCTTTGCCTTGCTCCTGATCTTGGGGAGAAAGCATCCAATTTTCACTACTAATTATGATGTTAACTATAAGTTTCTAATAGATGTCCTTTCTCAGGTTAAGTTCCCTTCTGTTTCTAGTTTGCTGAGTGTTCCTATCACGAATGGATGTTGAGTTTTGTCAAATGCCTTTTCTGCATGAATTGATATAATCATGTGGTTCTTCATCTTTAGACTAACATAATTGTTTACATTGATTTATTTTTCAATATTGAACAAGCTTTGCATTCATAAGATAAACTCCACTTGCTCATGGTGTTTCTGTCCTTTTTTCTTTTCTTTTGGAGGCCCCACCAAGATTGTATTCTTCTTTTTATGTATTCTTGGGTTTGATTTGCTAATATTTTGATGAGAATTTTTGTGTCTATGTTCAAGAGAATTATTGACTAGTAGTTTTCTTTTTTAATACTGTTTTCATCTGGTTTCGGTATTAGGATAATGCTGGCTTCAAAAAATGAGTTGTGAAACATTTCCTATTTTTCTGTTTTCTAGAAGAGATTGTGTAGATTTAGTGTTGTTTCTTCTTTAAATATTTTCTGAAATTCACAAGAGATATCTTCTAGGCCTGGACTTGTCTTTTATGGGATGTTTTGAACTATGAGTTTGATTTATTTAATAGTTATATGACTATTTAGGTCATCTATTTCATCTTAAGTGAATTTTGGTAATTTGTGGTTTTCAGGCAACTGGTCCATTTCACAGAAGTTGTTGAATTTATGTTTAGTTATGGTTCATAGTGTTTTCTTAGTATTGTTTTAAGATTTGTAAGGTCTGTATTGATATTCTATATTTTATTCCAGATATTGGTAATTTATGTCTTCTCTATTTTTTTCTTTGTGAGTCTTGCTAGAGGTTTATCACCTTTATCGATCTTTTCAAAGAACCAGCTTTTATTGATTTTCTCTATTATTTTCTGCTTTCGATTTCATTTATTTCTGCTGCTATCTTTATTATTTCTTTTCTTCTGCTTGATTTAGGTTTATTTTGCTCTTGTGTCTTAGGTGAAAACATAAATTAATGATTCGAGACCTTTCTTTTTTTTAATGTAAGCATTTAATGCTATAAATTTCCTTCTAAGCACTACTTAGCTGCATCTCACTCATTATGTTATGTTGTATTTTCACTTTTGTTCAGTTAAAAGTATTTTTTAATTTCTCTGAGACTTCCTCTTTAACTTATATATATATATAGTTTTAGTTTCCAAGTGTTTGGAGATTTTCTGTTATCTTTTTGTTTCTCATTACTAATTTAATTCCATTATGATCAAAGAACAACTTTATATGATTTCAGTGCTTTTAAATTTGTTAAGGTTTGTTTGGTGACACTTGATATGACCTATTATGGTGAATGTTCTGTGCACACTTGAACAGAATATGTATTCTGCTGTTGTTTGGTTGAGTGTTCTATAAATGCCAGTTAGATCCAGTTTGTGGGTGGTGGTGTTCAGTTATTCTATATCCTTGCTGATTTTCAGTCTGCTTGTTCTATTACTGAATGAAGTCTCCAACTATAATGGATATGTGGATTTCTCTAGTCAGTTCTATCAGTTTTTGCTTCAGTATTTTGAAGTTATGTTGTTAGATGCATTTAGCATTATTCCATTTTAATTTATTCAGAGTAAATTTAGTATATCTCTCTGTATAACTTTTTAAAGTGATTGTCCTAGGGCATGAGTTAGCAAACTTTTTCTGCAAATGGCCACCTAGTAAATATTTTAGGCTTTGAATGCCATATGGTCTCTTTTGAAAACTACTAATCCCCTGCCATTATGGCATGAAAACAGCCATAGATAATATGTAAATGAATAGTCACAGTGGTGTCCCAATAAAACTTTACTTACAAAAAATAGATGGTCGACCAGATTTGGTCTGTGCACCATAGTTTCCCAGCCCTTGTTTTAGGGATTAGAATATACACATTTAATTCTTCATAGCTTGCTTTTCATCAATATTTTACCACTTCAAGTAGAACGTAGAAAATTTATCACTGTCCACATCCCTTTATCCTCTCCCCTTTATTTTATAGTTGTCTTAAATATCACATCAATGTACATTAAAAAACCATCAAATAATGTTATAATTTTTGCTTTCAACTGTCAAAGATATTTCAAAGAACTCAAGAGGAAAATAATTGTGTTTTGCACTTACCTAGATGTTACTCTTTTAGTTACTCTTCCTTTATTCCTGATGCTCCAATTTTCCTTCTGCTCTCATTTCCTTTCTATCTGAAGAACATTCTTAAAATTCTTTTAGATCAGGTCTTCTGTCAATGAATTCATTTTGCTTTCATCAGAGAATGTATTTATTTCATTTATTTCTAAAGGATATTTTTGATGGATGTGGAATTTTAGTTGACAGTTCTCTGCTTTCAGTTCTTTATTAATGTTGCACTTCTTTCTGGTTTCCATGGTTTCTGATGAGAACTTCACAGTCCATTGGATTATTGTTCCCTGTAAGTCACACATTAGTCTTCTCTGACTGCTTTTGAGACATTGTCTTTGTCTTTAGTTCTCAGCAATTTCATTATGATGTGTCTGGGTGTGAGTTTATTTTAGCTTATCCTATTTGGGCTTCCCTGAGCTCCTCGAACAGTTAGGTGCAGGTCAGATTTAGAAAATTTGCAGCCATTATTGCTTTTTTTAGTCTCCTTCTGAGACTCCGATGACATAAATGTTAGACTTTTCCTTAATGTCTCAAAGGTCCTTGAGGCTCTGGTCATTTTTTAATCAATTAACTCTCCTCTCTGTCCGTCTCCATTATGTGATCCAGGTTGCTTTTTTGTTTTTCTTGATTCTTTTTTTCCTCCTTCTCCTTTTTCACTTATCATGTTTTTCAGTTCTAAAATTTTCACTTGGTTCTTCTTTGTGTCTTTTTATACTTTTGCTGAAGCTTTCTATTTTTCCATTGGTTTCACGAACAACAGTTGCATTATCTTGACATTTCCCATATGAGTTGAGATTTTCTTAGTTTTTTATATGCTGAGTAATTTTGAATTGTGTCCTGGAAATTTTGAATATTATGGTTTTGGATGCTGGATCCTATTCAAATCTTGTGAAACACCTTGGCATTTTTGTTTTAGCAAGCCATCAGCCTGGGGTTTAGTCTACAAGTTCCAATTCATGTCCTGCGATTATGGTTCCAATGTCAGTTCAGTTTTCAAATCCAGTGGTACTTGGGTCTGTCCTGCATGTGTGCAACCCAGTGATCTCTCTGGGATCTGGGTGGTGGTCTCTCTGTTAGTTCACTTCTTAAATTTTTTGGTATACTGTTAAGGATCCTATACATACATATGCAGCTCAGGGGTGAGATAAGGAGCTTAGAAACAATATAAAGGGTTTTTTCTTAAGTTCCTCTCTCTCTGCTATTTCCCTGATACCTTCTGGTTCCCTGGGGCTCCTGTTTTGAATCCTCTGGGTCTAAAGCTTGTGTTTTAGTTATCCTGCTCTGCTGTACACTCTGCAATTGTGCCCACATTCAGGAGCAAGTGGTGGGAGGACCCAGAGAGAAAAATAGCAACGAGAGTTAGCCACACTGTTTTTGGAACCATAGGTTGACTGGGTGTAGAGGAAGTTTTCCCACTCTCAGTCTTGACTCCTGTAGGATTCTGTTACTGCTACCACCTCTCCAGCCATGGGATTGCTTGGGGGTGGGGGCAGGAGAGAATGGAAAAAAAGAGAAAAGACCCCAGGGATTTCATCACTCTGAGTATTAAGAAGTCCCTTTACCACTCCTCAAACAAAAACCAGAGGACTTTTCCTGGACCTCTCTTGGATGGTGCCCTGTAGCCCACTTCTGGGTTTCTGATACATTTTTGGACCAGGATCACTAGTCCCATGGTCCTTTGAATTCTGGTCTTTCCCATTCTGCCTGCTACTCTTTACTTTCAGAGTTCCCACACAGATGCTACATGAGTCCTGTCCAGGCTTTACAGCGATATTCACTGGGAGAGACAGGCAGATTTAAGCTAACACCTTATTCAAAACTGGAACAAGAAAACTTATTAGGAACTGAACTAGAAATTAAAATCCTTTAGTTCTTAAATCTTTTGCAATTGCAAACTTCTTTGGCTAAAACATCAATGAATAGATGGTCCTTTCCCTCCATTTATTCTGGCTGATGAAGGAAGCATCAGTGGGGGTAGTGATGGGAGAACTGTGGGCAGTTGGAGCTCATTGTGAGTTATGTCTTGTGCTGCAGATGGATGCAGGACTTTTGTAGGCATGGTGGGCATAGGACGTTAAACCACACAGGCAACAAAGACAGGCAGGTCCAGGGAGGCCCACAGACAACTGAGCTGAGTGTTGAAGAGTAAGTAGGGATTGGGCAAAGAAAAGGGTGTGGAGACATTAAGTGCAGAAGTAGAAAGACATGAGACAGTAGGTTTATTTCCAAAACTACGAGAAACTCAGTGTGGCTGGGGCTGAGTACGTATATGTGAAGGGGTGAGAGATGCTACCACATAAGGGCCAAACATGCATTTGTGTGTGCCATTAAGAATTTCAGCTTCATAGGGAGAGGTGTCAGAAGATACCACAATTTTGTGAGCAGGCGATACAAGACGACTTTGGCTCACGGTATATGACATCTAGGCCCTGAACAGTAATTGCCCCATTTAGAGGGATGCAACAGAAGTCATTTAGAACCTCTGTAGCCTCCCCAGAGTGACTCCTCATGTGCATCCTCTTGCTGGCCTCTGGGCTCAGCTTGTACCTTGAGACTTTCCTGCTCGTGACCTCTGCATCCAACCTGTAGCAGCTTCCAGTGTCCTGGAAAGGGCATCTCTACACATTTCATCTTTCTTCTCTGCATCCTACTTCTCCTCTGAAAGAAATCTGAGTCTTTGAGTTCTCACGGGCTCTTCAGAGTGTGCAAATCAGTAAGCAAGCATTTGCTGAGAATATAGCTGGAGGCGGCATGTACGCCTGCTGCACCTCAGAGTTGGCGGTGTATCTGCCCCGGGTGCCGCCTATTGTGCTCTAAAGTCAGATTTTGGGGGAGTCAAAGGTGATGCGGGGAGGACAACAGGAATGATCCTCTGCTCTTCATGATCAGGAATAAAGACCTGCCCCCTTTTTTTTCTTTTTTTTTACCCTAAGATGAGATAAATCCATCTTGGTGTAACTTGTATCCTCTAGTTCTAATTCTTTCCTGTGTGGGTCCCACAGAACTCATCAGATCCTTCTTCCATGTGATACACCCTTTGGATGTTTTAAGAGAAAATAATTTCACTCCTTACTGCATCATTCTTTACTAAATAAGCATGTTGCCTTTTCCAGGGAAACGGGATTATTTTCTAGGCTTGTGGGTTCTATTTGCTTTTAGGCTGGAACATCTGTGTCTACAGCCTCCAAATTCCCCATAGAAAGAAAAAGGCACAAATCAATCCGCATAAATTCACTGAGTGACTCACATTGTACGTGTCAACTGGAGAAGAGTGTGGAAGACAAATCGCAACGTCCTTCCTGGTTGACGGCGAAGAGTGCATCCGTGTGTGGGGCTGGGGGGAGGGTGGAGGGGACTCAGGGTTGGAGGCTGAGGGGGCCCTTAGAGTTTAGCCCGTTGAGGCGAAGACACACCTCCCGCTGGAGCTCTCACCAGTCATGGTGGTGGTCTCAGGGCTGCCTCAGGGGCACTGCCAACTCTTTACTTCCACTTCCTGGGGGTGGCCACACATCCTCCCTACTTCCTCAGTGCACAGGTGAAGCCTGGGGCAACACTGGGGACCACAGAGGTGGTCCTACATGAGTACCAGATGCGACCATTCTTTCTGCACACAGGCCCTGGCCCATCCACACAGGGGTTTCCAGGCTGTTTCTGTTTGTCTGTCTTCCTGCCTGGCCCTGGTTGGTTGGAGGTGGCACAGACCATTGTTTGGCTCCACCCAGGAGTGCCCTGAATGCATTTAACTCCTCACAATATAGACCTGAGAACAGGCAGAAGCTCTGTCCTCTCCGTTTCTGAGACCCACTTTCAAAGTCTATTTCTTGCTCCATGATTCACCTCTTCTCGAGATGATGGGGATTTAATCTTCCTTCAGTGGATACTGTATCCTCTACCCACAGGGATGTGGCCTGCCCTGTGTACTGAGCAGGTCCAAAACACCAGAGCACAATAGCCCAACATTCTTGCAAGGACTTATGGAGGACTGACCCCCTTTGCGTGGTTTCAATCATAAGCCTCACCCACGTGCCAATCTTTGTTGCTATCAGGTTTGGGTTCTATGACTAATTCAGCGAGGGTCACATGCTCAGTCTCATGCTTTTGCTATTTGAAGAAGAAATCAAGAAATGACCATGATTTGTAACTTACTTATCCTCCACCCTTTACATTTGCTGCTGTTTTTTAAAAATATTCTCTGATTTGGAGCACAATTCATTCTGACCAATACACATAATAATAATAATTGTCATCATCATCATCAAAACAGCCTCTTAAACACCTGCTGTGTTCCAGGTGTGATCTAAAATCTATGCCATTTACTATTCCCAGCAACTCTATGAATAGGTATTACGGATAGAACTAAGATTGCCTCCTGAAGGCTAAATTATAAAACCAACAGCAGGAGACCAGAATAGCGTGATGCAAAATCATCTCCAGCAGAAACTATTTCTTGGGTATAAAGGATTTGAAGAAACTCAGTTGAGCATGTTAGCATTTCTAAGAGAAAGAATGAGGCAACCAGAAAGGTCCCAAGTACGCAGATGAGTTGTGGAGGTAAACTTCACCAGTGCCCATGCAGGCCTTGCCCAAGGAGAGGGGTTTTGACAGTGACCAAGTCATCCCTGACGCTTTGAAACAGGCATTTCATCTAATTCTTCTTATGCTGATTCTATGTTCACCAGTTGATCTTCTGATTATAATTTGGCTTCCCAAGTGCTTTCCAGTGGTGGTGGGGGTGGGGGGGGATGTTGTTTACCTTGAGGATGTATCACCATTGTAGTCCTTTCTATCATTTTTGAAGTTGATATTTTGGTTTTTCATCAATCTAGAGAGCTCAGTGAGTGTGGTTCTGCCCTAAGAAATGCATAGATTTTTGGTGGGCTGAAAAATTATGTCATTATTGTTAAGGAAAAAAAGCCTGATACCAAGACCTTGTATCATAGTGAATTTTCCAAGGTAAATATTACTCTGTGTCTACCTTTCTCCTTCTTGGACACAATTGTTATGCCACTGTGCTTTGGCCAGGACCAACCAACCCTTTTCCTTTCCTATATTAAACCTCTCTAGGTATCACTAACATCATTTTTCAGATGGGGAAACAAAGACTTAGGAAAGTCAGTGATTCCTTAGAAATCACATTGCTGTGGTGAAGCAGTTTTTAGAATCCAGGTCTGTCTGCCTTCAAACCTCATGCTGTTTCTCCTTCACCAGCTACTTTAATTTCCTTCTTGTCTGGGCACAATTTTCCTCTTACTATAGCCTAATATTGCATTAAATGTTTAGTAGTGAGTGTGCTGCCTTCAGATGTATTCATGATGGACCAAAGCCCCCAGTCTACAAATAATTACTTCTGTAGAGGAAAGACCAATTGCCATCTTTGTGACCACATGCAAGACTGTGTCACCAAATAACAGAAGGCAATGTCCAGGGCATCGTAAATAAAGGCATTTTCAGAAAAGTAGTGAAGTGCAATGCTTAGCACAGAGCAGATGCTTGGCCACTGGTGGTAGTTTTCCTCTCGGGACAGGTGTGGGGAGATAGAGGGTGTAAGCCAAGGGTTCTCTGAGGGTGAAAACCACAGGCACCACTTGCTGCGTGAGAGCTGCTTGGGAAGTTTTTCCCAATCATCCATCTCCAATAGGCTGTTTCTCTCCTTGAATGGAGAAGGCCAGCCCAGACAGATAAGAAGCAGCAATCTGTAAAATCCATCTGCAAGTGTTGACAGGACTTTGGCAGGGAGGCAGGCTGGGATCTGTTCCTACTAATCTGTAAATCCAGCTTTCAAAACTGCTCCCCACAGGAGGCTGGGAGTGCCTTAGAATACTGTATTTCATGGGTCAATTTCAGGAACAAATGAAAGAATGTATTGTGGAAGGGCAGGAAGATATGTCAGCTGGAACCACTTATCGGGACATTTTTCAGGTATTAGATCAAATGTCACCTCTACAGGAAGGCTTTACCTGACAGGTGTCTCATTCCTGAATTATATTTTCCTGTTTACATATTTCACAGATCAACCATTGGAATCCTATTTAGATGGTCTGAATTCTCTCCCAACTAGGATGTAAGTTTCCTTAGGATAGGGACCTCTCTGGTCTTTTGTCACTGTACTGCAAGTGCTTAGAAGAGACTGGCACATGGAAGGTTCTCCATAAATAATTGTCGATTAGCTGGCTAAATGAATTACTAAGTAACTGAATCAATGAATGGGCAGAGAAGATGGTGAAGACCTGAGACACCATGACGAAGGGAAGGAGTCCAGTGTCTGGAAGTACACAGACGGAATCCCAATCTTGATCCTAAACTAATCATCTATATGACTTCAGTTCCTGGTCTGTAAAGCTCTATATAATTATTATAAAGATTAAGTGATAGGACAGTCCAGGTTCATTACCATCTACAATGTGGCTGGCACAATGACTGACATAGGAGCACTAACAGATTTTAGTCACTGTCTTCCCTCCCAATACATAGGCTTCCATGCACACCACAGCCACACATAACACTCGGTGATAGGTCAGGTACCATTCAGCATTCACTTCTAGTAACAAATGCTAAGCACAGGTGATCTGAAGATAAATAAGGCTCAGATTCTGCCTTCTAAGTGCTCATAATACCAGTTACTTAGAAACAGAAAAATCGAGTTTGTTCTGAGCAAGAGCTAAAGGATGGCATCTCCCTCATTTCTTAATACGAGCACTTACTGAGTATCTCACACAATTATTTAATTTAATTTTTTCTTCAAACCAACCCTGAGTGGTAGGTACCATTATTTTCATTTTAGCGATAAAGAAGTTGAAATTCAAGGAAGTAAAGTAACTTGTTCAAGATCATGCTGTTAATGAGCAGTGGACAGAGGGCTCCCTGCCAGTTCCATGCGATGTCAAAGTCTATGAGTTTTCAGTGTGTATATTCATGCCTGCTCATTTCTAAAAACTCCACTGGTGACTTCGGTGAATGTTTCTCTTCTTGGTTTACCTATTTGCATAGGCAATGTGTTTTCTCCTTATTCAAAAGGAATCTTTCTTCTTGGAATCCACTAAGGGTTTGATAAATGTCTGCTTTTATTTAAGCTGTTGGCTGTAACTGCTTGGTTTATTTCATTTATTATGAAGGATGTGCACATTTTTAAGTACTATGCTCTGGGGCAACTTGGTGAATCATCCTGTGATTTGAATTATCAAACTAGCGGTTTTTTGAACTGCAGCCATCATTTGGTGCAATCATGAAAGTTTAGTCATTTGGAGGTTTTCTCTGATAGCCATTTTGTTTCAAGGTGACAACTCACAAACTGAACTGAAAAATAATAACAAAAAATGTATCGAAAATAAACTATACCTACCTATAACAATATCTCACAACTTAAATGTTGAATAAAAGAAGGCTTGATTCAAAAGATTACATACTGTATAATTCGTTTATGTAGAGTTCAAAGATAGGCAAGATGTTGTTTATCCTGTGGCAGGGCTGAGGGCTGGCCCCAACCAGAGGGAATGAAGGAGACTTCTGGGTGCTAGCAGCATTCTGTTTTTGGATTTCAGTGTTGGTTACACAGGTATGTTCACTTTTTAATATTCATTGAGCTTGTACACTTATAATTTGTGCACTTTTCATATATACAGTATATTTCAGTGAAAGGTTTATTAAATTTTTTGAGCACTGCTATGAGCTAAGCACCATGATAGATGTTTTACATAAGTTCTCTTTAATCTTCACAACTGTAAGAACTTCACAACTGTGATCATCACAAACTTTCAAAGTTAGCCTTTTTATACGTGTGTAACAGATAGGGAAACTGAGGCTCAGAGAATAAATTTACCGGAGATTACCCAATAAATAACTGGCAGAGCTGAGATTTCAGATCTAGGAAGCCTGGCTCCAAAACAGCCAACATTTCTCTTTACGGTATGCTGAATTTAAGTTATATCATGATATCATTTAGTAGGGTACCAAGTCTGATCAATACCATCCTTTTGAGAAATATCACTGAGATTGGTGATAAATGCAAAATTCTAGGTGGAATAATTTTTATCAGCACCGCACTCTCCCGAGTGAGCCACGGGCCGGCCCCAGTAGGTGGAATAATTTTTAAAGAGTGAGTTTGAGTTGGTAAATATAGGGATATATGAAGACTTGTTCACAAAGGAAAAAATTTGAATTGGTGTACAAATCAAAGAGGCTGAGCATTAGGAATCTTCTTGGCAGAAGAAGAATGTGGCAATGGATGGAGCTTGAGCTGACATTTCATAGTGTCGCGGGAAAGGATCTTTGCAGGCATGCGGCTCCACTGCTCAGCAGGGCTGGCCTTTCTTCTGCCGTATTCCTGACAGCAGGTCATTTTTTATTCAGCTTTTACTTAAACACTTAATCAGTCCTTACAACCCTTTACAGTTAAAACACTACTTTCCCAGCCATTATGCCATTTGACTGTCAAACAACCCTGTGATGGACAGAGCAGGACCATTACCTTCATTTTACAGATGAGGAAACTGCACATGAGAAAGATTGTGTGACTTGCCTGAGATGACACAGCCAGGGGGAGCATGACCCTGGAATGAATCCCAATGTCCTTTCTCTACACCACGTGCCTCTTCCCACCTGCGAGCTTACTCCTTAGAAGGCAGACTTTTCTGCTTTTGAACCTTTTTAGTTGACTGAATGCTCACTAAATTGAAAGGTTTCTCCTTGTAACTTCCAACCACAGGTCCTACTTATGTCCTTAGGTGTCATGAGTAGTATGAGTAATAGCTACTATTTGCATGAGACCAGCTGTGTGTCAGGCACTTTATATATTTTCTCTTTTAGTTCTCATCAGCATCCTACAAGTTGGAGACTATTATTTTTTTTTCATATTTACAGATAAGAAAATTGAGGTTCCGAGAGGCTAAAGCAAGGTGCTATTTTTCATTTTTCATATTTAAGAAAATTGAGCATCAGAGAGGTTAATAAATTACTGAAGGTTACACAGCAACGAGATGGCAGGTTTCAAACTTGGGTCCAAGTTCAAAGCCTGTAGATTTTGAATCACTCTTTTTTGCCCCCTCTCATTTCTAGGACACCCTGTTAAATGCTTGAATACCTGCCATCGTGCCCTGACTCTTCCAGCTAAAGTTTTAGTTTCTCAGCTAAGTATCCTGTGTGGACACCTGCTGTCTGTCTGTTCAGCATTCTCACTCCAGCTGTGCGGCTTCCAGAGGAGATGTCATATTCTGACACAATCCTGCCCCTGGTCACAGGTGATTGGTTCATGTGGGTTCCTAGCCAAAGTCAGCCAGTGATTCTGGTTTTCTTCCCTATGTTGCCAGGGCCATCTGAACCATCTACAGTCATCTGACTTTTATACATTTAATTATGAAGACTGAGAAACAAATGACCCAGATAGTTGGTTAGTTTTTTGTCTTTTCTGATTTCCTCTTCCAGTTCATCGAGAAAAATGTCTTCCTGGAATGCCCTTCACCTCTCTGTGCATGTGGGGTGACTTTCCACGGTGGGTCATGATGTGGTCCCTCCCTCAGTGCTAAGCTCTGACCGTGTCAAGCAGACCATCTTACTGTCTCCCCACCCTGCACACCCAGCCGCTGTGCTTCTCTGAAACATAGTTCTGCTTTGTTCTCTTGTCAGCCCTTGGATCCTCTGCACAACTCTTGCTGGAATATGCTGTTGGTGTGTTCACCATGGGACCCCAAGCTTTGTTGGTGGCAAAGATTCACGCCCCGTGCCCCTCTGTTTCCTCCTCCACTCCACCAGGAAGATGCCAGAGCTCTGCTCAAGGAAGAGCCGTCAGAGAATTCAAATAAAACATAAAAAGAAATGAATGGAAAATAACTTGCTTCCAAATGTGTGGTATCATTTTGATGAGGGGAAATTCCAGGGAACAGATTTCACCTCAAAGGGAGAATTTCTTTAACACCAAGAGAGTTACGATAGAAGGGTCTGCCCAGGGAAGTGGTGAGTTTTGGTGCTGTGAGTTGAGTCCAAGGTGACAGCCACTTGGAGGACTGCTAGATAGGAGGGGTACACATGGTCAGGTGGTGCTTTTTTGAACACAAAGCACAAACAGTGTCCTTAGGTCACAACTCAGTTGTCTTATTTTTATCTCTCTGTGTATATAAACAATTGGAGCAAATGTTTTATAAACGTGCTTCTATTTTATTTAAAAAGGTTTTATGACCATGGCCATAAAATTGAGTTTACAACCTTTGTTTTGAAAAACACTTTATTAATAGTAGTAGTTAATAGTAGCTGCTAACATTTTTTTGGTAGATGCTAAGAGCTTAATAACAGATAATTAATTTCTGAACCACAGATCTGTTTCCATCTTATGGACAGCATTACTCTTATAACTGACCATGTTTCTCTTTTTGCTTTGGCCCTTAGAAAGCTCAGAGCAAAAGGTGTGGCTTTCCTCTGGCCCAGGGTCATAGGGAATGCAGTTATGTGGACTGACGTTTCCCTTGCCTTTTCTATTTTTTTGCTCATTCATGGTTTCCCCTCTTTGCTATTTGTTTATTTTTCTTGCAGCATCATGTGTCAGTTGATAAATGCTTAATACCCTTTGTGATGTGGAATCAACTGGGATAAAAAAGCCAGCAAAACAAATGAATAACCCAAACATTGTTTAACATAATTGTCACAACAGGTTATGGTGAAGGCAATATTACCCCCATTTTGTATACAAGGAAGTGAGTCTCAGAAAGGTCAGGCAACTTTCCAAAGCTGTGCGGGTTGTACGTGGGAGATCTTGGTTTCAGAAACAAGCTGGTGTTTCTCTAAAACCCATCCAGGACCCCACAATTCCTCCCTTGAAGATGCCTTCCAGTCTTGAGGATCTATTATTCTCTTCCTACCATCAGAGGGTGGGTGGGTATGGGGTGGCAGCAGAGAGGACACCCAGGGTCTGTGCCAATAGCCACAATCCTCATTAAGCCGCCCACCCATAATGCCCGCTCAGACTCCACCTCCCTTTCCTTCTCCTTTCACACAAGACTGAAGGAATCTCAGTTCTCTCCCTTGGCAATCAATCATAGGTCTTTGTTGGGACCTCACATCTGTGCTGTGGTGTCACCGCGAGCTACCTGGATCGAGGAGGAATCATTTCTGCTTTCACTGTTCCAGGGCGGGCTGAGGGCAGCTCCGGGGCAGGAGTCGTGTCTCCACGTCCAGGTCTAACACAGTGCAGTGAGGTCTACAGTGAGTACATGCCACCAAATGCACGTGCCTTTTATGATAATGGTAATGCCGGTGTCTTTTATGATTATGGTAATGCAGGTGCCTTTTATGATAATGATAATTATTGTAATACAGTGGCCACAACTATCTTCACTGTGTAGTTACTGGATGCCGGGAACTTTTTAAGAGTTTCATGGATATCTTTCATCTAATTGTTACATTGACGTGATGATGTAGGCACTATTTTGATCTCCATTTGAGAGATGGGAATACTGAGTCATAGAGGGGCTAGGTAACCAACTTGCACACACTCACACCGCTAAGAAGTAGCAGGACCAGAACTTAAACACTGCTGCTTTTTACTCCAGAACCCATGACTTACTCACTGTGTCCAGAATAGGACTCCCCACTGGCTCCCATCCTCTATCCCAGGCTTGGGCTCAGGGATCTCAGCTGTTAATTACATAGGCCTTGTGTTGACCACTCTGACATCCCAGCCTTCCTTCCCAGGTATTGTATAGATTGCATTCAGTTCCTAGGTCTCTCAATGCTCTGATTATATGTGGGTTTTTGCTGGTTTGGTTTCAAATCCTGAGGCAAGGAGGAAGCAGTGTCAAAACCCTTCCCAATCTGTCCTCCCCAGCTGGCCTCTTCCCACAAGAGCTGTGCCTTCTGTAGTGGACTGAAGCCTAGAAGAACCTTTATGCCCAAGCCAGCCAAGTCTCATTCTTGCCTTCAAAGGCCCACCTCAAGTGAGTGCCAGATCCCGGCATCAGATCCTGGTCCAACTCTTGCAAACCACAGAACTCCAGGGCAGTTCAGGCTGCAGAATACTGAGTTGAGATCAAGTGGTTTAATACCAAAGGAAAACATTTTCAAAGTTTTGTTAGAGAGAAAGTAAAACAGTGATGATATTTAATTCTCCAGCTTGCTAGTTAATTTCTATTTGGCCAGTTCTTGATAGAATGTGATGTCTGAGTGCCCCAACCCACAAGTTTATAGTCAAAGAGGTCAGTGTTTTTACATGAATCAAGCAGACATAGGAAAATAGATTTGTACCCATTAAGTTGATAGAGGAATTTTTTCATTCCAAGTACTGGAGGAGTTGATTTTGCATAGATTTTCTTGCTGATCTTCACAACGGCTGTATGTATTCCACTATTCTTAATCTCATTTTATAGAATTGAGAATGAAATTTATAGGAGAAGGAAGAAAAATAACATTTTATTGGTCCTAGAAAGTGGAAGGGCTGGGCTCCAATCCCACATTCTGATTCCACGTCCAGTGCTTTGGAAACTTGCCCTCAGGTTCCAAATGCTTCCTCTCCTTTCACTTTCCAACACTCCCACCACCATTGTGGGGCTCCATACTGGGCAGAAAAGTTGTGGAAAGAGGGGAGGTGGTGTTGGCAGTGCATCTCAGCACCACATTCTCCCCTTTTTCTTGTGGACACCACAAGACCGTAACCTTCTGGGCTTCTTTGCACTTGGTGTGGCCACCGGCATGAATTTGGGCCCAGTGCAGCGTGAGCAAAAGTGACATGTGCACTTATAATGTGAGCTTCCTGGGAAGCAGACTCTGAACTGGAGATCAGCATGCAGGAAGTTTATCCAGAAGTGCTCCTGAGATTAGAATTGCAGGGAAGAGAAGAAAGCAGGATGGGCAGAGGGAGAAGTTAGGCTGTGATATCTGAATGATGCCGACTCAACTAGGACCTCCGTTGACCCAGGCAGAACTCTGAAGCTGGGATGTCTCTTCTGGGTTGCCCTAGGTTGGGGTAAGCTGAGCCTTTATAATCTTGTGTTGACCAGTGATCTGCCCTAGGAAGGGGATAAGACCTTGAGTGAGGCAACTCTCTTCAGCCTAGAGACCTTTACAAAAGGGCTGCCAGCTACAGCTGATCTGCCAGCAGGTCTCCCAGCAGCCAGGGAACAAGTCCTTCTGCCTGGATGGGGGATCTGGGTGGCGGCATATCACAACATCTGCTATATGCACAATTTGCTGTCCTGGCTCATGAAGATCTTGCACATATAATCCTTATCTCATTTACCTTCTGTACGGGCAGAATTGCAAGGACCTAGAGGAGGTTGGAGCCCCAAGATGTAAGAAGCTTGGGTCCGGACTGACTGCCTGTAGCAAAGCTCCCCAGACTGAGATGAGCAGTAGGTCAACCCTTGCTGGGCTAAGCCACAGGGGCTTAGCATTTGTGACTTACAGCAGTTGTGACTTACAGCAGAGAGTTTACCTTAAGGTAGGTAGGAAACAAAGATGTTGAGGGGAACACTGAAAAGAAAATTGGGGGCCTGCAGAGTTTTTAGTATATTCTGAGAGATAGGGGAGTTGCATATCCAGAGCCTTAAGAAGCTGATTGTGGATTCCTTTCCCTGATCCTGCCTGTGCACAGATGTCCCATGGAAGTGTCCACCAAGGGCTCTGCAGAATAGAGCAGTTGAATGCACCAACTCTGCCGTTGGATGGCCTAGCTTTGAAACCCAGCCCCATCTCTTGCTGCCATGGAATCTTAGGCCAGTTTTGAAGTCACTTGTGGCTCAGGCTGGGGTGAGAGGGCTCCCAGAGCCAGGGCAGGGTATCCTGGGGGGTTCTTCTCTGCTTGGCATGGACTTACCCAGGCAGGCCAAAGCCATCGAATCTTAGTTGTTGGGGAGGGGCTGGCGAAACATCCCCGGGTGGTCATAGAGACCCCTCCTAGACCATGCTGAGCTAAGTTGGTCAATGAATGTTTAGCTAAAGCTTCTGGGTCCTGGATTCCCCAAGAGGAGCAAGGGGAAGGAATTCACACAGGTCCCTTTCCAGAAACAACCTGTCACCGCGTGTGCCTGCGGCACTGGACACTCAGTGCCGGTGGGAGAGGAGGGGGAACCGTGCCAATGAGTTTGCTCATCACTGGGCAGGTAAAGGGAGACAGTTGACGGCAGTAAGAAGCGTGGCTCCATCTAGTCTGTGGTGTCTCAGAACCAGAAAGGTGGCAGTGGGGTGGCAGGTGACCTAGAACAGCAAGTTTATAGAGGGCAATGGTCCAAGGTAGAGATATTGAGGCCTTAAGCAAAGAAGAGCAAAGCTGCGGAAATGCTAATTGGTGCGAGAGACACTGCAGGCGAGGGACGGTTGGGAACTACAGGCTGATTTCAAGAGCCGGGAGGAGGTGCAAAGAAGGTGCACCAGGGACCCAGGGTGAGGCCAGGGGTGTGAGGGTGGAAAATTCTGCAGCACCTCCCACGCCTCCCTCAGGACGGAGCCTGTGCCTTTCTCTGCTCCGCGTTGGCAATGCCCTGTGGGGCACGTGTTTGTGGAATTGGATGAACTGCACGAATGTCACGTGGCTTTTCCTAGCTGTCTTCTGACTCTTGGTTTCTATTAGTAAAGATATCTGCCAAATATTTCCCGGGACATAATTTCTTGTCATTTATTTGAAATTTATATTTAGCTGAGCATCCTATATTTTACATGGCAAGTCTTCCTGGCCTGGTTTGGATGGAAAAAGAGTGCTTTGCCTGGGGTTGCCCCTGCTAGTACCTAGGAGCAGCTCTGCCCACTCTAAAAAAGGGAGCTGCAGACCCACCCTGGCCGAGTCCTGGGTCCTTGCCACTGGCAATTCTGTCATACTTTTTTTCATTCATAAAAGTCACTAACAAGGCAATGGCAACTGGGGGTGGGGGTGGGATGACAAGGCTTGCTACCAGACCACTGTGATTCCAGCACATGAATGGCCATCACAGCCCTAATAAAGATTTGTGGTGCTGCCGGAAGAGACTTCTAGCCTGTTGTGGCCTCAGGCAGGTGGGGAGGGGGTGCCCTTGGGAGTAGCTTATGGGAAGGTTGGCTCTGAGCCTGGAAGAGGTGGGAAGGATGCGTGGGAAAGGAGCAGGGATGTGTGAGCTGGAGAGTCGCACAGGCTGAGGCTGAGGCCAGAACCAGGATGGGGAGGAGGCCGTGTGCATGGCAGGGCTAAGTCATGGCCATGGGGACAGGCGAGGGGTGGGAGATTGTGGTGACAGCAAGAAGTTAGCACTTGGGGGCTGTTAGTTTCCTCGGGCTGCTGTAACCATTACTACAAACTTGGTGGCTTAAAACCATGGAAATGTATTCTCATAGAGTTGTGGAGGCCAGACACCTGAATCAGTTTCACTGAGCTGACACTAAAATCAGGGTACAGACAGGGCCATGCTCCCACTGTAGGTTCTACGGGAGAATACACTCCCGTGTCCTCTGGCTGCTGCAGGCTCCAGCATTCCTCGGCTTATGGCCCCACCACTCTATAATCGCTGTCTCCATCCTCACACTGCCTCCTTCTCTTCTGTCCCCAAACTCCACCACTCCTCTCCTATTAGGGTACATGCGATTGCATTTAGGGACCACCATGATAACCCAGGATAAGCTCCTCTTCCTCTCAGGATCTTGAATGTAATCACATCTTCTGCCATGTAAGGTAATAAAAACTCTTGAGCCATGCAAATCATTCTTCACTGGTCCAGGAATTAGGGTGTGGACATGTCTTTTTGGGGGCCACCATTCAGTCCACTACCAGGTAAGAGGAGGGACTCAGCATCATGCTGGGGTAGGGAAAGTTCCTTCAAAGACTCACCTGGAGCACCTGCCCAAGCTTTCCTCCCCTTCCCCTTACTCCAGTGCCTTGAAGCACCGGCAGACCAATTCACATGCATCCACGGGGGGAGGAGGGGACACCGGGTTGGATGGGGGTCTCAGCTCAGCCTTGGATACACCCATGACCTTGTGCTAGTCATGACCCCTTTTTGGGATTTGCTCATCTTCTATAAATGAGGTTGTAGGATCACATGGTCTCTAAGGTCTCCTCTAACCCAGAGACAGTGGTGAAGTTCAATCTCATTTTATATTGGGGAAATTGAGGCCCAGATCTCCCAGCCTGAATCAGGACGCAGAACCCAACCTTGGTCTGAGCTCACGGTCTACTCTGAGTAGCTCTTTCTAATTCAGAACTGAGGTCATAATTCAATTCATGACTGTCTTTATAGCTAAGTGGATTTGACTTAAGCTGTGACCTGACTTAAACACACACAAACCAGCTCTGTAGAGCAGCATCTACAGTGCATGGAGTTAGACCCGTTCAGCTCAGTGTGACAGTGGGCCAGTCACTGAATGGTTTCACATCTCAGTTTGCTCATTTGAAAACTGAAGATACTTTGAAGGTTCTCAGTTTGTGAGAATTGGAAATAAATAGATGTAAAAGGCCCAGTAGAATGTTTGGTGTGAAGTGTGGCTCATTACCGCTGAGGGCTCCCTCTGACGATCTCCTGTTATTCTCCCCTCATGCTCTCCACCCAGCCCTCTGGGCTCCCTGCTACTCCTGCTACTCCTGGAACACCCATCCTGCTCCTGTCTCAGGACCTTGTTCTATGTTCCGTAAGCCTGGAGCACGTGTCTCCCAGAAATGTACACGGCCCACTCCATACTTCCTTCCGGTCTTCACAGCCAAGCCACCTTCTTAGAGAGACCTCCCTTGTCTATCTGAAATCTCAGTCCCCTTTGCTGCTTTGTTTTCTTCCTGGAACATACCATTATATAACTTACTATATGTTTTATATGTTTTCCTTGTTAGTTGCCTGTGCCCCCTCTTAAAATGTAAGGTTCAGGGCCGAGCCCGTGGCGCACTCGGTAGAGTGCTGCGCTGGGAGCGCGGCGACGCTCCCACCGCGGGTTCGGATCCTATATAGGAATGACCAGTGCACTCACTGGCTGAGTGCCGGTCACGAAAAAACGACAAAAAAAAAAAAAAAAAAAAAATGTAAGGTTCATAATAAGGAATTCTAACTTATTTTTATCACTACTGAATTCCCACTTAAAACAATGCCTGGCACACATTAGGTGTTCAGAAATATTTGTTGAATGAATGAATGAGAGAGAGAGTGAAGGAAAATGCTCTTCAAGCTGCTGTGCAGGGAAAAGAACATGGGGAGTAAAGAGGGGAAGCGGAGGGACCAGTTGAGAGGCTGCCACAGTCAGGCAAGGGCTGAGGGTGGAGGCTTGGTCTAGGGTGGTAGCAGAGGAGGGTTGGGTGTGGTTGGATTGGAGGGGTTTTTTGAAGGCAGAGATAATAGGATATGCTAAAGTAATCTGTAGAGGAGGATTCCAAGGTTGTCTGGAGCACATGGGTAAGCACGTGGCTGGTTTCATTCACTGAGCTGGAGATTGCTGGGAGGAGCAGGTCTGCGATGCCCGTGTCCAATGGCCTTTTTAACTCGGGAGACATGGAAGATAATGTATGTGTACTGGCCTTTACAGAGGTTGGGTTCTACTTCAGCCTTAAAGATGGGTCCACTGTTTCACCTGAAGTGATACATAACACCTCCCTGGACTGGAAATTCTTTACAGGTAGAGCAAGGGAGGGGGCGAGTGAGAGCCCACCTGAAGTCCTTGGGCAGACTGTGTGGTACACTGGCAAAAGCCAGCTTTCGAGTTAGACAAACTTGTGCCCAAATCCAGCCCTTGTCATTTACTAGTTAATTTCATTGGACTCAGTTTCCTCATCTCTAAAATAAGATGGTAATTCTAATCTCACAAAGATGCTGTGAGGTTCAAGTGATATATTGTGTCTAAATGCCAAACACTATGCCAGGAACGTAGCAGAAAATCAATAAATGCTCCTTTTCTCCCCTTGACTCCTTGGCCCCCACAGTACACTAACATCCTGATTTGACAGTCTTCACTAGCCGTCCACTTCTAAGCAGATGAAAAAGTATGTAACACTCTTTGCCTGTGCATATCTAAGAAACTTACTATTTCAATGCAAATATGCTCCATGGATTATTATGAGACAATTTAATAATATCCATTAAGTAAAAATATTAAAAGGAAGATCTATTGCTTTGCTCAGGGATGCCTGAATATATTCTCCAGAAGGATAAGAATTATTCTTTTCTTTCTCTGCCATCACCTTTCTGTTAGATTTTCTCACACCAGGTGTTCAAATCCCAGAGAGAAAACTTCCTCTTCTCAATCTGACATTTTCAAATGTGTCGATACATAACCAGTGGAGTGATTCTACAGAAGATGGTGCCACTCACAGCTCCAACCTGAATGCAGTAGCTCCCTGAGTTCTATTTATGTCATAATGAATACATTCAACTTAATAGTGTCAAAGACTTCATAGGCGCACCTGCAGCTAAGAGCGCAGTATGGATCTGGAGTGATTCTGAATTTTTCTTCCACGAAATAATTTTGGCAGCTTGGGATCAATATCTTCCTCCCATATGTTTCATATTCTCTATAAAGTATAATTGAAGACATCGTTCTCAACAGTACTTCTCAGCATGAACACATTCAGAAATTCTAAAAAGGTAATTTGAAGAGGAAGGAAACTAACATTTGGCAAGCGTCTACTACACACACGGGCTGTGTTATGCACCTTTGCATATGTTATCTCGTTTACTCTGCACAACAACCCTGTGAGAAAGATGATGTCAGGCATGCTTTTGCAGAACCAAAGACTGAGGCTCAGAGAGGGTAAGTTACTTGCCTAAGATCACACAGTCATTAGCGGCTCAACCAGGACCTGAAGCCAATGTTGTCTGACTCCTAAGCTGGCGCTCTCGTCACTCCATCTGTAATTCTCTACCCCTCCCACCCGCAGCCTCTTCTCATTGCGGACACAGACGAATCAGTGGGGAAACCGAAACTCTGACAGCGGATTTTGAAAGAACTTTCTTGGCCTGGACTTATGCTTGGACTACATCTGTTTCATCTTTAGATAAACTGCTTCAGGGTTTTCATTTCCGTGTGTGTAAACGGAAGCAAAGTTGGACAGAGATGTCTGTGACCTTGAACTGAAGGAGACTTTGGCTCTATTCTAGGAAATGCATGTCTTCCTCCAGGGGTTGAGAGGGAGGCGGTCCCAGCCCAGGGGAGACTGACTCTGTCCAGCGCTGCTCCAACAGCCACCTCGGCAGCCCTCCCAGCCAAACTCCCCAGGCTGCTCCGTGCTCCAAGGCATGGTTCCTGTTGGGGGCAGGATTTGGCTCTGTGTCTCCCTCCGCCCATTAATCTTCATTTTAGTGTGTTGCTATAAAGATACATCTTGAAACGTTCAAGAAGTGGAGGAGGAGTTTGTCCGTGTCACGGACAGCATGCTTCAAGGATGGCTATTCCTACAACCTGGCCAGTTGGACATCAAGGAATATGCTGTGGGAGGAAGTGGCCTTGGAAATTTTCCTTGTTTTTCACTATGTCCCCATCCCCATCTCCAAATTTGTCCAGAGCAGCAAAACCATTTTCATTATTGTGTCCATGACCATTAGGAAGGACAGGCATGCCTCTTGTGGCCCTAGAGTTGGATGATCATTTGATCCCATGGTGTGCCCAGTTCCCAGGGTGCCCACACAACGTGCCTTCAGCCTGGCTGCTCCGTGAGCCAGCAGATTTCTGCCCAACCCAGCAAGCTCACTGGCATTCCCTTGGCATTCATGTAGTTATTTAACTCAGCTATGAGGCAACCTCCTTAGCCCTGGGACCTATCCTACTGTCACACCTTTGTTAAACTGATACTGTCTTCTAACTTTTCCTATGCTTCTGTTTTGGGGAGCTTCAAATAGAAGAGAGGTTCTAACAATGGGAAAGCTGGTTGAGTGAACAAGCCTTCCTTAGGAAATGCTTTTTCCTTAGGAAATGGAGAACTCATCCTGAGGGAGGGAGGATCCCAGTATATTGTTCCCTAATTTCAACTTTCAGGAAAATGCCTTTGCAGGGACCAGAAGATAAGGGAATTAACATTTATTGAGCTCCTACGTTCATGGCCTTTGCTATCTACTTTATTTACAGTATCTTATTTAATGTTTGGCAACCATATCTCTGTTTTATAGTAAAGGAAATTCAGGCTCAAGGAAGGTAATAGAGGTGAATCTGCGATAGAACTCCCCCCAGATATCCCCAACTTAAAACTTCGTGCTTTTCCTGTCATTATAAAAATGTGGATTTCTTGCCTTTCTTTCCCAATTCTGTATTTTAGAAGAGTCCAGGTAATAGTACTTGTTACAGGAAATTAGACTTACTTTTCTGTAGTTGCTTTAAATTAATTAAAATTATTGATTGGAGTAAGTTAGAATAAACCAGTAGGTTTTACATTATCTCATTTATTAATTTACCAATGTTGATTGGACACCTGCTATTTTTAAGGCACTAAGGATAAAAAATAAGATCTCATCACTTCCTTTCAACAGCCCAGGGTGTGACCTCAGAGACAAGCATGGAAGCTGTAATGTATTAAGTGAACAGAGAAAAGTATGTCATGCTATATGTTTAAAAATGAGGAAGTGATTAATTCTGGCCTGGAAAAGTCAGGGATGGCTGAGGTGATAGTTTATCAGGTTTTGAAGAATGAGTAGGAGTTTTCTAGACCAAGAGATGTTGAAAAGGATATTTGCAACAAATAGGACAGTGTTGAACTTTCAAATAGAATTCTGTATGGAAAGTCCAAGCAAAATCCATTGTTAGTCTATCACGATGTTTCACAAGGTTGCAGGTATAGAGAAAACATTTCTGTGGTCCCAGTACTGACGTTAGCCTGTGTTACCGGATCAGTTCACCAGAAGTGTGCTCATCTCTTGGGGCAGACTCACATTAACCAAGCTCCTCAGGCTAATGTTAAAACCACACTTTCAGCGTGTTAAATTAGAATAAGAGACGTATCTATCACAGTGGCCAAAATACTTGCATTGACCTAAATGGCACCTTCTCTTCTTGTGGGCAAGTTGCATGGGAAAGTAAATTATAATAAGAAGCTTCCTTGGTGAAAATGCATTCAGAGTATAGTTATATGATTTAAGTGTCCCATGGCCTTGGATTCTAATAGGCTCTTCCATTCATTTTCATAATACAGCTGTCTTTGCCAGAGCCAGAAGGGTTGAGTCGTTGGACTGGACTCCTTCTTCTGTGGCCACTGCTGGTGTGGGCACTACTCTGTGTCTCTCCCTTAATCTGCTTCTGGGTATGCCCAAGTACCCCTTGCTTAACTTCAAGGGTATTCATGTCTCCACCTATTAACAGCTTGGCTAAAAAAGGCACTCTATTTTTTTTTTCCCCATTAACTTTCAACATCTTGGCTCTGATCTAATGTCTGTGTTTTTGACTTTCTGTTACTAACTTTATTTCCCAGTTTCTAAGTTGTTGACAACCCCCACAGTTGTTCCCTTGTAGAGATAATATATATGCTGCAGGGTTTGGGGGGAGACTAAATGAGACAGGGTATGGGAAAAGAGCCCAGCATGAGGCAGCTGGTTAGTTCCATTCCTTTCTCTCCAAGCCACTAACACCCTATTCAGATCTCTCTGTCACTGGCCTCAGAAGACAAAGTTAAGTTATTATATCTACTCCCTACTTTTCGCAAACTGTGGATCAGGGAGAAGATGTTTCCCCCCACTTTGAAAAAGAAGACTTTTTACTAATAATGCTTGTCTCTGTTTCTGCATCAGTGACTTTGACTGCATTTTATAGACTCTCAGAGCTGGAGAGCATCTTTCTCAACCTATTGCCTGTCAGCAGAGTTAGTCACAATGTCATCAGAAGAATAGCAGCAATATCACTAGTAAAGGAGAACTTGACATTTCCTCTGCACATGCAGTAGCTTTAAGAAAGTGTTTACAGCTGTCAGACTCCAGTTTTCATAGTAATGACTTTAACTTTGGCTTCAGCATGTGGTAAGAGTAAGAAAGATGACATCCAATCATCCCTACAAGGCATCTCGGTATTGACCAAGATAGATGCTCAAGTTTTCTGTGCATTCTGGACTTTGTACTTGTCCATTTAAAGAGTGAAACAATAATTTCCTGATCTGTAGTATTGCTATTAATAACTAACATTTCAAAGTCTTTAATAGAGGTGGTTGTTAATTGTAATCCCATTTCATGTATTAAAAAACTGACACTGGATATATCATATAGCCAATTAATTGGTGGGGATGTCTCTATCGACTCCAAAGTCAGGACTCTTATAAGGATTCCATGCTTCTTCCTAGTTTATGTGCTCAAGTTTATCTCTAGCTCTTAGAATGAGTTGTATACCAGGATTAGGAAGTAAATGACCATATGTCACTGTGATTAATTTCATGTATCAACATTGCAAGGCCGCAGTACTCAGATATTTGGTCAAACATGATTCTAGATGTTTCTGTGAAGGGATTTTTTTAGATGAAATTATCATTTATATCAGTAGACTTTGAGTAAAGCAGATTATCCTCCATAATGTGGGTGAGCCTCATCCAATCATTTGAAGGCCTTGATAGAAAAATACTGATCTCTCTACAGAAGGAGGGATTCTACCATCAGAACTGCAACTTTCCTTTGGGTCTCCAGCCTGTCAGCCTATCCTGCAGATTTTAAACTTGTTAAGCTTCCACCATTACAAGAACCAATTACTTAAAATAAATCTATCTATCTAATCTGTCAATTTATTGGTCTTATTTCTCTGGAGAACCTGATTAATACAAATTTTGGTACTGAGAAATAGTATGCTGCTCTAACAAATGCCTAATACTGTGGAAGTGGATTTAGAACTGGGTAATGTATAGAGGCTAAAAGAATTTTTGTGGTGCATGCTAGAAAAAGCCAAGATTGCCTTGGATAGACTGTTGGTAGAAATATGTACCTTTAGGTGTTTCTGGTGAGGTCTCAGACAGAAGTGAGGAACGTGTTATTGGAAACTGGAGGAAAGGAAATCCTTGTTATAAAGTGGCAAAGAACTTGTCTGAATTGTGTTCCAGTTTCTTTTGGAAGGTAGAACTTGTAAGTGATTAACTAGGATATTTACCTGAGGAGATTTCTAAACAAGGCATTGAAGGTACTGCATGGTTTCTCCTTGCTGCTTATAGTAAAATATGAGAGGAGCGAGATACATCGAAGAAGGAATTGTTAAGCATAAAGGAACCTAAACTAGAAGATGCAGAAAATTCTCAGTCTGTCCATATTGCAGAAAATAAGAAAGTGTGTTTTGGAGAGGACATCGGGTGTGGCTGGATGATCATATGCTTAAGAGATTACAGATGTGACTCATGGATCCAATCAATCATCTCAGCAGAAATGTTGCCAACTTGGACTGAAGGGAACAGAGACAGGACAATATGAAGAAAGGATGTCAGACTTCTGAGATGATACTGGATGGGTTAATAGAAATATACAATTGTGAACATGCATTATCCTTCACACACACACACACAAAAATAGAGTAAAAGAGACGAATGACCCCAAAGGCAGTTCAGAGGTCAGCAGGGCTGCCTCTGCCACCATAGGTCCAGAGAGCATGGGTCTGGAGGTGGGGCTTTTTCTTGGTCCTGTAGGATGAAGCTGCTGACCAGGGCCTTGGGGGAAGGGCAGCCACTCAAGGCTTTAGAGACAGAGCTGCCTCCCTGGTGGACCAGAGGCCAGAGAATGGAGCCAAATAAGATTATTCTCTGGCCTTAAAATCTCATGGAATTTGCCTTGCTAGGTTTTAGACTTGCTTGGGACCTGTCCTCCCTTTCTTCTTTTCAGTTTTTCCCTTTTGGAACAGGAATGTCTATTTTATGCCTGTCCCACTACTGCATTTTTTTTTTAAATTTTTTTTTTAGGTTTTTAAGAGATAGTTTTTTATTTTATTTTATTTTATTTTATTTTATTTTTTTAATTTTATTTTGTCGATATACATTGTAGCTGATTATTGCTCCCCATCACCAAAACCTCCCTCCCTTCTCCCTCCCCCCCCCCCCAACAATGTCCCCACTACTGCATTTTTGAAGCAGGTAACTTGTCTGGTTTCACGGGTTCACAGCTGGAGAGGAATTTTGCCTCAGGGTGAATCATACCTTGAGTCTTACACACCCGATTCAGATGATATTAGGTGAGATTTTGAAGTTGATGTTGGAGCAGGTTAAGACTTTTGGCAATAGCGGGATGTGGTGAATGTATTATATATTCAAGAGGTACATGAATTTTGAGGGGCCAGAGGGCAGATTGTTATGGACTGATTTATGTCCCAACTACCACCCAAATTTGTGCGTTGAAGTCCTAACTCCTCTTCAGAATGTGATGGTATATGGGGATAGGGCCTGTAAAGAGGTGACTATGTCTGGTCTTATAAGAAGGGGAGACGAGGACACACACACAGACTGAGAAGCAACCATGTGAGGACACAGTAAGAAGACACCATCTGCAAGCCAAGGAGAAAGGCCTCAGAAGAAACTAGCACTAACGACACCTTGACCTTGGATTTCTAGCCTTTAGAATTGTGAGAAAATGAACTTCTGCTATTTAAGCCACCCAGTCTGTGGTATTTCATTATGACAGCCCTAGCTAACTAATATAGTCACCAACGCCAACTAAACAATTCAGTTGGGAAAAGTTAGCCATGCCATTGTGTTGGCATTAAGAAGATAAATCTTGGTTCCTTGACTGATGTTATTTCAAAGTTAATATTCTGTAGACTCAACTTTAATTACATGTTCCTTCATCTTTGTTTGTTTGTTTTTTAATGTAAAATCACATTCTCTCAAGTCTATTGCCTTAATAGCCTGAGGAATACTTGCTTCTGCGGATTGTGTATCAAATGTTTCATTTTAGTAAGAGTATCTTTCCTTGTTAAAAAAAATTATACTGTGATTCAAAGTGCAGAAACTCTTGGAAGAAAAAGTCTGCTTTGGATCCCAACAAAGTTTCCTCTTACTGCATTTTTATCCCTCATGTGGACTTCAGGCCCCACTCCTTGAAGGTTTGCTTTCAGACACTATCCAGAGCCAAACTATCTAAAGCTGGCTCTCTTCCATTACAAGGAACTGCAGGACTAAGGAGTCTCCCCTTTGGGAATATTCTTGACCCCATGAACACTCTGAAGCATCCTACCTGATAAAGGGAACCTCTTTCCCATCCCGAGTTTTATATGCCAAGTTTCCAACATTTAAGCACAAATACATATTTAGAAAAACCCTGAAAATTCCTTGTTGACATCTCATTTCCTGGCTGTAGTTATCATTACTGAAGAAAGGAAATAACAGTGAAAGTGTAAAAGAGAATCCTGCCAATATTTGTCAAAAGACAGGAAGATCATCTTTGTGCAGTGGTGAGACTGTAGTTCGTGAACAAAAACTCATTAATTTGCTTTTCTGGTTAACCAGAAAAATCTTTCCTGTTTCACCTTTTTAATGTAAATCTTTAACAAATATTGGAGCTAAATTCACAGCCAAATGGAACACTAGGTTGGACAGATTTTGAACAAAACTGATTTTTTTTTTTTGGATGATTGAGTCTCTTGACTTTAGGTGCTCATTGGGAACAACAAAAAATTATCCAGAAAAGTGTTGGAGATCAGAATAGTTGTACAACAAAATAGAGTTCACATGATACCTAGAATTCTTTGTTTGATTTTTTCCATCTTACAAGTAGGGTGAGTCCCCACCTCCCCCACGAAACAAACAAAACAAATAAACAAAACCAGACCTTTGTAGATCCTTGGTTTCAGGAAATTTTGAACTTGCAGGTATTTTGTAGGTAGTTATAGTTCTGGCTGGATGGTGTGTTTGATGGATAGAGGTGGGCAGAGGGATGACAGGAGCCCTGATGCTGTCATCTGCTCATTGAACACCCTTGGTCTAGTCATTCAAACTTTGAGCCTTCCTGGGGAAATAATGTCAGGCTTACAAATTTTTGTGTGCATCAAATGAGATAAAGGATGTGAATTCACTCTTTAAACCATAACTGGGCTAGGCAGATGTTAGTCATTATTTTCAAATAGCATCTGTGACCTCGTTTAGATTGCATTTTACTTTTTTGGAAAGAAGATCATTATAAAACCCTCTTGGCTCATCTTGAACAAACCTAATTCAGTGACTTTAACTACCAATGATCACATTAAAGGCGAAAGCCTTGCTGCAAAGTGGTCTGACTCCAAAGACTGTTGTTAATTCTAAATTCTTACTTTCTAATTAGTTGTAAGTGGCACTTCCATCAGAACACTAAATTTTGAAGATCTGTTTAAGTAAAAATCATGCTCTTCTATGGAGTATTACTTCCAAAGTTTCCCATTTTGTTTAGCTTAAAGTGGAACTTTTGTTCTACTTCTTGGAACTTTTCCATGTTCAAATATTTTCATCATTTGTAAAGAACTTGCTTTTTGTCATTTATACATTGTTTCTCAAACAATTTTTTCATAGTTTTTCTTATATGTGTAAGAAAAAAACCATTTGGTGGTTTTATGTAAAAACATTTTTTTTATTGCCTAATTGCCATATGGAAGAGATTAATTGTTTAAAAAGCAAGAAAGTAATCTCTGGTTCATAATATCGGAATTCTTTAGGATTACTTCACTTTTTCTTCCCCAAACTGTTCATTCTGCCATTTTCCCAGGCAATCACTATGCTGGATTCCTTGTTCAGTGATTATTTTGTTAGAATTCAGAGAAAAGGACCACGTGAAGAACCCCCCCCCACGCAGCCAACCTTTGCTTCCTGTACGTAGTTTAATTCAAACACCTTTCATCTGTCACCTTATCAGCGTCTCTCTCTTCATTTCTTATGTCTGGCATTGAATTATTCACAAATATTTACTCATATTTTTTGCAGCCAGCTCAAAGTATTGTTCTACAACTTAGCCGCGCCTTCTTTTCTCTTGGCTATTTGCTGTAGGTGAACCTTTACTAAGCAATCCCTCCACTGAGTAGTCCTCTGCACCGGGATGAGCTTGTGTGGTGCAGCAGGAAAGGCACGGGGTTGGGTTCCAGGAGACCTGGGCTTCAGCTGTGGTCCTGCCTCTTATTAACTCCAGTGGGTTTCCACTGATTCTAGCACTCTCCAGGCCTGTTTATTCATCTGAAAAACAAACATGGCTTGAAATAGATATCCTTTAAATTTTTTTTCCAAACTTGGATTTTTCATAGTTATCAAGTACGTGGTGTATGGGAAGAACATGAACTCCAAAGCCTAGCAGGCTTGGTCTCTGCATGACTCCGGGGAAGTTATTAAAACTCCTCAAGCCTCGGTATTCTTTGTTTGTAGAGTGGGGATGATCATATTCAGCTCAAAATTATAAGGATTAAATGAATCTATGTATATAAAATACTATAATACAGAAAAGAAATAATACATGTTAGTTTCCATCTCCTCCTCCCATTATCTCCTAAAAAACAAAAACAAAAACAAAAACAAAAACAAAAAATCAAAACAAACCATGTAGAAACAGAATAAGAAGCTTTAGGCATATTTTGCAGTGGAGCAGGAAACCTGTCAGATGACTTGGCCCGTTTTATCTTGCAAGCTTGTAGAGTGTGCAGGGCTGGAATGCAGCTTGCCAAGTTTCTGGTTCCATTCTAGTTCTAAGTCTCACTCGCAATCTAAGGGAATTTTCAGGCAACGTCACTCAAATCTTCTCTAATACTCTTTTCAGAAAAAATTGGACATGTATTTCCTGGCAGAGGACACTGGTAACATTCACAACACAAAGACATTTTGGGAAGTGTGATAAATATAGACAATAAGACAGTATTGTGATTTCCAGGACATTTTGGTTATTTATATTTCTAGGACATTTGGTGACAATGGAGCAGAAGAATATTAGAAATTAGGACTATTCTAAGAATGTGGAGACGTGACCATCACTTCTAGATGGCTTTCTTTTCTACAGTAGAAATAATGTTTTTGCTAATTTGATTCCCATGTAACATGAAAAGGTCAGAGATGACAGCTGCTTTTGGAATGCTGGCCTCACCAAAATTCCACTTTACTTCCTTTCAAATTTCCTAATCATTCAGTGCAGAATCTCAATATCCCGCATGTTTTCACAAAAAGAGAGGCCCAACACAACGGTTCAGTGTGGTGGTTGGAGCACAGGTCAGGGGGATGAAATGAAATATAATAGTGGGAAACGTCAAACTTCTATATTTAAGTAAAATGAAAAATCAATCCATTGTACTAGTATAGCTTAGAAGGCACGAGGCTTACTTCGCAAAGAGTGGTTGTTAAACACACGTCTCGGTGGTTTCAGATGACTATGTGCTCTCTCTAAACCAACCATAGGACAAGGCTACCAAAACAGTAAATGCAAAGGTAAGCTGCATTATTAAAGGAATTATGACTTTTTTGAAAGAAATGCTATTTCTCGTGGGATTTGCATGTTCAAGGGCCCAGCTAGAGAGTTGTGTTCAGTTGTGGGGGCTACAGTTGAAACGGTCACGTTAATCTTACCATTGAGGCTCTGCCCATGCAGGTCAGTTTGGAGTACATTTCCCTGTCTGATCCTTGGAGAACTGCTGCTCCTCCCTCAAGACATCTTAAGAGCATGTCTCCACCTTGGACATGGTGTCACAGCACATGCTGTAATTAACCCATTATAGTCATCTACAGGCGGTGCCTCTGCCTGCTCTTTCATTTGGGGCACAGACTGTTCCTTACCCAAATTTGCTTCCCTGTCTCCTGGATGAGAAAATAACAGGAGTGCTCTAGACCGGTTTGTTGAATTAGAGGGATTAATGAGAAGGTTTGCAAAAGCATTTAATTATTTTTCTATTTGTTTGACAAATTTTTTTTGTCCTTCTCCTGTCTTCTGGATGCCATTAAGTGAGGATACAAAGTGGATCTTGCATAGATCCTGTCTTAGGGAGTTCTCAGTCCAGCTGAGGTCTCTCACGTGAAGGCTGGCTGAAGGAATTAGGAATACTTAACCAGGGTGTGAAGGTATTTGAAAGAGCTTGGCAGTGTCTCCTGATATTTAAAGAGCTGGATTATGGGGCTTGGACAACTCCAGAAGATAAAAATTGGTGGGATTATGAGGGAGGAAGATTTCTAATAAGAACAGCCCAGGGATGTATGCCAGGGTGGCAGTGTTTGTGGCTAATGCCTGTGATGCCCGCCTGACCAGAGGAGATGTCTGCAAGGAAAAAACAATGGAGAGCCAAGCTCTGAGGTCCCCTTTCGTCCCAAAGAGTTACGGCTTTCCTTGCCAAAGTGATTTCCAAAGTTTCACGGAATGGACATTTGGCCCTGACCTTTCTTTTTTCTGCTAAACATGAAGCCAAATGTATTGAAAGTAAGATCTAGGTGTTGAGAAAGATTTATAGGTGCTTCCCCAATAAGGTCCAAGGAAGAGTTCAGTGGTCAGCATGGGATAGAGTCATGGGGTTACGTCATTTTTTTTTGCCTCTGTGATAGATGTAAATCCGATGGCTGCAAAGCTTAGTAAGTGCACACAGTATTCTAAGTAAGACACATTCCAGCCATTACTACAAGTGTTGTTGATACATCAGAGTCATGCTTTCAACAGAGAATATAATTTTAGAGTGCATTTTCGCAAAGATATCTGCTAATCTCTAGGAAGAAGACATAATAGAGACATATTATTGTTTCTAAGAACAATAATAATTTATTCTTTCATTTATTCAGAAATACATAATGAAAAGAATAGTTGTTAATCACTTACCATGTTTTAGAAAGTATACTAAACATTTAAATGAGTAGTCCAATTTAATTCTTGAAACAATCCTATAAAATAAGCACTATTATGATGCCAAGTTTACAAACAAAGAAGCTGAGATGTCAGAGTAACTTGCTAAGGTTACAGAGCTAGCTGGTGACAGAATTGGATGAAAATGCTGGTAATCAGATTCTAGAGCCTGTGCTTTTGGGTTAAAACCAATTAAAAAAGACAATTAAAGGGGAATAGACATGGCTGTGCATTTATTAATCAATCAATCAATCAATCAATAAATAAATCAATCAATTAATTATTTGTCTTTTTGTGACCGGTAAGGGGATCGCAACCCTTGGTGTGGTGTTGCCCGCACCCCGCTCAGCCAGTGAGCGCACCGGCCATTCCTATATAGGATCTGAACCCGCGGCGGGAGCGCCGGTGCGCTACCAAGCGCTGCACTCTCCCGAGTGTGCCACGGGGCCGGCCCATATTTTTAAAAAATTGCCCATGTTCCTACTCCATTTTAGGCCCTAAACTGGGAACTGAAGACACAGAGATAAGTCTCAGCCCGTGTCCTATATATATATATGTCACGTATATGTAATGTACGTATTGCAATGGACTAAATGCTCATGTCCCCTCAAAAATCTTGTGTTGAACTCTTAGCCCCTGAGTTGATGGTATTAGAAAGTGAGGCCTTTGGGAGGTGATTATGTCACGAGGGCAGAGTCTTCATGGTTAGGATTAGTGTCCTTATAAAAGAGGCTCCAGAGAGCTAGCTAGCTCCTTCCACCATGTGAGGACACAGCAAGAAGACAGCCTGTGAGCCAGAAAGTGGACCCTCACCAGGCACAGAATCTGTCTTGATCTTGGACTTTCCAGTCTGCAAAGCTGTGAGAAATAAATATCTGTTGTCTATAAGCCACCCAGATTATGGCATTTTGTTATAGCAGCTCAAATGGACTAAGGCACTTAGACACACACGTTAGGTTGTAGACGGGTACCAATCATCTTGACCACTACTGAGAATATTTAACGTGCCGGGCACTTTGCTGGCTCTCTAGTCTCACTCATAACCCTCACACTCCCACTATAAGATAAAGAAACTCTCAGTGTTAATGAGAGTTTGCAATAAATGCCAGAATTGGATTTGAACCTGAGTCAGTCTGGTTCCGACGCTGTGCACCTCCCACTCAGCCACAGCATCACGTTCTATAAAGACACTGGGTGGAAGTAAGGGACGTACAGGCGTTTCTTCTCTCAGTGGTTTGAGTCCTCACTGCCCAGTGTGGTACAGAGGCCCCGCTGCAGGGACTGGAGGTTGAGATTTTAGTCCTCACTGGGACTGACTTGCCATGTGAGCTAAAGTGAGCTCGTTAATGCTCTGAGCTTCGTAAATAGCATCATTAGATGAAATAATCCTCAAGGGCCCTTCTAACTCCCACATACCAGGCTTTTTGTTTTATTCAGAAACATCTTTTCTATTGACAGGCAAGCCACTGATTAAGCCCAGCAATACACTAGTTTGTATATTTATTAAACATAAATGCAGCTCCTTGCTCCCTCATGCAAGTTGTGCTCCAGAAATAACTGAATCAGACAGTTCTGATGGCTATTAAACGGGTGCCTGAAGAACTCTGCAGAGTTTTGCATTTGCTGGAAGGTAGAAAAGGTCATTATTCTCTCTCACCTTCTAGATCAATGAACTGTTTTTACTCCCTAGATTGGTTTCCTGGCATTTCTTGAAACCCAGAAACACATAAAATATGTTATTTGAGAAATTTAGCAGGCGTGTTTCAAAGTTGGGTGGAAACAATTTAGAATAAGATATCTTTGTTTATTTGGAAAAATAAACGGAGCTTGGAAAAGCATGACTTATTTTGAATTTAAGGGAATGAATGACATTCCTGTGCTACAGACCGAGTTCTTGTCTATTTTTAAAATATTTTTTTGGTGAAGGTTAGGATTTTGAGCATGTAAATTTTAAATACAAAAGTAGCCTCTTATTTTTTCCCCAGTTCACATCATTGACTGTGAAGTCCCAGAAAATAGAACTGATAGAAATAACAAATTGCTGCTGTTTTAACATTTAGAAAATTCAACATCTATGACTCTTGATAACTGTTTCATAGGAAGAGTTGGAATGTCCTTCTGCAGCCTTGCAAATAGTTGTACAAACCCCATCAGGGTAGTTGATGACTGCTTCAGTCTCTGAAATGCAAGTCTGTCTGATTTCTGTGGCACCACATAGAATCCTGCAGAATCGTAATAGCCATATTAAGAACATTCACAACCACCATTTACTTTTTATTATAAAGGTGGCGTCTTTTAATTTCATACAGTTTGCAAAATATATTTAACATGATGACCGTGATGAGACTGAATAGCAGAGACTTTGAAAATAACATCTATGTCAGACTACTTTATGATTGTCTTTGAGGGCTTTAGGTTTAGACCATACTCTGGTGGGTAAGGAAGGGGTATGTCACTGAGCGAATGTTCCAGTCCTCAATGATCCCTGGAAAATGTAAATCTTGGAGCAGGAAACAAGGGCTCGGAAGATGGGCCTCTCTCAGGTTTCAAGAAGTAAACTCTTCTAGAATGAACTCCCTGGGGTTGGCAGTCAGCCTGGCCCATGCTGAGGGCACAATGAAACCTCGTGTGACTTTGTGGTTGGTGACCTGCCACTATGGTCAGAGGGGAAGCCAAGCACAGGGGACCTGGCCTAGAAAGGATGCTCAGGTGGATCTGGACCTGGGGCAGTATTTGTTTTTTTTTCAATGGATATTGTTTCTATTTTTTTAATTTTTTTATTTTTTAAATTTTATTTTATCGATATACATTGTGGCTGATTATTGCTCCCCATCACCAAAACCTCCCTCCCTTCTCCCTCCCCCCCTCCCCCCCAACAATGTCCTTTCTGTTTGCTTGTCATATCAACTTCAAGTAATTGTGGTTGTTATATCTTCTTCCCCCCCCCGTTTTTTTTTTTTTTGTGTGTGTGTGTGTGTGTGTGTGTGTGTGAATTTATATATTAATTTTTAGCTCCCACCAATAAGTGAGAACATGTGGTATTTCTCTTTCTGTGCCTGACTTATTTCACTTAATATAATTCTCTCAAGGTCCATCCATGTTGTTGCAAATGGCAGTATTTCATTCGTTGTTATAGCTGAGTAGTATTCCATTGTGCAGATATACCACATTTTCCGTATCCGTTCATCTGATGATGGACATTTGGGCTGGTTCCAACTCTTGGCTATTGTAAAGAGTGCTGCGATGAACACTGGGGAACAGGTGTACCTTCGACTTGATGATTTCCATTCCTCTGGGTATATTCCCAACAGTGGGATAGCTGGGTCGTATGGTAGATCTATCTGCAATTGTTTGAGGAACCTCCATACCATTTTCCATAGAGGCTGCACCATTTTGCAGTCCCTCCAACAATGTATGAGAGTTCCTTTTTCTCCACAACCTCACCAGCATTTATCGTTCAGAGTCTTTTGGATTTTAGCCATCCTAACTGGGGTGAGATGGTATCTCAGTGTGGTTTTGATTTGCATTTCCCGGATGCTGAGTGATGTTGAGCATTTTTTCATATGTCTGTTGGCCATTTGTATATCTTCCTTAGAGAAATGCCTACTTAGCTCTTTTGCCCATTTTTTAATTGGGTTGCTTGTTTTCTTTTTGTAAAGTTGTTTGAGTTCCTTATATATTCTGGATATTAATCCTTTGTCAGATGTATATTTTGCAAATATTTTCTCCCACTCTGTTGGTTGTCTTTTAACTCTGTTAATTGTTTCTTTTGCTGTGCAGAAGCTTTTTAGTTTGATATAATCCCATTTGTTTATTTTTCCTTTGGTTGCGCGTGCTTTTGGGGTCATATTCATGAAGTCTGTGCCCAGTCCTATTTCCTGAAGTGTTTCTCCTATGTTTTCTTTAAGAACTGGGGCAGTATTTGTAAGTGGTTCTGTCTACACCATTTCCTCATTGTCCAAGAATGTTCTATGTCTTTTTGTATGTTATAATCCAGCTTCACTGGTGGTAGTAGTAGGCATGGCGGTAATGATATTGACACCAATAATAAAACACTTTTATAGTGCTTGTATTCCAGGTACTATTTGGAACACTAGATGGGAACTCAATTTGCCGTCACGACAACTTTATGAGTTAGGTACTAATACTTTCCTGATTTTACAGGCTTGCAAACTAAGGCACAAAGAAGTTAAGCAACTTGCCGGGGGTCCCACAGCTGGTAGGCTTGGAGAGATTTGAGTGCAGGTACAGTAGAGGTGCTGGGGGAAAGTGAGGAGGAACTTGTGCCCTCAGGTAGTGTGTGGCAGATCTGGGAGAGCTGAGTGCTGTCCTTTCCCTCGAGGTTCAAGGAGGTGGTGGGAGCAGTTCTAGGTGGGAAGAAGCCAGCTATATCCAGGGACAGAGATATCACTCCGTTAAGGCACAGACTACCTAACCAGGTGCGGGAGAGGAAACTGAGGAACTTATCCCAGATACAGCTGAGGCAGCCTCTGGGAAGCAAGCAGGGGTCACCTCAGAGAGACAAAATTCTGACAGGTTGGGACCAGGGCTACCTGTTGTAACATGTATGAACGTATAGAAGAAGAGAAAATCACCCATAATATCACCACTGAAAGGTGGCTACTGTGAACATTCTGGTGTGTATATATGTTTGTGTGGGCGTGTACATAAAATGTTGTTTTGATTTCATATTACCAAAATTTTCAAACACACAGCAAAGTTGAAAGAATTGTATCGTGAACACCCATACAGATTCTATAATTATCATTTTGCTATTTCTGCTTTAGCACATCGCTATCCATTTATCTATTCCTCTATTTAGTCCTTCACCTGTCTTATTTTCTGACGTGCTTCTAAGTTGCAGAAAATACACTTTACCCCAGACTCTTTAGTTCTTCATATATATTTGTATACATGTGTATACATACAGTTGACCCTGAACAGCATGTGTCCACTTACATGCCGATTCTTTTCAATTAATACTGTAAAATATTTTGTCTTCTTTATGATTTTTAAATAACATTTTCTTTTTTCTAGCTTGCCTCATTGTAAGATTACAGTATATAATACATATGTCATATAAAATATGTGTAAATCGACTGTTTATGTTATCTGTAAGGCTTCTGGTAAACAGTAGGCTGTTAGTAATTAAGTGTTTGGGAAGTAGAATGAAAAGGGATCAGTGCCCTTAATTCTCCGTTGTTCAAGAGTCAACTTGTGTGTATATATACGTGTGTGTGTGTATATGCATGATTTTTCATTCAATGATATATTATAAATGCTTTCTCCTCTTACTAAACTTTTTCATAAACATGGTTTTTAGTGGCTATGGAATATTTTATTGGTGGACCATATCACAAATTACTTAAGCAACCGAAAGAAAATTTCCCTAAGCTCCCTCTACTACCATCACCCAACACCTACACCTGTGCCCACCTTCTCTACCCTCCCTCCTGTTACTGGGAAGATCTGCCTAGAATAATGTTTGCACTGGTAGGTGTGCCATAAATACTTATCAAATATATATGAATTTAACTGTGATGACTTTTGGAGTATTCACTGTTTCCAATTTTGTCCATCATCTATGTAATACTATAAGAAACATTCTTGTTTGAATTATTAAATTTTATAAAAGTGGACTTTAAGAGGTACAATTATTAAATCGAACGTTATGAGCATTTTAAAGACTTTTGCTACCCTTTGCCAAACTGTTATCTACGATGCCATTGGAGTAGTGCTTTTCAGGATTAAGTTTTAAAGCACTTGTTAATTTAATTAGCTATATTATTCAAGATGATGTATAAGAAAGTAACTGAAAACAAAATGCAGATACAGACTGCATTGAGTTGGGGGTGAATGTAGATGTTTTATTGGATTTTGAAAAGTGAGTCTCTCAAGTGATATTTCTCAAGTCTCCATTGAAAATCAGCTTTAAAAGTAGACTCTAGCACTGGCCCGTGACTCAGTTGGGAGAGTGTGGTGCTGATAACACCAAGGCCACGGGTTCGGATCTCTATATAGGGATGGCCGGTTAGCTCACTGGCTGAGCGTGGTGCTGACAACACCAAGTCAAGGGTTAAGATCCCCTTACGGTCATCTTTAAAAAAAATAAATAAATAAATAAAAATAAAAATAGACTCTAATTGCAGTGGGTTGAATAGCCCCTCCAAATCATTGAAGTTTAATTCTCACTGTAACTGTTGAGGATGAGAAATCCTATTATGGTAATTGAAAGGTAGGGCCTTTGAAGAGGTGATTGGATTCTGGTGAGAATGTACAATAAATACAGAGTAATGCAGTTTGGTGGTAATGGTTAAGATGAATAGGGATTCTGATATGATTTTGAGAAACATTCTCACTTAAAGCCTCAGCATATAAGTAAACTTTAAATTCCCTGAACATCAGACAACTTCTTAAATATAATAATCCATTCTCAATTACCTATTAGTGGGAAGCCAGGATAATAGAGAACTGGACTCCACATGCAATTCAAAATACATTACTGTTTTGATGCCATCTCTCCCTTTACCAAGAATTTTTTTTTCAATCTCTCCCCAATGCTCTTAAACCACACAATTCAGCTACTAACCAAGGCTCACCCTTTTGGATTTCCCCTGCTGTACTGTGGTCGAGGTGCTAATTAGCAGGGAAAGTGCCAAATGGCAGGCAGCCAGAAGGAAAAGCAGAGAAGTCGAAAGACCTGCACAAACCGCAAGTGGGATAACCTGTGTATTGCAAAATTGAGACGTGCCTCTAATGAGTTATGCATGACAGTCCCTCCACCACATACGAGCAACGTCACACTGTAGCGAAGTCCAGTTTCTTCACCTGCTAAACAGGGATTTAATGATACTGAATTCTCTGGCTTTCCAGGAGAATTAAAACCAGATAAGGACAGCAGACTAGGAAGCTATCCTTTTTTGAGCACCTACTTTGTGTCAGACTCTTGGCAACATTATTAATTCAATTCTCATGTTGACTCTTTGAGGTAGGCGTGGCTGGCTCTGTTTTGTGGATGGGTTAAAGTGAGGCTGGAGAAACTTGGCAAGTGTCGTATTTCAAGTGCAGTTTAACCTCACGTCAAAGCCTTTGCTTTGTCCACTGAGCTGGGCTGTAGAAATGCCTGGCATTTGGTAGGCACTCAGTACATATCTGTTATTGTTACAGGACAAAAACAACCCCCCCCCCAAAACCCCCAAATTATCTCCTTTTCATGAATCTAAACAAAATATAATTGAAGCCGCTGGGAGCCTTTTTGTCCTGGTTTTCTACATCTGATTTGCTTGTCCTATTTTAACCAATTCACATGACATTTGTTATGTAACTAGCACATGCTTTTACTGTATATAACCCAGGTTACATAAATCTAAAGGCTGCTGACTGCTAGCAATCTTTAAAATGGAATGAGCTGAAGGATTCACTTTGAGCCTTGGGGCAGGATGGCTTTGGCTTAACCATGCGCTGAGTTCAGCTTTTAGGAGGATAAGTGTGCTGCATCCCTTCAATAATCCAGCTGAAGCTTGGATTCCAAGCAACTGTGGATGAGATTGAAATCACTCAGAATGTTACAAACTTGAATAAAACAAGGCTTAAGCAGACTGTCCTGCAAACCCTGTGTCCACATTCCATCAAGATGATGGAAGAGAAGATGGGAACCAGGCAGCCTCTCCCTCTGTTTCTGGCCCCTAACTCGGAGGAGAGGGACATTGATAGGAGGATGCTGGTCTCACAAGAGCTGCATCACAGTGGTGGTTTCTGCGGCTGAATATATTTAGTTATCGCTGGGTTTGTCAGCTACAAAAATGATCTCTGTCAAAATGCAAAATAAGAAAATTCTTAGCTCATTGAGTCAAATTTTGTGCTAAAGGAAGAATGAATTAAAGTTTAGTTTCCTTCTCGTCAAAGAGAAAAACCTCCAGGTGGTTAAAAACATCCTCACATTTAGTCTTGCCTGTTTGTCGATCAGATGAAGTCACAGCAATAAAATCCAAGGAGTGGGAAGGGATCGAGCCCTCGGATTCATTTTCCTCCATTGAGGCTGAAGCACACTCAGGTCATGGTCCGACTGTACCCAGGCTGGGTACAGAGGCAGCTCCCTGACACGCTGCTCATTCACATAACGAGATGAAGTGTGGGGCTTAGGCTGGGTTACTCAACCCTCTGTATCTCACATTTTTTTGTCTGTAGGATGGGACAATAGTAATACCTATTATTCAACATATGCACACCTCTTGTCAAAGACAAGATTTAGCACTTTGTAGGTGCTAAAAATGTGCTATTCTTATACTCCAAAGGTGAGAACACGGAACCGGAGGTGTGTGCAGTCTTTGAAGCTCCATAAGCCTGTGCTGGAAACCAGCTCAGTCCCGTACCGGTTCCCTGAACTTGGCCAGGTCACACAGAGTTTGAGTCTTTTTTCTCATCTGTAAAAATGGGGATGTTAATTCACAGCACTAGCAGCATTAGAAGGAAAAGGACAAGATTAAACTAGACGGTATATGATAAGCATGGTGTTTAGCATATGGCCAGTCCTCTCAATAAATACTTGTTGAAAAAACGTGAAAGGGATGAAAATTAGATACATCAGTAACACTTTAACTTCAAGCACACACCTCCACATGTGGACACACACACACATTGGACTTTTACTTCTTCCTTCTTAACTTGTTGGTACATCTTAGAGAACCCAACTTAAAATTGCCAGATAGTTTTCTTCTTTTGGCCAGTTCCCTCAGAAAGGAAGTGTATTAGTCTGCTAGGGCTGCCATAATAAATACCACAGACTGGGTGGCTTAAATAGCAGAAATTTATTTTCTCACCGTCTGGAGCCTGGAAGTCCAAGGTCAAGGTACCGTCAATGCTGCTTTCTGCTGAGGCCTATCTCCTTGGCTTGCAGATGGTGTCTTCTTGCTCTGTCCTCACATGGTTGCTTCTTGGTCTGTGTGTGTGTGCTCGTCTCCCCTTCTTATAAGACCAGACATAGTTACCTCTTTAAGGCACTATCTCCAAATATAGTCGCATTAGGGGTTAAGGCTTCAACACACGGATTTTGAGGGACACAATTCAGTTCATAACAGGAAGGCATTGTATCACTTTTTGCTTCCTCAACCATGTTGATTCACCCATTCAGAGAAAATTCATGTTGTATTTAGCTATCTGCAAGCCAAGGAGAGTGCCTCAGAAGAAACCAACCCTGCCCACACCTTGACCTTGGACTTCTAGCCTCCAGAATTGTAAGAAAATAAATTTTCTATGGTATAAGTCACCCAGTCTGTGGTACTTTGTTATGGCAGCCCTAGCAAACTAATATACTTCCCTATCTAGATAATAAGTACTTTTTAAAAATTAAGCATATGTTATGTTCCAAGCAGCTGTTATTTTAAATATTCTTTACAATAATCCTGGATGTGTTGGCTCTATTTATCCCCATTTCAAAGACGATGAATTGGAGTTTGAACCCCCAAGTTCTGCCATATCTACTCTTCCATGCTTTATCTCTGATCATAAATTACAAATCTGAATATTTATAAATCTGATTTTTCTGCCTTTCAGTGACTTGTATGACTTCTCTCTGGATCTCATAAATATTTTTTTTCTAATTAGCAATACAGTCTAGACTTGGATCTCATACTAGAAAGTGAACAGTCTGTTGGATCTAGTGAGAGAATCTCTGAGACTTCTATGACCTGTTTTGTCATAGAGACGTCACAAACCATTTGCTTTGAAACATATAGCTATAGCCGGAATTTATGCAACAGTTGTTCTCCTGAAAATGTACATAAATCAATTTATAACCAGTGGAAAAGGAAATCGAATGCAATAGAATACCTTTTAACCAAAAAATAAAAATACGCTTCATTAAATTTTATTTGGTGAATTAATAATTTACCTTGTTTAACTTTGAGTGAATCAGCATTTTCTTGTATTGGTCTCTCACGGCGAATTTTTATGTGTGTGATGGTCCTATCTTCTCCCAATCCTTCCCTCTCTACCTTCAGTTCCCCCACACCCTTGGCTCTGATGTCAGGCAAGTCCCTTGGTTTTTCCTACCCTGCACAGGTTGCGGGGCTGGGAGAATCAGACACGATCGTGAACATAAAAGCATTTTGAAACCTGTGAGGTGCTGTGAAGTTGTTACTATTATACTTTCAAGATGAATGCATTTTATTATTTTCCCTAGCAGATCATTCTTCATTTCTAGTAACTAAGGCTCATTATTGTAGCTTCTTACCATGTCTTTATAAATTAATAACTGGATCAAAATAAGCTTCTGGAGATGGATCTTTTCTGATTGTTCCTTATTTCCAGCAAGGTTGACATACACTGGGGACACTGGAGCTTCTTAATAAATTCTTGCTGACACAGGGACTTTCAGGTAGTGGTGGTCATATAAAGATGGATTACGAAATCTTCCTCTCTCAATGACTGGCTGAAGGAACAAAAGTCATAAAAGCCAAGAAAGATTTACTAGCAGCAAAGTAATCCAACAAAGGAAAGGGTAGAAAGTGATATTACAAGGCAGAATCCAAGAAATAAAATAGAAGATTCTTGGGACTGCTTTGTATAGCTCTTGCCCATGACCCCTCCTAATCCCTAACACATTATAGAGAAAGAAGGTGAATTGAGAAAATTATGTGATTTTCCATCAGTACTGCTAGATTTAAAGGGAAAGAGAATTTGAGGGTCTTAAGATAAATCCCACCTCATGGGAGATATTAGAGGCTTCTCTCTGCCAGGGGCTCTGAGTTGGGGGAAAGAGGAGTTTTCCAGGAGAAATCCTGTGACACGTTCATAGATGGCATCCAAATGCGTGGCACTTGCATGTTATGGGAATCCAAAGCTGAGAAAAATAACACCAACCTGGGTCCACTGAAACTTCTGGTGCTGCACATCAGAAGCCCGTGCAGAACTGCTCTGGGGGAGCCCTCCCACCCAGGGCTCAAAGTAGATTCTTCTGGCATTTGCTGAATCTTGCTTTGAGGCTTAGTAGATGATACATTTTCCTAACTATTCCATATGTGCAAGGACTAGTGTATTTTGCCTAGTTTTCTCACATTTGTGTTTCATTGCACACTTTCCCAGTCTAGGCATACCTGTTCTGATTTCTAGCTTACTTTCTCCAGATTTCAGAGGTACATGTTGTAAAAGTGTGTGTGTGTGTGTGTGTGTGTGTGAGAGAGAGAGAGAGAGAGAGTGTTATAATAAAAGCAGTTTTTGGCTGTTCTCCATTAGAATTCTCCATTACTTATTAACTTCAGTGTGATGATTCTTCTAAGCAGATTCAAAGGATTGTTGGAGAAAGTACCGTTTTAGGTCATTTTGACTTTGGGATAGGCACTTGTTTGGATGTCTCCACACCCAGCTGAAGGCCTATGAAATCTGCCAGCATCTGACCTGCTTCCTACATGTTAGATCGAGTTTTACTGTGATCCTTTCTGCTTTCATGGTAAGACTGAATAGCTCTTTCGTGAAGGAGAATTCTGCAAGATAAGAACTCTTTGTTCTGACTTTTCCCCCCATGTTACAGGGCCAAGTGTAAGTCTCCCTGACCTGCTTGTGATTCCCAGGAACCAGCATGGAGCTGTCAGAATCTACGGGTGGAGGGGCCGGCCCTGTGGCTCACTCGGGAGAGTGCAGTGCTGGTAGCACCAAGGCCACTGGTTCGCATCCTATATGGGGATGGCCGGTGTGCTCATTGGCTGAGCATGGTACAGACGACACCGAGCCGAGCATTGTGATTCCCCTTACTGGTCAGAAAAAACAAAAAACAAAAAACAAAAAACAAAAAGAATCTACGGGTGGAAGATCCCTGGGGAGGACGACACTCAGGGCCAAGAGTCAGGGCTTCCAACTCAGACATCTCTCCTAATGCAAGAGTTCCCTTTTGGGGTCCACACGCAAAACCTCCGGGTTTGGTTTCAACAGGAAATTTTCTTCTATGTCTAGAGTGTGTGTCCCTCAAGGGCATGATCTAGGGCTCATGGTGAGAGTCAACTGGTGACTGTCAGATATTTCCTTTGCATTGTACTCTTCAATATATCATTCAATCCTCATGACAGTCAGCAAAAGTTGACTCAGAAAGATGGGGAACCTTGGCCATGGTGACATAAGTAGTGGCAATGCTGAAAATCAAACCCAAGCTTGTGCTCTTTCTACCTTGCTGTGTGCTGTCAGGCTGTAACCTGAGGTCAATGCTCTGTGGGTGTTCATTGGATGTTGATGAAGATGCTGGTGGTAGAGTAAAAAGGAAGGAACTCTGTGGATTAACTGAGCAAGAATGAGACTCTCGTTAGCAAATCCCAGGATGTTACACAAAGAAGAAAACTCTTGGACCCAGATGACCAATAAAAGGAATGCCCTATCTAACAGTTAGAAATGTTTAAGAAGGAAATCTTGGAAGAAATGTTAGGGGATAGGGTGACTTTGCAGGCCATATCTCAGATCTCAAAGTCGAAGATGAATCGCCTGTGGGCTAAAGTCCCTGCCAGTTGCTGTGGCACAGAAGTTCCTTCACAATCTGACCTTTGCCTATGGTCAGACCTTTCCACACTTCCCCCAAGTCGAACCACATGGGACAACTTGTTGGTCACTGTCTCGTCATGCTCTTTCATGCCTCCCTACTTTTGCTCAGGCTGTTGGATTCTTCTAGAATATTCTTACCCCTTCTAAATCTCCCCACACTTTGAAAAAAAGGCCAAGCTCAGGTGTCTCATGTGAAGCCTTCCATGGCTATTGTCCTTCTGATACAAAGTTTGCAAGGGTAGAGATGATGTCTTGCTTCTCTCCCTCTGTCTCCAGAGCTTAGCACTGTACACAATGCACATAAAATCCCCAAATAAGTGTCCATTGTGAGGATGAATGAGTGAATTCCTGGAAAAGCAGGGAGAGGCAGAATGGGCCTCTGAAACCAGAGCAGAGCTAAAGGCCAGAGGCCTGAGCTCTAGCCTTGACTTTTTGGCTTCTGAGCTTGAGGAGAACACCTACCTTTGAGACTTACATTCCTCATCTGTAAAATGAGGAGAATGTTAAAACCATACTTGCCTGAGTTTTGAGATACAAATAAGGAAAGGAAACTGTGAAATGTGATCCAGGATGGGTGGTTGTATCAGTCAGTTTTCTGTTGCTTATAACAGAATACCTGAAACTGGGTAATTATTAAAGAAATAAAATTTATTTCTTATAGTTTTAGAAGCTGGGAAGTCTAAGGCCCAGGGGGGCACATCTGGTGAGCATCTTCTTCTGCTGGGGACTCTCCGCAGAGTCCCGTGGTGACACAGGGTGAGAGGCTGAGCAAAGGTGTGCCAGTGTGCTCACTTGCTGTCCTTATAAAGCCCCTGTTGCCACTCCCATGATAATCATTCATCTATTAATCAACTCGTGAGTGCATAGCTATCATGGTCCCACCCCCTCCTAAACGCCCCACCTTTCAAACACCGCATTGGGAATTAAGCTTCAACATGAGCTTGGGGGGACATTCAAACCGTAGCAGCAGTGGTTTGAGAAGAAAAAAATCCAGTATCACAACGTAAAATTAAATACATTAAAATTAAGAAGCTTTGCTCCTCAAAAGACATCATAAAGAGAGTGAAAAGACAAGCTGCAAAGTAGGAGATGATAAAAGTAATGATAACTGACAAAATCCTAGTATTGAGAACTTCTCAGATCAACATGAAAAGTCTACCCAATAAATATGAGCACAGGCACAGACAAGCATTTCATGGAAAGGGGACACAGGTGATGAATAAACGTATGAAAATGGAGATCAAGACCATGATGAGATGCCACTTTATATTCATCTGAGTAGCAACATTTAAGAAGTTTGACATTTCTGTTTCGGAAGGCATGTGGATCAATGGTTTCTGCCATTTTGCTGTAGAAATGTAAATTGCTACAATCACTTTGATAAGCAATCTGTGATTCTTTTATAGATTTGCACACTCACAATTGCTAGCACCCAGCAATTCCCTTGTAGGTGTATTTCCTAAGGGGAAATCTTAAGTGCCTGTGCCAGGGGATTTGTATATTCATAACCATACTCTTTCTAGTGAAAAAATCCAATAATCATCTGTATATTGACAGGAGAATGGATTAATAAACTGTGGTATAGTCATGTAAGTGAATATTATGTAACAGTAGAAGTGAATGAGCTTTAATGACAATCTGCATAAATAATATCAATGTAATTGTGAATGGAAAAATAAGTCTGATACATAGAGTATGATGATTTTGTGGTGTTAAAATTAAGAAAAGCAAATGATACATTGTTATGCATGCACACAAATGCAGTATAATAACAACCACCAGACTCAGGATATTGGTTACCTCTGGTGGGGGAGAAGAGAAAAGGGGATGATATACGGGGGGAACACAAGATAAATGCTAATTACTAGAAAGGTTCTAGACCTTGGTTTAGGTGGTGGAATCATGAAAGTTCTTTATGTCTTTAAGCAAACAGATACGAAGCCATGCAAGGCTCCCGTATGACCAGTAGTGTGCTATTGCTGATTCAATTCAATTCTATGTATCTTTCCTTACACACACACTTGTTACCTCTCTATTGCACGTGTGTGTGCATCTTGTGTGTGTGCATGTGCCTGGTGTCTGGGAAGGGAAGCCAGAAAAGGGAAGAAAGAAGAGTGGAGTGACTCTGGATCCATTTGTTGTTGACCACAATGTAGGAAAATGATCCCTTCAAACAATGTATGATCTTGGGAAAGTCACTTGCCTTCTGTGCCTCAGTTTCCCCATCTCTGAAAAGGGGAATGGACTCAGTGGCTTGGAATTCCTGTGCTTCTGTGGCTCTCTTTTACTCCCCTTCTCACTTTGCAGGCATTTTTCTCAGGATTCTTTCCCCTCTGGGTTTTTCTCCCCCATCACTGCTGCAGAGACCATGCCCTAAACAGGCCTGGGTGATCAGCTGAGAAGAGACACAGAGCAGCCACGTGCAGAATTCTGGCTCCAAATCCACGTTGGCACCTGTGTTTTCTGCTGTGACTGTCCAACCACATTTGTTAGTCACACAATTTAGGGCCTTGTAAACATGGCCACTGTTTCATTTCCCTCCAAGCGCTCTTGGAAACAGCAGCCAGGGAAGATTTGTTTCTAGTCATGAACCGAATATGAAGGTCACATGATTTTGTGATTTTTTTCCTTACCGAAGAAATATGGGAGGCCTAAACAGGCCAACCTTCCAATTAATCCTAAGAAGAGCTGCCTTCGAGGTGGGCGAGCCTGAATATTATTCACTTTCTTAGTCATTTTTCAAGGAAAAGAGACTGTCTGCTAGCTCCAATAGCTTAAATTCGGTGGAGGCTAAAACGTAGCACAGCTGGAAGATTGCAGCTTCACGGGCACGATCTGGATTGTGACCTCTACCCACGTTCGCTTTTGAGTGGAAATGATCGGACTCTGCACGTGGCGTACCCTGCCGGGCACACTCACGCACACAGTGCACGAGTCGGCCTCCTCCTGCTGGTCCTGGAGCTTTGCGGCACTCAGAAGCCCCACAGTGGCCTTGCTCTGGTGCACTTATAATTGCTTCTGTTTCCCTGTGGCTACATTAGCACCCACTGTTTCATTCTTTGCTCCACTGAGCCGCAGGCTTTTCTAGTTGGACGTACAATTGGATGGGGGCCTACCTTACAAAAGGAGAGACTCAAGGTGGGATGAACCTGTCTTATAAAAAAAAATCAGCTATAAAGCCAAATTTACTAACTTATTTGTGACATGGGACAAGGAGGGGTAGATATGGGGGTTTAAGGAGCTCCTACATGGGCCAGGCACTGTGCTAACACTTTACGTAGATTATTTCAGTCCACACCATAACACTGGGAGGCAGAGGTGGGTATTACGAGTGCTGCTTTATCTATGTGATTCTCCATGTATGGACGCCGTGAGCGCTGCCTATCGGGCACCTGATACACAGTGGGCACTCAGTATATGGTGGTTGAGTGACTGAGTGGATGTATCGATGGCTAAAATGAAGTGCTCATTTCCACCGTAATTCCAAAACCTCTCTCTGTTGTGAAATGATATTTTCAAGATCCTGGGAGCACTTCATTGCATCTATTAAGTGGGCAAGGAGGTCTCTTGGTCTAGGTTTCCCAAATTTCTTGAGTCTTGCCTGATGGATTCCCCGTGATCAAAATGGACCCAAAGACAGAAGTCCTTCACCTTAGCAGGAAATAGATTAGTCAGGAAGACACATGAATTTTTTTTCTGGAATGACAGGGATGGTAAGCTTAGATAGTGACACATTGAGGGAGCTCAAAATATAGCAAAAAAAAAAAAAAATAATAATAAAAAAAAGGGAGAACTAACACTGATCCTGGACAATGGGTCAAGGCTCCACAAGCTCTGGTGATGCGTTTTCAAGGGAAAGGACGGGAGAGCAGCAGTGGAGTCGTCACAGAGATGATCTCTCTGGAAGATAACTTAGGGATTTTTACACCAGTTCCCACAGATGGAAATGGAGAAAGGTCTTGTGTACCTGAAAAGGACACATTCAGAGTCACTTTTCCTGAGGGCATTGTGTCACTGGCTTGAGGTCACCAGCTTGTCCTGAGCAGAGGCGCTCTGCCCTAGACGCTCTTCTGGGTGACTCTAGCCCATGCCCTCAGCCATTACACACCTGCGGAGGGCTCCCAGATCTCTGGATTCATCCCAGATCTCTCTCCTGGGTTTTTGGCTCATACGTCCAACTGTCTCCTAGTTCATATCCACCTCAAACTTCATATCCAAATTGAATTTGTCGTCTTCCCCTGAATTCGCTCCTACTTAACCTCTGGGACTGTCACCACCAATTGCCCATTCACCTGGGCCAGAATTCTGATGTCACCTTGTATTAATCACCAGAGAAACAGAACCAATAGGATATGTACATTTATTATAGGGAGTTGGCTCATGTGATGTTGGAAGCTAACAAGTCCCAAGATCTTCAGGTGGTAGGCAAGTTGGAGATCCAGGAAGAGCCAGTCTTTCCATTTGTGTCAAAGGCAGGAAAAAACAAACAAACAACAACAACAAAAAAACCAGTGTTTCAGTTTGATGACTATCAGGCAGGGGGAGTTTTCTCTTACTTGGGGGAGGGCCAGCCCTTTTGTTCTACCCAGGCCTTCAACTGATTAGACACAGCCCACCCACATTGGGGAAGATGATAGTTTTACTCAGTCTACCAACTAAAATGGTAAACTCATCCAAAACTGCCTCATAGAAACACCCAGAATCATGTATGACCGTATGTCTCAGTACCCTGTGGTCCAGTCAAGTTGACACATAGCATTAACCAGCACATCTTCCCAACCACACACTTCCGTCATTGTGTCTACTCCCTCCTTACAATGTCTCTCGTATCTGTCCCCTCTTCCATTCCTGCTGAGCCTGCAACAGTCCAGCCATAAATCAGGGCCCCCAAGCACATTCCAACAGCTTCCCAATAGGACTTCCTGCCCTTCCATCCTTAACATCCAGCCTTTTCACTCCCCAACATCAAACCTGGGGCACACTCTCACTTTCAACAAAATAACATCCCTCTGTCCCTCTGTTTCCTACAAAATAACATCCAGCACTTTGCATGATGTTTGCAGTTCTTTGCATTCCAGTCCCAACTTATTTCTAGCTTATGTGACCATTTCATTACCAGATACTCAGCTTCAACCACAGTGGGTTCTCCATAACTTCTCAATACTCCTATTCCTACACCATCTCTACACAGTGTTTCCACATCCTTGAGAATACTTATTGCTCATATTGCACCTGTAAGAGCTGATATGCAGTCAGCTGGACCTCTCTGCACCCAGAGTCAAGTTGGCAACTCACAGATCTTTGCATTTTGATGCACTGGCCTCTCTGCCCTGACCCAGCTTGTTATTTCAGTCTTCTGCAAGTGAGTGTACATTGCTTATTCTAAAATATATGATTGGTAGGTGGGGCACTGCATCTCCATGCAGTTTAGTGCAAATTATCTCAGCAAAAAAATAGACATCAGATTCAGGAAGACCTGAGTTCAAATCCTGACCATATCTCTTTCCAGCTGTGTGACATGGAGAGAGCTGCATGATCTCTCAGAACAACATTTCTTTTATCTGTACAATGGTGCTAATTTTTTCCCCAGTGTTATGAATATTAAAGAAAATATTTGCAAAAATGCCTGAATAACATCTGGATCCTAGCGCACATCCAGAAACTTTTGTTTGATCAAAGGAGATGTGAATTTATAACCCTTCTCTTTTTTCTTTTGGCAGCTGGCCAGTACCTTGGTGTTATCAGCACTACACTCTAACCAACTGAGCTAACTGGCCAGCCTCTACCTCTTCTCTTTTAAGACTTTATTTGGTCATCACATATTGGATGTTAATTTTTCATGCATGATCACCCTTCCCCCTCTCCCTGGCCCCCCTCCACATTTTAGTTTGGTTCTCCTCAATGTATTTTGTTTGACATAACTTTTAGGAAGATTTGAATTCTTGTTAAATGTTAGTAATCTCTCTCTCTCTCTTTTTTTTAATGGCTGACTATCTGGTCTGCATTTTCACTTTAGAGTGAGAATGGGCCAGTGTTAAACTTTTACGATCTAGAAGTATGCCATGCGCCGTAGCCAGCTACCATTAAACACTGCTCCAGTCTGGAGTGTGATTTCCATGAGGAGAGAGCTGTGCTGCTCTCTAGGTTTTGAAGGAACCAGTGTGATTCTCCACCTCGATCCTCCTCAGGAGCAACGAAGTGTTGAAAACCGGATTCAGCTTGCAAGCATTTGCAGCATCACATTCAGAAAGACAGATCAGAAGTTGCTAGAGGCTATTTTCAGAGAAATCGTAATAAGTACAGAACCAAAATACAGACGTGATTGTTAACACCCTGGGAAATGCCAAATTCAAGTTGGATCTCAGCCAGCAGAGAAATTGAGGTCCCAGAGAGCTTATCTCTGAGCAAATCTGAATCATGCAGAAGGTGTGAGATGCAATTATACGGAGAATAAGTGTGATCGTTTTCTGCTGTGCATCACCACGGAGCCTTGGAATCGGTGATATCAAGGTGCACTTGACGTTTTCTAAATCTTTATTTTCCTCGAGCAGGTCATCGTCCTTCCCTTTGTCCACTCCTATGCCTCCAGCCCTAGGTTCACTTTGGTCTGTCTCATTCATGCCTGGGGCTTCAGTCACCATATATCCCTAAACAAATAATTCTTGATTATATAGTTTTAGCATTGAATTTTGTCTCAACTTCAGACCATGCTTTAAGTCCCCCACATGCACCTAAACTCAACATGTCCTTCCCCACCTCTGTTACCCAGTGTTTGAGCACAAGTTCTTTGACTTCAAGCTGAGATCTTTTTCCTCTTTAAAACAATGCCTTTCTTATTACGGTATCATATCTGAGACTAAACCACTCATTTAGGATAGTTATTTAGGAAAGGTAACAGAAAGTATGGCTGTGGCATTGATTAGAATTTGGATTCAGAACTTGGGTTCAAATCCCAGCTCTGCTGCTCTGTAGCAGAACAGCTTTCATCTTTCTCATCTGTAAAAAGTACAGAAAGATAATAGCTGATAATAACAATTAGTCTTTGTGTTGTAATTATCATGTGCTAGGTACTTTTCTAAGTGACTTATATATATTAACTTATTTAATTGCCACAGCAACTCTATGAGGATTGTACTATTATTCACATTTTTTCAGAGTGGGAAATGAAGTCACTGAGTTTAAGTAGCCCCCTCCCTTAAGTGTCCATAGTGGGGATACATATGACACCATGCACGGTGCTCCTAGCACAGTGCCTGGCATATAGCAGATCAGTACTGCTCACCCTTTTAATTTCCAACTTCTGCTGTCCAACAAGATTCTATTAAGCTTTACATGATGTCTCTTGTAGCTTAAATATATGCATTTTTAGTTTTGCTATGTATGCATTTATATTACATGTAGAATACATATAGTTCTTCATATGCTGCATGTCTCTCTGCAGATTCCCATTCATCCTCCCAGGGATGTGTGCACCTCTTTAGGTTGAGATTCATGTGCTAAGAAGGTGGTAAATCACAGGAATTACCATTTTAAAATTTGTCATCACTCTCTTTCTTCTGAAGCCTCTTTTCTGTGGTTGCCAGGGCACAGAGGAAGACTTCAATAGTTTCACTTATAGTTATTTCAATTCTGACATACAAGGCTCCTCATGGGAATGTGACAGCCTTGATACATTGGGTGACAGGTGAATGGCCCTGGAGTCCCACCCCAGAGCCAGGGAGACTGGAAAGGATGCAGACCTGGGAAGCAAGATTTTTCTCAATAAAGGTAATCATGCTAAAAAGATAATTCTCTCTTCAGGACTGGACATTTTTGATGGGGAGCTGGGTTTATACAGCATGATATTAATTCACTAGCATGACAAACAAGTCCACTTGGACATCCAATTTCACAGCTGAATGCTGTCTGGAGGGGGAGGAGATTGGTGGCCGACAAGCTTGGACTAGGTCAGGCCTTGTTCCTGCTCTACTAGCTGAGGAGGGGGTCCCTGCAGGTGGGGATGTGTTGGGGGGCAGGGGGAGACTGGCAATGATGGGCAACAAAGACTGGAGTTATCATTGGGAACTGAGATGGAGGGCAACTGGGGAGACAAACTGCACAGACGGACAGTGCAGAGATCATGGCAGCATCTGGAGGGTCTGGCTTTAGTAATGTTCTGTGTACTGAGACCACCAGGTCCTCTGAGTTCTGAGTGCCCCAGAATGAGTAGACAACCATGGTGAGAGCCACGGGGATCCCTGGGCATTTCATAGCTACATGTTGGCAGGAAGGGGGGGGATAATTGCACTCTGCCTGTATCCTTGTACACACTTTCACAGAGGGCCATCCAGCAGCTCACTGGAGGGAGGTTTGGAGAGTCTGAAATGCCTGGATCAGGTTAGTGCAAGACTGATTGACGGCCACACCTTCCTGGAGAAACAGCTTCCCCAGAGCCTTAAGCAGCGTGTACTGTCACTGCTAGTGAAGCCGATCAGAGGAGAAGATAAAGAAGTGTGAAGGCAGTTCTTGGAGAATAAACCACAATACAGAGCTTGCACCTGAGGTACTGGAGCAGACGTGGGTAGCCAGAAGGAATTTGGGTACCATGTGGCCTCCTGAAGGGCCTGGTGCAGGGTTGCATAGGTTTCTGACTCTGGTTGGGGAGCCCTGGGAATCAGAGCCTTGCCCCCTCACTTGCTTCTGGTTTGATAGGCCTGGTCACAAGTGAGTTTCCATAGCAGCCTGATCCCCACTGACCACAACCAGCATGGGTGGGAACAAGTCTGCAGTGAACGCTGCCCTGCTCGAGACTTCGATGCAGTGGAGATACCTGGGCATTTGCTCTGCTTGTGGCAAAATAGAAGAAAAAGAGCATCTAGTATTTATGAATTCCAACTTATTTATTTTTTTAAAAATCACTTGTGTTCTTGGTGTCATATGTTAGAAACCATTGCCTAACCCAAGGGCACGATAATTTACTCTTATGTTTCCTTCTGGGGGATTTATTTATTTGTAGCTTTTATATTTAGGTCTATGATCCACTTTGAGTTGTTATTTTGTATGGTGTGAGGTAGGGATCCAACTTCACTTTTTACGTGTTGTAAAACAGCAGTTTTATAAAACATCTGGTTGTCCCACGCCATTTGTTGAAAATAGTATTCTCTTCTCCAGGGAATTGTTTTGTCATGCTTGTTGAAAATTAATTGGCATAGATGTTATTCCCTTCTCTTTTAGCAGCTGGCATCCCATTCCCATTCACTATCTTACATTTTATCCCATCCAAGGCAACACCACTGGCACACTTTTGCATAAACAGAGCAAAAATAATCTGTGTAAAAGTTTGAATGTGTTTATTTTTAAACTTGGAGTAAGGAAAGCCTTTCTAAGCAGGATAGAAAACCCAGAAGCTGTAAAAGAAAATATATATACATATGACTTTATACAAATTTGGAATTTCTGTTTGGCATAGAAGAGCTAAAACAGAGAGTAAAACAAACAAATCTGGGGAATGTATCTATAACCCATGACAACTGAAAGGCTAATTTTATTAATCTTTAAAGAGCTCATCAGTAATACAGAGATAAAGTAATAGAAAAGCCAATAAAGAATATGGACATATAATTTAAGGGAAAAGAAAAATGGGTATGAAACATGTTAAAAGATACTCAATATATCTCTTAGTTAAGGAGTTCAAATATGAATTATGAGATACCATGTCCCTTCATTAGAAAAGCAAACATTAGAGTCCTGGTTTATGAAAAGTGCTGTTATTGACTGAAATGATGGCATGGAGAACAGGTATTCTCACAAATTGGGGGGGGGGGTTGGCTGTTACCATCACATATTGCAATTTGCCAATGTCCATTAAAATATAAATTGCTCATATTTTGATCTACCAATTTCATTGCTATGAATACTGGCTAGAGTAAACAAAACAAAACAAAACAAAACAAAACAAAAACAATAACAAGCATGGAAGCAGCCTAAGTGTTTAATCAGGAATACTAAATAGTTGTCAAGTAGCTTTATATATCCTAAAACAAAAAAATCCCTAGGAATAATTTTCAGGGTAAAAAAGTTAAATAACGAAAAATGCAGAGTATATGAACCAAGTTGCATACATTTAAAAAGGTAAATATAAAATAAAATGTATAAAAGTAAAATGTAAATATAAACACACTAAGTGAAAATTTAAAAATATATGTACATACATATGGGCCAGCATAACTTTAGTCTAAGCATAACATGTGTTGTTGTTGTTGTTTAGAGGAGACATTAAACAACTGTTAATAGTGATTACCTTTTGGGAGAGGAACCGGGCAGGGGAGGATGCTTGTACTTTTCATCTCACAACATCGTGCACTGCAGAGTAGTCCAATTAAGTTCTTATGACTACTTTAAAAAGTATGGTCAACTGGGGTTATCTGAGTGGTGGGATTATGACCTGATGTTTTCCTTCTTTCTATATTTCTGTACTAAAAAGCAAGCTGTAGTTTTTTAAAAAAAACATTCTTGAAATACCTGCCAGTTGTACCCTAGCAACTCTGCTCTCAAGTTTCTAAAGCTTGTTAGGTGATGGGACTTCTGAAAGCCGTGTGCTTCCTAGAGGATGCTACTAATGTTGACATTCATCTGCTTACTATTTTTTTAATTTGCTGAGCTATTCCTAATGTAAAGTTGGCCGTTTTAACCATTTTACACTGTCTGGTTTGGTGGCATTAAGCACATGCTCACTGTTGCACAGCTGTCACCACTGTCCTTATCCGGGACTCTTTATCTTCCCAAACCAAAACTCTGTCCCCATCAACCACTAACTCCTCATTCCTCCTCCCCCTACACACCCCCCGGGCACCAGCATGCTACTTTCTTTCTCTGTGAATGTGGCTACTCCAGGTACCTCATATTAGTGGAATCATATAGTATTCGTCCTTTTGTAACTGGTTTACTTCACTTAGGATAGTCATCAAGGTTCATCCACGTTGCACATGTGTCAGAACTTCTTTCCTATTTAAGACCGATTAATATCTCACTGTATGTATTAGCACATTTTGTTCATCCATTCATCTGTTGATGGTCGCTTGGGTTGCTTGCACCTTTTAGCTATTGTGAATAATGCTGTTAGTAGAAGTGTTTGTTTGAGATCCTACTTTCAATTCTTTGAGACTTATACTCAGAAGTGGAATTTCTGGATTATATGATAATTCTGTATTTACTTTTTTGAGGAACCACCATACTGTTTTCTACAGCAGCTTGACCATTTGCATTCCACACAAGGGTTCCAATTTCTCCACATCCTTGCCAACCTTACTATTTAATGTTTTTTGTTTTTGTTTTTGTTTTTGATAGTAGCCATCCTGATAGGTACAAGGTGGTATCTCATTACGGTTTTGATTTGACTTTTTCATCTGCTTGTTCTTACAGCAGACGTTTACTGCAAGCTCACAGGTGCCAAACCCTGGGATAAGCCCCATGCCCAGAGCTGTGCAGCTCAGAGTGGTGGAGATGGTGCCAAGTGCAAATGCAAACCAGTGTTTCCCCTGTGTGACGTGCAGTGGGCTGGCACATGCATGGCACTGTGGGAACACTGGGGTGACATGACTTGCTCATTTGTTCTGTCATCTCTAGTATTTCCTAGCTGGCCAGAGGTAGTGAGTTCCAAATACTTGTGGGTAAAATTACAGAATAAAACTTACCATTGAGAAATTGCCATTTATCTGCTTATTCTTCTCCCTGCAAACTGGGACAAGACAAGTGTTCTCTGATTTTGCTGTTAGAACTCAGGGTTCTTTGCAGCATGTTCCAAGCACTGCAGGCTTAAATGTATCTCCAGAGAGATGAAAGAAAATGGAGAGTGAAATATCTGCTGTGTAATAGCTTCACGTGCTGCCTTGGCCGTGACAAGGAGCAGGAAAGGCAGCAGTGCCACCCACACCTGGCATTTACAGAGGGCATTTAACTCTTCAAAGCACTGCCCCATAATCAGAGGAGGTGGTGTCCATGTCAAAAAAAGCTTGCCACTTAATTTTTTCCTAATCTATAATTATTCATGTGCTTCATGCACCTGGTGGAAATTATATTTAACAGTATATGCAAATGCTTATTGCCTGAATGGGTGTACATTTTCCTAGCTACTTTCTACAGTTTCCTTCATTTGAGCTTTATTAACTGTTTTTAACACATTTTTATTGACGTTAGCCTCTCGGCCAGTAACATCTTCATTTAGATCTATCTTGGAGGTAGGCATAAAATGTGCATGTGTTTGCAAATATGATCAAATTCTTGAAAAATCAGTTATTAAAACCTAACCAAACCAAATCAAAGATTTTATAGGCAGAGTAGTAGAAGCCTAAGCTGGTATTTTTTTGTGATAGTGTTGGCTGATATGTATTATACAAGTAATCGGTGCATTTAAAAATTTGATGAGGTTTAGTTTTTGCTCCTGCTGAGTGATTTTTTTTCATATTAACAAGGATCTTCCTTTATTCCAACTCACGGGTCAAGGAGTAGCTCTTAGATTTGTGATCTTACTCTTTCTGGAAGCTTCCCACCCCCGTCATGCAGTTGTAAAACCACCCTGGGTTTCTTGGAGGAAAAGGGAGCGGGATGTGATACCTTGTGGGAGAAGAACTTTTCTCTCACTCTAGAGGTCCCCAGCAGAGTGGAAGCTTTGGCGGTCCTGACTGGTTTCTTCAGGCTGTGGGAGCAGAACAGCAGTACTCAGGGACCTCATGTGTCCAGAAAGGCGGCTAATGGGGGATTCCCAAGGCACCGAGTTACCACAGAAGTCCTGGAGAGATCCATCTGGTCTTTGATTCATTCAAGAAATAACAGTTTATTATCTCTGTTATGCACTAAATCATGTCCCCTTCACCCTAAAGGTATGTGGAAGTCCCAACCTCTGGTACCTGTGAGTGTGACTTTATTTAGAAATTGGGTCTTTGTAGGTGTAATCAAGTTAAGATAAGGTCATGCTTAATTAGAGCGATCTCTAACCCAGTATGACTGCTGTCCTTACAAGAAGAAGAGAAGAGACACAGACTCAGACACAGAGAGGAGAACGCCTGTGAAGATGGAGGCAGAGGTTGGAGTGGTGCATCTACAAGCTAAGGGATGCCAAGGGTTTATGGTAGACCTCCAGAAGTCAGGAGACAGGCACGGAACAGGTCTCACCCCTAAACCCTCAGTAGTTACCAACTCTGAAGACACCTGGATTTTAGACTTTTAGCTTCCGGAACTGTGAGAGAATCCATGTCTGTTGTGGTAAGCCATCTGGTCTGTGGTAATTTGTTATGGCAGCCTGAGGAAACTCCGATAATGTCCAAGGTACCAAATGCCTCTGGTACTGAGGAGTCATGGGTGAATGGGACAGTGTCTTTGCCCTTGAAGAGGTCACACAGTGATGGAGAAACAGACATGTGTGGTGGGGGCGATGGGTCCCATGGAAAACGTTGGGCTTTGGAGTCAGACAAACCTCACCTCCAGTCTGGAGCTGGTTTCTTAATCTGTCTGGAGCATTTGGTTTCCTCATCTTTACAGTGCACGGCGCTAACATCGTCCTCAGGGGCTTTCTGGTAGATGGTTTGCTACACTGATGGGTATGAAGGGGCTTGGCCCTACTCAGCCCATCGAGGGTCTCAGCTAACACTTGTTACTGAAGGCCCAGACATGTTTTATCTCTTCAGCAAGATCATCTGTTTAGAGTCAGTCTCTGTTCTTTCAAATCCATTTTGGTAATTTTTGTTCATGCCTTGTGTTTATTTGAGGAACCATTTGGTTGGGTGAAACCTCACAGCATTTGGGTTTTGGCTCAATGCATTGGAACAATCTAAAGGGTATTTATAGCTAAAAACGTTTGCGCACCCCAAACCACATTATTTTACATCTCCTGACACTTGAACAAGCTCTGGTTTGGTTTGGATCTTTAAGCCTTCCTGTGGTATGGAGGAGAGCGAATTTTCCAACATTCCTCCCCTCATCTCTGTAAATATGTTGACCCCACCCCGTGTAGTAAGCCCCAACTGTGGTCTTCATCAGGTGACACGCATGCCACGTTATCATAATAACGTGGGCATATGCTGAGTGAGGAAGCTTTCTGGCATTCTTGGCAAATATTGGGCAAGATACTTTCATAGCTCACGCCTTATCTTTCTTTGGACTCCCTTCAAGTGTCTTAATAGATACTTTCTGTGGAAAAAAAATTGTTTTTCATATTTGGGTCTTGGCAAGATCTGAACACAGAAAAAACATTTCTTCTGTTTCTTCTATACACCTGTGTAGGAACTAGCCAGGATTTATGAAGTTTGTCCTTTCTGAAAAAAAAATATTATTCCCAGCCAATCCCATGACCTTCATGTGCATTCCAGCAATATCTTCAAAGGCAGCTGAAAGAGTCGGCCACAAAAGCATCAGAGCCTCCTAACAGAGGACTGAAGTGAGGCTGGAGTAGACTGTGGAGAAGGAAATGTTTGGAGAAATGAGAAATGCATTTTTATTCTTGTGATGCCAGAAAAGCCAAAACCAAAGCTGGAATTCTGTGGTTCCAGCACTTTTGTGCCTCCCAGTCATTTTACACAGATGGTTCTGGTTTAAGGATAAGACATTTCATCCACCAGAGGGAACGAGGCCCAGCAAGTGTGCCTGAGCTGCCCCTTCTCATGCCAAAGTACACTCTGCAGCCGGAGAAAATGAGAAGTAAGAGAAGATGGGTCTAAAGCCACCAATTAAGATGCAAAAAGTGAATGGTAAGATTACTCTGCAACACTGAAACTTGAGCTTTCCTTTGGAGTCTGTCCCCTTGGGAACACCAGCTAAGGCCTTTCAGCTGCACAGTCAATCATGAGTTTGTTGGAGACTGACTGTCTGTGATGGTAGTGGTAACGTTTGGGTAGTTCTTCATGATTTGCTTCTGCTTTGTTGTTTGAGAAAACGGAGACTCTGAGAAGCTTAGTGGCGTGCCATTTGTTGAGAATTTAGGAGAAAGTGGGAAATGCCAATGTTGAAGGTTGCGGCAACTCTTCCGTTCCCTCCTGCGTGGGTGAAAACGTCTCCTGACCATTCTCTAAATCTCCCATCCTCTCCCTGTGCATTCTCTCATCCACGAGTGAGGTGGTTGGGCTGTCAGGAGAGTGGGGTTTCCACTGTACAGCACTGGACTTCCCTTTCCCACCTACCCAGCATGGTGCAGGGAAGTCCACGTCTCTGACAGGACCCTCCTGTGCAAGGCCATGGCCATTTCCCTTCTTTGAATTTCATACAGTGACTTGCTTGTTTCATTAGCAAACTTCTCTCGATGTTTCAATGCCCAGCTCAGTTGTCCTCTCCTCGGTGAAGCCCTTCCATTTCTCCTAGTGCATGACCATTGCTATACCTGTAGCTGTCATATTCTAGTTATTCACTTAATGTTTGGACCGTAAGTTTCTCTCTATGGTGAAACTTCTACATGTGATGTATTCTCATGGCTGGTAGTACCTGGTGCATACAAGGGAGTCAATAATTTTGCTTTTACAGCCTTATAGGTAGAGCCACAGGTTAGAGACTTTGCTCTGACATATCTGCTTTATCTACATGGCTGTAACTTTCTCTCAAGCATGTGTCACCTGGCCCAGTTATGCACTTCTCATTAGGTTCAAATGTGAGAAAAATGATATATATTACATTTCTATAGTGATTTGAAATTCACATTTTACGTTCATGAATGCTTTGATTTTGGATCTCGTAACATCCAGGGGAAGCAGAGAGGGAATGCATCCAATCCATGAAGTGAGCATTATCATCCCCATTTTATAGTTGAGAAAACTGAGACTCAGAGAAGTTTATTGTCTTCCTCCTGGTTACAAAGCTAGTAAATCCAGGGCTAGGGCTTGTACCCAGACTTCTGAATCCCACCTCAAAATATTTTAACAACATGGTACTGTTGTTAGAAAAGCATAACAATAATTTTGTGGGTTTTATAAAACAGAAGAAAACTACAACCTGCCATGTAACAATGATAAGAAAGCTTGAACTCTTCAGGGCAGATGCTGTCTATGTTTATGGGTGTGTCATGTGCCAAAATGCCACCAGTGTGTGAGCAATGCCCAAGTCCTAAGTACAAGGACCAGCTGCAATGGGCAAATAGCATCACAGCTCATCAAGCTCAAAGACTTGCAAACATAGAACATTTCCCAAGACTTGGCTCCATGAATGAGTGAGCCATACCCCTGGGGTGTGGCCATGTTACTCCATCAATAAAAACTGAGACAGACCTTGGCAGGGTTTCCAGATTCGCTTTTGGGGAGAAAGGTATGATTCATTACTTTGCCAGGTTTGCAAGTGCAGGCCAGGCCTTCTTGCAGAGCCAGGCTGGGCTAACTGGCTCTAGCATTGCCTCTTCTGCAGTCCCTTGTAGTGGCATTGCCAGGTTCCCCTGGGGCAAAGATGGGGGGGGGAAGCTATATATTCTGTGTGTGTGTGTGTGTGTGTGTGTGTGTGTGTACGTGTATATATATATATGTATGTTTATTTTTCCCAAGCCATATTCCCCATTCAGAAGGTCTATGGTTCTTAAATCTGGTTTAGATGATGTCTCAACACTGAAGAGTGAGATCTATTGGATCTTGAGCCTACCCCAGGTATTTGGAGCAAGGGAGATCTTGGAACCTCTGTGGGTCCTTTAGGATGAGGCTCAGGGACAGTCACTCTATGTCTAATGGAGCCATTTAATCTGAAATAACATGTTCGCCCTGCAGAAACTTCGTCAGAGGCACCTGTCCCTGTCCCTGCTCATGTCTGGACTGCCCAGCCCTCCGAGTTACCTTCCACCCTTCCACAGCTCATTCCTGATTCGGTTTCCTCCTTCCTTCCTGAACCATGTGACTGCTCCTGGGATGAGCTACCGTGACTGGCCTTGCTCCTGGATTCTGCCCTGCTTCCTGGATTATCAGCTGAGCTGAATGGTCTGAGCATGGCCTCAGATTCAGTTTACCCTTGTCACCTTCTGAGTGCCATAACCTTGCCAAGACCCTCTCCATGTAGGAAGACAGGAGAGGTGTACTGCAGAGCCGGCGATAAGAGCCTTGGTCTTGCTCAGGACGAAGTGTGAGGCTTTGGTCAGCCCATCATGAGGCTTTGTCTCCATTTCTGCATCTGTAAATGGGAGGCCGTGCACACAGCAGTCACATAAGGGCTTCATTTCTGTTCCTGGCTGCCTGGCGCTAAGCCACATTCCTTAACTTCCCTATGCCTCAGTTTCCTCCTTTATGAAATGGGGATTGTAGTATCTAACCCAGGAGTTATAATGCATACTATTTTCTATTTCTTTTTAAAATTGACATAATAATTGTACATATTTATGGGGTACACAGTGATATTTTGATATGTGTATACACTGTGCGATGATCAAATCAGGCTAATTAGCATATCCGTCACCACAAACATTTGTCATTTCTTTGTGATGAGATTTGAACTCTTCTATCCATTTGAAAGTATACTAGAAATTATTGTTAATTATGGACACCTAGCACTTCTATCAAACACTAGAACCCACTCTTCCTATCTAGATGTGATTTTGTGCATTAAATCGGCCTCTCCCTATCCCCCTCCCAGCCTCTAGCAACCTCAGTTTACTTTCTACTTCTGTGAGCTCACTTTTTTTAGCTCCCACATATGTGTGAGAACTTTTGCTTACATGTTATTTTCAGTATCAGAGACATGGTGGGGATTAAACGAGATTATGGATATGAAGCACTTTCTATAGTACCTGTGTTTTAGTCTGTTTGGGCAGCTATAATAAACTCCCACAGACTGGGTGGCTTGCAAACAGTAGAAATTTACTTCTCGTAGTTCTGGAGTCTGAAAGTCCATGATCAGGGTGTCAGCATGGTCGGGTTCTGGTGAGAGTCCTCTTCTGGGTTGTAGACTACCACCTTCTCGTTGTGTCCCCACATAGAGGAATGAATGCTAGAGAGCCCTCTGGGTTCCCTTTTATAAAAGCACAAATCCCATTCATGAAGATCCCACCCTCATGACCTCAGCACCCTGCAAAAGCCTTACCTCCAGAAGCACCTTGGGGGTTAGAATTTCAACATGAATTTTGGGGGGACATAAACACTCAGCCCATCCAAGATCTGGTTCGTAGTAAGGGCTCAGTGAATGTCAGCTATTTTTATTCTTATTATCAGGGAGGGGTAGGGCCTGTTTAGGAGTACCAAAGGTGTGTGGTTGGTTGAGTCATGATGGGGATGCCAGAGCCACCAGAGCTTTCAAAAGGAGAAGAAGGGACCTGATCAGGTGGGAGGGATGCTGTAGGGGTGAGGCCAGGAGAGGGTCACCTGCAGTGATCAGAGCAGAGGCAGCAGGGCTTTCAACCCCGAGTTGAGGGACCAAGCCAGACCTCAGGTCTGGGAAGGGAATGGACTTCTGGGAGCAGGGTAGTGGACAGGGGATTACAGAAATCAAAGCTGAGGTGCAGGCCTGGATGTGGGAAACCTCGTGACAGGGAGAGCAGGGCCCAGCAAATATTTAGGACACCTCTGTTGTTCCAGGTACCATATAGGTATAGGACACAGAAGAGAGTATGACATGGTCTCCATCTACCAGGGAGGATTCCAACTCCAGATGTTGGCAAAAAGGGTCAGTCTCAGCCTGGATATTAGGAAAAGCCTTTCATTAAAAAATAATTTTATTTTATGAAAATAATCATTTTATGGCTTTCTTATGAAGAGTAGCAAGCACAACGTACTCTGCGGCCACGTGTAGAAGGGCTGTCTGTATAAATGCATCGCTGATGACAAACAAAAGAGTTTGCTTCCAAGGACCTGAGTTTGATGATGTCACTGTCTGTGAAACTTGGGTCTCAGTTTCCTCATCTAACAAAGGAGGGTAATGACCGGGCCACTGTTTGTCAGGTTGCTACGGACATTACATGACAGAGAGGAGGCGACAGTGTCCTGCACTCTCTGCAGCCCAAATGTTAACTGTCGTTATACCTAAAATCTATTTTTTCTTCTGAGAAATAAACAATACCTGGTTTTAACCTCTGCCCTCTACTTTACCTTTTAAAGTTCTTGGGTGGATGCCGTCATCCCCTTCTCTCTCAACTCGAGGATTGCAAGGTAACTGGAGACACTATCTGGCCTGAGATTTCCCTAAATCAGAATCTTCTTGGTGGGCCTTTGCCTGAGAGCTGGGTGTTTTCAAAATTGCTTAGGTTTTCTGCAGTTGTCGCTTTGATGACAGCCCATTTCTGGATCTACTCATTCCTTCTTTTCAGAGGCCCAAAGAAAGAGAGCGCAGCCTGGTGAAGAAGTGACAGGTGCTGGGCACCATTGGATACACAGGGACTACCTGGGCAAGAGCTGAGGGAGTGGTGCACCCCCGAGGGAACCCGGGTTGATCTCAGAGGCGGACCCTGGTTTCTGGACCTCTTCTCCTTTCCTTTGATGAATCTCTTGTTCTCGATCTGGCAGTAAGTCTCCTCTCTCACTGACCCTGTTCCCACAGATGCCATCTCTGTCATGCCTGGTTATGCACCCACTAGTCCCAGCCGTGAGAGCCGAGCCTGCATTTATAGTGTGGCCAGGGCAGGGCAGGTTCTGTGGGGCTTGATGCTTTCACATTTTTGGTGACATTTAAAAAAGGAATATGTACACATTTGCTAAGGCTTCCAAAACAAAGTACCACGGGCAGGGCAGCTGGAACAAGAGAAATGCATTTCTCAGTTCTGGGGGCTGGAAACCTGAGATCAAGGTGTGGGCAGCTTGGGTTCTTCTGAGGCCTCTCTCCTGGGACTGCAGATGGCCGTCTTCTCTCTGTCTTCACATGGTCTTCTCTCTGTGCGTGTCCGTGTCCTAATCTCTTCTTGTAAGGATGAACTTACTTTAACTTAATTACCTCTTTAAAGACCTTATGTCCAAATACAGTCACATTCTGAGGTACTTGGGGTTAGAGCTTCCACGTATGAATTCTGGGAGGGGGGTACAGTTTAGTTTATAACAGAATACAAAATTATGAATACAAAATGAGGCTTAGGGCTTTGGAAGGGGCCTGTGCAAGTGAGGGGTCCTGAAACTTCGCTTTATTATTGTATTAGTCTATTTCTGTTGCTTATAACAGAATACCTGAAACTGAGTAACTTATAAGAAAACAAAATTTCTTTCTTACAGTTTGAGGCTGGGAAGTCCACAGTCTAAAGGGTGCATCTGGCGAGGGTCTTCTTAGTGGGAACTCTCTACAGGGTTTTGTGGCAACCAGGGTGTCACCTGGTGAGTGGCTGAGCAAGAGAGAGCTAACCTCCTCACCTGCTCCCTTATTAAAGCCACCAGAACCACACCCACTACCACCCAGTAAACCATCCATGGATTAAACCATTCACGGGGGTATAGTCCTTACAATCTAATTACCTCTTAAAGGTCCCATCTTTCAAGTACCATAACAGGATTTCCCACCCTCTTAATACTGTTACAGTGGGGATTAAATTTCTAACACATGAACTTTTGGGGGACACTTTTAACTCATAGCAATTAGCTTCATGGTAACTTTGCTTCTGAGTTGGCAGCTGCTCTTGGCTGTTAATGTGCTGGTGGTGGGGGGCGGGGGGCGGGGAGGAGCTGGTGGAGTGGCAGGAGCAGCCAGCCCCCGATGAGTGTCATATGTGGAGTCAGGTACGAGGAAGGGGAGGGGCTGAGACGCTGCAAGAGGCTCTGTGTAGACCTGATTTAGACCATGAATAGAAGATGATTGCAGAGACAGGCTGACTTCCTGAAAAAATAAATCCATCAAAAACCAAACACCCCCACCATCACAACAGTGAACTTGGAATCAGGGTATCCGCCATGGGGTAAATTTCTTTCATCGCAGACTCTGCCACTTCTTTCCCTATTCATAATATGGTCAGAGCTTTGCACAGTAAAAATGATCAATTTCAACTGGAGAGTGCTTAACAGTTCATAAAGCACCCTTGTGACCACATGCCGCTCATCCTTTGAGACAGGCACTAGCGCTCACCTGTACCATTGTTGAAGCTCGGGCTCAGCAGGTAGCAGTGACTCACCTGCGCTCCATAGCAAGTGAGTGGTGGCGGGGGCCTTGTGCTGAACACAGGTCTTATGGGCCAACCTCTTTTTACTACACCAAAGCCATTTCTCTCTGTGTGCCAGGGGTGATGTCTTCAAAAATAAATCTTCACGGCGATGGGAATATCATGACAAAGCAACAGACACTCAAGCCTTCAGGCCTAGAATATAGGCCATAAAATTAAGCTAAATGAGAGGAGAAAAGAGAGTATAGTTGGTTATAGGGGGGTTGGAAATTACCAGAGATCTGACCAGCCAAATATGAATCTATGGAATATTCACTTACTATCAACACATTTTTTAGTGTCAGTGTGGATAGGAGGGTGCGGCCTAGTCAGATAATTCAAACATTTTAGCAAATTGGGTGATCTTGGCATGGGAAAATAAACCAAGAGAAAACTAAGGAACCTAGAGGAAAGCCAAAATGGGGAATAGGGTATGATTTGCTTCGTGCCAGCTTGATTCATGTTAAATATACTTTGCAGTAATTATTCTAATTAGTGGTTTCGAGCACGATGAAAGAAAATAATTATAAGTGTTCATGGCTGGTCAGTGGGTTACAGATTGGACAACCAAGAAAAGGAGACAATGAAACCTAGTTAGATGAATTTACTCCATGTTAAAATTAAGAAACAATGCCCTGTTTGTTACGTTTATTTGGCAATAGTACATTTAACCTGAATTCAGGAGCCATGTGAGCGCATTTTATGAAGGCAGGGTCTCTGGAGTGATTGATATTTGTGTCCCAGAATCTATGACAGGAGCCACACATTAGGGGATCCATGAAAGTTGGTTGATTGAAGGAATGAATGAAATCATATAAAGATGCACAGTCCTGAATCAAGAGAGAATAGGCATCTTTGTCCCATAGGGTCTGCCACACAGGCTGAGCAGGCAGATATTGAGAACAGAGTGAAATCCTGAAACTGTACCAGGTATTTGGGGTGAGTGTGACCAGGTCATTTCTCCTTCAGGAGGGCTTGATAAAGAGACGTCCAGATGATGTGCTGAAGTAAAGCTGTTTCCTGGACACACCCTGCCCATTACACATTTGTTTTCACTACTTACTATTTGCATGGCTGTGCTTCCTCCTAAAACGGAGATACAGAACACCCACCGTGCCCACAGTGTCCCCAGCGTGCACTCACCTCTCTCAATGCCATCCCTGCCAGTCTCGCAGCACTGGCCCTTGGTTGACACCGTTCACTCTGTTTCCTTCAAACGCTCTTGTGGGACAGCAGGAATCACATCATCTTACTTTCTCTGTTTCTCTTTCACCTGTGTCGTAGAGGAGGATTCTACATTGGTTAGATTCAGTTAGACAATCCTGACTTGACCACTTAGCTGTGCGGCTTTGAGTCCATGACTTTGCTTCTTGAGCCTCAGTTTCCATGTCTGCAGGAAAGGGGATAACAATGTCTACCTTGTAGTGATTAGAAATAATGTTTATTAAGTGCCTGGTACAGGTTTTAGCACATATAAGAGGCTCCACAAATAGTAGATAATGATGATGGTGATGATGTAATAATAGCAGCAACAACTAATTTTTATTGAGCGGTTATTATATGCCGGACACTTAAATGTATCTGTTATCTAATGTCTTAATGTGGATAAATTCAGCTATAAAGAATGCTGGACCTTGCACAATGATCCTATGGGGAAGATGAGACATGATGGAAAACAAAAATAGGAATAATTATTATGAGCCAGCTGATTTACATATGTATAAAGTGAATCATCAAACCCACATAACCAGTGCCCAAGATACTATAGCTAGAGGGGAGCACAGGACCAGGATTTAAGCTCAGGTTTTTCTGACCTACAAGTTCAAGCACTTTTATTTTCTGCTGCGGGGATGAGGAGTGGTACTATGAGAATGGAGCAGGCGTTAGCTGGTCCCTAAAGTGCAGGGTCAACGGTCCAAACTGCAGTGTCCGAGGGATGTGGTAGAGGTGGCTTGATTCAAGCTGCCAACAGCCTTCAGTGCACTGACGTGGGCTTGAGGCAGAGTTGACGTTACAACACAGGCACATGAAAAGCTTGTGCTCCCAGGAGATTGGTGCCTTGGAGAAGCTCATTCCTCACAGTGCTCTATGGACCAACCAGGCTTTGGAGTAAAATCCACTCGAAAGAACAGGGCACAAAGAATAGTATTTGGGGAAAAGGTATGGTCCACAGAGGGAGCAAAGAGATCACTGCAAAGCTCCATCTCTTGGTGAAAGCAAGTTGCCTTCCTCAAGATCTTCTCCGGAATTGGTCAGCCCTAAACTTGTAGGTCGCCATTCTCAGGCACGACTTGCCCTTTTTCAGAAGTGGGAAAGGAATTCCAGGAGACAGTATGGGTAAAAGCCAAGGACCTCTAAGGGAGGTTGGTCAAAATGTTCATTTGACAGGATCAAGTGAATGATGGTTGGTTGGAAAGGTGAAAGGGGTACAAACACCAAATCCTGCTGTTCCTGAAGAACCTTTCCAAATGCTTTACAACTGACATCTGTCCGGTCTTTTATGACAAAAGACGGGATGTCTGGGCTTCTGTCTCACCCCACTGGAAGTAATTGAGCTCAGGCAAGCCCGGTCTTTGGAGCCAGATGAATCTGGTTTCAAATTTGAGTTCACTTTTTGCTAACCTCTCTAGACTCAGTTTCTTCATCTAAAATGGGGATAATAAAGTCTACTTTGTTGGTACCATGGTGCAAATTGGGGTCGATGTAAAGAAATCACCTAGCCCTTCTTGGTGCCCATGAAATGGTAGTTGCCATTCTTACTATCACGACCTTTTTAGAGCTCTGTTGTCTAGGAGATCACAACCACCAGAGACTCCAAAAGGGAGAAAGAGATGGAGAGGAAACAGGAGAGAGAAAGGAGGCAGGACAAAAAGGAGCCAAGAGGAGTCTGTTTTCACTTCTCATTTGCATGCATAAAAGGATAGGCACCCCAGACGGTTACTGTGGCTTGGCCTTGCTGCTGGCCTGGCTGCAGAGGATGTGAGTGCAGGCTCCATGCCACAAAACAGAAGGATGAGTTCCTTTTCCTCTGGACTGTCATTAGAGCTCGTATGGGTGAGCTCTGCATGTACAAAGTGTGTTTTCAATGGAAATCTTCAATCAGTGTCTCATACAATTGAGAAGCAGCCTCCTGCCTACTTCTGAGCTTGCTCAGGACTTGGCATGGTATGAATTTGGGGGCTTGAAGGGACTTGTTGGGAAATGTTACTCCAGTGCCAGCTTACTGTGCAGCGTCTACAGCTATGATTTTGGCCAGGGCTCTGGAATTCTTCATGTTTGGTGGGGTCACTTTCTCAAGGGAGATGATGGAGTTTGGATGTGTTGTCCCCTCCAAAACTCATGTGGAAATTTGATCTCCAATGTGGCAGTGTTGGAAACTGATTGAGTCATGGGGGCAGATCCCTCATGAATGGATTAATGTTCTCCCTGGGGTAGGGGGGAGTAATGAGTAAGTTCTTGCTCTATTAGTTCCCGTGAGAGCTTGTTGTATATAGGACCCTGGCACCTCCTCTCTCTCTCTCTTGCTTCCTCTCGCCATGTTATCTGCTTGTACCCTCCGGCTCCCTGCCACTTTTCTGCTATGAGTAGAAGCAGCCTGAGGCCCATGCCAGATGCAGCTGTCCCAGAATTGTAAGCCAAATAAACCTCTCTTCTTTATAAATCACCCAGTCTCAGGTATTCTGTTATAGCAACACAAAATGGACTAAAACAGAAAATTGATACCAAGGAGTGGGGTGTTGCTAAACAGATACCTGAAAATGTGGGTGTAGCTTTGGAACTGGGTAATGGGAAAAAGTTGGAGGAGTTTGGAGGACTTAGAAGAAGAGAAAAAGACGAGGGAAAGTTTGGAATGTCTTAGAGACTTATGTGGTGGCAAGCAGAATGCTGATAGACATGTGGACAGCAGAGCCCATGCGGATGATGAGGTCTCAGATAGAAATGAGGAACTTATCGGGAATTGGACAAAAGACCATCCTTGCTACACTGTAGCAAAGAATTTGGCTGCATTGTGTCCATGCCCTTGGACTTTGTGGAAGGTGGAACTTAAAAGTTGTAAACCAGAGCATTTGGCCAAAAAAATTTCTAAGCAGCAAAGCATTAAGGAAGCTGCATGGTTGCTTTTAAGAGCCTACTCTGAGTTATGGCAGCAAAATCATGATGTAAAGCCAGAAATTAAAAGGGATGCAGAGTAAAGTTTTGGAATATTGGCAGGCTGGCCATGCAGTAGAGAAGCAGAGAGCAAGAGAAAAATGCAAGGGTGAAGCATATAAACTGTTTGCTAAAGACATTATCTTGGCAGTGAGGCAGCCAGATGCTAATAACCAGGACAATGGAAAAAATGCCCTAAAGGCTTGAGAAGTCTGGAAGGGTGCCCCACCCATCACAGGCCCTGAGGCCTAGAAGGACTGAGTTATCCCAGAGGACAGACCTGAGGCACAGCTGCCCTCGGGAACCTGCTCCCTGCATTGCAGCTTCTCCGGCTGGAGCAGTCTGAAGTGTGGTTTGTGCAGCAGCCCTGGAGAGTAGAGGCCTGAAACCTCAGCAGCGTCCACCTGGTGTTAAGTTTGCAGGCCAGCAGGACATGAGAGTAGTGGAGGCATGGCAGCCTCCACCCAGATTCCAGAGGATGTGTGGAAAAGCCTGGGGATCCAGGCAGAGACGTGCCACAGGGGCGGAGGCACCACAGAGGCCATCTACTAGAGCAATGCCGAGCAGGAATGTGGGGTCAGAGCCCCCACAGGGAGCCACCACCAGGGAAATGTCTAGTAGAGCCAAGACAGCAGGATTTCTGCCAGGATCCCAGAACTGCAGGGCCATGGGTAATGTGCAACACTGGCCTGGAAAAGCTGCGGGCACTGGCACTGCCCACTGGGCTGCACCCAACAGAGCTGTGGAAGTGAGGTTGCCCAAGGCTTTGGGGGCCCAGATGCCCAGTTGTGCCCAGGATGCAGGACTTGGAGTCAAAGAACATTATTTTGGGGCTTTAAGACATAATGTCTGCCCTGCTGGGTTTTGGACTTGTTTGGGGCCTGTTTTTCCTTTCTTCTGGCCTATTCCTCCCTTTCGGAATGGGAATGTATACCCAATGCCTGTTCCACCATTGTATCTTGGCAGTAGATAAATTTGGTTTTGACTTTTACAGGTTCAAAGTTGGAAGGACTTTTGCTTTTGGTCTCAGAGGAGACTTTGGACTTTGTGCTTTTAAGTTGGTGCTGGAGCAAACTAAGACTTTTGGGACTGTTGGGATAGAATGATTGTATTTTGTATGTGAGAGTGGCATGAGTTTTGGGGGGCCAGGGACAGAATGATGGAGTTTGGATGTGTTGTCCCCTCCAAAACTCATGTGGTAATTTGATCTCCAATGTGGCAGTGCTGGAAACTGATTGAGCCGTGGGGGCGGATCCCTCATGAATGGATTCATGCTCTCCCTGGGGGAGCGGGGAGTAATGAGTGAGTTCTCGCTCTATTAGTTCCTGCGAGAGCTCGTTGCTTAAACCCTGGCACCTTCTCTCTCTCTCTCTCTCTTGCTTCCTCTCACCATGTGATCTGCTTGTACCCACCAGCTGCCTGCCACATTTCCGCCATGAGTAGAAACAGCCTGAGGCCCATGCCAGATGCAGCTGTCCCAGAATCGTAAGCCAAATAAACCTCTCCTTTATAAATCACCCAGTCTCAGGTATTTCTTTTATAGCAACAGAAAACGAACTAAAACAGGAGAGGTTCCTCTACGGCCCATCATCTGGATACTCTGCAGCTTAGTCAAGAGAAAGAGCGTGAGTATCATAACCTGCCGAGGAGCTGGGGGCCGTATACTGCTCTCCACGCTCTTCATTCATGCATTTACCAAGTGCCTGCTGTGTCTCAGGTCCTGAGCCAAATACTGAAGATTCAACTGTAGTATTAAAAGTAGTCATGGTATAGTTGCCATTTATTGAGTACCCGGTGGGTGCCGGGCACTGTGCTAGGCAACAAGAGTGTGCAGTGAGGAGTGACAGCAGTGACGGTGTCCACCATTTCTCTGGCTCTGGTTTAGGCTGGGCACTCATACTTCTGCTCCTGTGGTTACGCCTCACACAACTTAGAGAGCGTGACTACTGGTTACAGATTGCATGTCTGTATATTTGCTCTCTCTCAAAACTTTTCATTGCTTGTCACTTTTCCAGGAAAAAAAAAAGTCATTAAAAATAAATATTTATTTCAAATGATCAGTAATCCTCAATTGCCCTAAGTCCACCATTTCTCTTCTGGGGTGTCTTCTAGCTGAGGGACCCTGCAGCAATAGTTGGGGCTTCCCCATGCGAATCCTGGTATCGACCATGTGTCCATGCAGCAGAGGCAGATGGTTTTCCGGTCAGGTGTAACTGAAATGTATGTTCCCAACAAAATCTGGCAGACAGTCCAGTCTCCACAAATGCATATCACATCTCATTAAGAAACCATGCATATTTCATGAGCTCCAAATGTAGAAACAGATACTCATAAAATATAAGCCTCAAAATAAAACCGAAACATTTCAAAACAACAGCAGTTGCAATGCCATCAATTTATTTAATTTTTTTTCATCAAGATCATGAAACAAATCTCTATGTTCCCCAAGTAGAATCTAAAAATCCCAACAGCCATGGTAAGAGTTTGTAATGGTTCCTTATTATACACAAGTGAGGGGGAAACAGTAGATGGATGGACTCAGCTGGCATTTCATGGAGCCACAGGTCGTTTCCTGATCTGGAAGTTGGCTGAGATGAAAGTAAAATTGAATAGCAGTTTTTCAGAATGGAGTTAGAAGATCCTGTTTCTGAAGATCCCATTTAAGAATGGTTTGAGGTCTTGGTGGCTGGGGTGCCCGCCTTGGTTTGGCCATTTTCACTCTTGCTTTTGAGGTGACACAGGGGAGGTGAAATGCAGGTGTCTTGCTCCTCGTTTTCTCCCAGGTGCCCAGCACAGTGCTCATGACCTGGGGCTCAGTGAAGGTCACTGGCTGCCCTTCCCAGCCACCATACCCTGTCATTCACTCCAACTTCACTCCTTCCTCTCCTGCTTTGGAACACATTAGCATTTGAGTGAGAGCGACATTCTGTTAGGGATAACCTTTAATGTGCTCTAATTTATGAAAAAAGTAACATTTAAAAACTTGGTACTTTAACTATTATTAGTGCTGTGGACATCTGTTGGTTTTGTGATTCTAGCATTCCCCCTTCTATGGGAAACAGCTATCTCTTTTCTTTTGGGAAATCAACCTTCCTTTCTTCTTGCCCCAGGGAACATTGATTTCTCTCTCTCTCACACGTTCTTTGCATCCCCCACACACTTGAGCAGAGTTTCTGGAACATGGTAGCCCATTGATCTGTTTGTATTCTTCCTGCACCTCTCGGCCGTGTGCTCAAGGAGGGTGAGAATGGTGTGACCCAGGGCGGGATGCTCCCGTGCAGCGTAGGTGCTGGGGGTTCCTGCTGATGTAATGCCTATCCAGCTGTCATGGGCAGGAGTGATACTACCAACTTGCCATTGGTCAAACACCACTTTGAGGAGTCTCCCAGCAGTGGGATGGGTTTGCATGGAGCCATTCTCCCGCTCTTTTCAGGCCCCCATTTATGCTTTATAGATGGTTCTGTAGTCAGTAGTCACAAACCAGAGCAAAGCCACATGGCTTCTATTCCAGAAGGCCCTGAAATCTTGCCTTCTTGGTCACAGGGCTGCACATAGCAAGGCCAACACCACAGGAGCATTGGTGCGGCCTGTGACCTCCACTTTGGCCACCATGGCCTGCTGGTGTTGGCAAAGGCCACATCTGAGCTAGTTTTGCTTAAGTACATAGAAGCCAGAAAAATCTATCATATGGGCATAAGAGCACTAAATGATTTATTTTTGGAGGGTTTCCTTTGTGCCAGATAATTAATATTATCTAGAATCCTCATAATAGTCATGCACATTAAGTACCAGATCCTTGTTTTTATACAAATGGAAACTAAGATAAACGAAGTTAAGTAACCTGTTTAAGATCACACAAGTAGGAAGTGGCGGGGACAGTTGTGTTGTTTCCACTATCTTGGGCAGCATCACCTCTGGCTCCATGGTGCCTCCTCCCAGCTCACCACCTCAGCAGCCTGGGCCTCACTTACACTGATGATGGTGCTAGAATATTTGTTATTTCCTCTGCTTGGGATCTTGTTTCCAATTTGGATCAGGACCACCCCCCACCCATCCTGTTGGAAGCTAAGTTCTCTCTTCTCATCTCCTAAAATGCCACTTGTCTCCTTCTAGTCCAAGGACAGGTGCTTCTATTGACATCTGGTCCACCTGTGCAGGAACTCAAATTACTAGTGCAAGCTCTGATGCTGTCTCATTGTCCTTTTGCTACTGGAGATGTAGTTCTGTAAAGTGGATGAGGGCTTTGGAATAGGCAGAACTGAGTTCTATCTTCATTTCTAAAACTTGCTAGCTGTGTGACTTTAGCCAAGTTACATAACCATGCCAGACCTCAATTTTATAAAATGTGGTGAAAATGATAACTTATCCCAATGAATTCTTCTGAGGATTAAATGCAATAGTGCCTTCCAATAATTCACATGAATGTTGTAAGGTTAAACATAAAGATTAAAAGAGATAAAGTATGAAAAGCAACCAGAAAACATTCGTTCAAAGAGTATTTGCTGAGCACCTGTTATGTACCTGGCACTGTTCTAGGTATTGAGGATATGGCAATAAATAATAAAAACCATACTTGTTCTTAAGGACCTTAAATTCTACTGGGGAATACAGGAAAAAAACAAGATAACATATAATATCAGGTGATGATAAATGTGATGAAGAAAAATAAAATCAGGTAAGAGAGGTGGAGATGTTGGTTGGGATCTGGAAGTCTTTCTTAATTTATACAGGGCATTGGGGAATGTGGAATGGTTAAGGTAATGCTATTAGATGAGAGTGAGGGAGAAAACTTTGTGTCTGCCTTGATCGTGTGGGGTGCAGGCATAGAGAAGAGCCTGGGCACAGACCATGAGGCCCAGGCATGAGGAAAGGCATGGGGACAGCACGGCTTCAGTGAAGTGAATAGGAGAAAATATCAGAAGGTCAGAGAGATGAGAATAGTGAGAGTAGATTATGTAGGGTCTTATAGGCATTTTAAGAACACTGGCTTTTACTCTGATGGCTTTGAAGAGCCATTTAAGAGTTCTGAGTGGGGTTCCCCCTCCTGCACTGTTGGTGGGACTTTAAATTAGTGCAGCCATTATGGAAAACAGGATGGAGATTCCTCAAACAACCGCAGATAGAGCTGCTATCCGATCCAGAAATTCTACAGCTGGGTATATACCTAAAAGAATGGAAATCATCATGTTGAAGGGACACCTGCACTCCCATGTTTATCGCAGCTCTGTTTACAATAGCCAAGAGTTGGAACCAACCTAAATGGTCATCGACAGATAACTGGATAAAGAAAACGTGGTATATTTACAAAATGGAAGACTACTCTTCCATAAAAAAGAAAGAAATAGTGCCATTCGCAGCATCATAGGTGAGCTTAGAGAAAGTTATATTAAGTGGAATAATCCAGACACAGAAAGAGAAATACCACATGTCCTCACTCATAAGTGGGAGCTACAAAAATAAACAAATAAATAAAAAAAGAAATAAAGAAAGATACAATGATCACAACAATACATTGAACTTTCAAAAGGAGAGAACAGAGCTGAGTTTCCAGAGGTAGGGAAGGAGGAGTGGGGGTAAGGGAGGAATTGGTAAAGGGCCACGAAAAATGATCACATTGTGTAAGGCTGAATATGCTAATTGTCCTGATTTGAGCATCACATATTGCACACAGGTATTGATATTCAACTCTGTACCCCACAGATATGTACAATCAACTATGTTTAAATTAAAAAAAAAAAGTTCTGAGCATAAGATTTGCATGATTCAATTTATGTTTTGATAGGATCATTCTGTCTGCTGAGTGGAGGAGAGTCTGTGGCTGGTAGGTATAGGGTCGAGTGGGGAGACAAGAGTGGAATTGGGATAGCAGGTGGGGAGCTTTGCTTACAGTGGCAATAGTGAAATTAGTGAGAAAGGTGGGGATTTTTTAATATACTTTGAAGCTAAATCTGGCAGGATTTGCTTATACATTGATTGTGACACAGGCGAGAAATAGAGGAGTCAGGAATCTTTCTAAGGTTTTTGGCCTAAGCAATTGGAAGAATGGAGCTGCACTTACTGACATAGGGAAGATTGCGGAGGAGCAGGTTTGCAGGGCTGTGGGTGTCAGGAACTTGATTCTGAAGGTTGGGTTTGAGATGGTCATTATGTCATGGAGATGTTGGGCAGATTATTAGATATCCAAGAATGTGAGACTTTTCAGTAAGCATCCACTGTGAAAGAGGCACTTACAACTACGCAGACAGATTTACTCCTCCAGTTGACAAAAACCAACCTCTGTCATCAGATACCCCAGTGCTGTCACAATGAGCTCATGAATGGAACAGCCACAATGGCAGGGATAGAGACTGTGCATGCACTCAGTAGCACTGGCTCCCACCAAGACTGGCCTAGCTACTGTCTTTACTGATTGTCCAACCTGCCAGAGATCAACACTAAGCTGCTATACAGTATCATTTTGAGAAGACCAACAGCCATTTGATGGCAAGTTGCCCAAGCTGAGTAGCAACAGCTTGGACCCATTCCATCCACACTGGACAACAATTCGTCTTCACTGCAATTGACATATATTCTGCCTCTGAGGTTGCCTTTTTTGCCCACAAAGCCTTATTTGGCACCACTGATTGAGGAGTCGTGGAGAGTTTGATCCACTGACATAGGATTTTGCAGGACTCTGACAGAATGAAGGACACAATTTATAGAAAAGGAGGTGTAGTATATGATTATATGATTCACTGTTCCTATCACATACCACACTGCCCCCAAACCACCAGTCTGATGGAGTGGTGCAATAGCCTCTTAAAGTTGCACCTGGGGTGCCAACTTAGAGATGAAACTCCATGAGAACGAACTATCCTCAAGGATGGGGTATGCACCCTAAATCAGAACCGTTATATGGTGTCCCCAGGTAGAATACATGGATCTGGAAACCAAAGTGTAGAATTCAGAGTGACTCAGCTCACCACTATCCTTGGAGATCCACTTTCTGGAATTTGTGCTTTTTTTTCCTCCAAATATATGGGCTCTGCAGGCCTAAGAGCACTGATTCTCCAAAAGGAAATGCTCTAGAGGGCACATTAAGGATTCTACTGAACTTTAAGCTGTGGTTGTCACCTGGTCACTTCGGACAATTTGTGCCACGGACACAATACTGGCAGAGGCAAATTGATTCCGATTAGGCTCTTGCAACACAATGGGGTTAAAATACATTTGGCATTTGTGATCCCATGGATCTTCTGTTAGTGTGCTATGACCAAGTGTAATGGTAAATTGATAAGACTAGCAGCTACACCTGGGAAAAGTGTGGTAACCAGGTAACCAAGAGCTCAGACCCTTAAGGGTTGAGGGCTGGGTCACCCCCAGGTGGTCAGCAGAAGGTGAGGGGAAACTAGATCAAATGCTGGGTATAATGGTTAATTTTGTGTTGACTTGGTAGACCACGATACGCAGATAGTTGGTCAAATACTAGTCTAGATGCTGTCAAATACTAGTCTAATCTCTACGTGAGACTAACATCTGAACTGGTAGACTTGGAGTAAAGCAGATCGCCCTGCACAGCTTGGGTTGGCCTCTTTCAATTAGTCTTAAGAAAATAAAAACAACCGACTTTTCCTAAGGAAGAGGGAATTCTGGCAGAATTCTGGTGAGGACTCAAACCTCCACATCAGTCCTTCACTGGGTCTCCAGACTTCTGTCCCATCCTGAAGATTTTGGATTTACAGACTCCATAATCACATGAACCAATCCCTTAAACTAAACCTCTCTCTCTCTCTCTCTGTGCGCACACATGCACTCGCACATGCACCCTGTCGGTTCTGTTTCTCCGTGGAACCCTGATGATGCACTGGAGGAGAGGGAGGAAAGTTATCAGTCATGGCCAGGAGATCAAAGGCAGCAGTTGGGGTTGTATTTGGAAACATTAACTCTCTTGAGTTTTTCCAGGGAAAAAGACAAATCAGAATCCCGGAGAAGCTGTTCCTTGATGGGAAAGACTTACTAGAGGAAGCAGGTAGATCTGAAAGTCACCAGGGGTGGATTAAGAGGACGCTGTGCTGTTCAGCCTGCATCCTGTCTCCAAGGCCGACGTGGCAACCCTGCAGCAGCTGAGCATGTTGGCTGCTGTGGCCACTGACTCACAGCTCGCCTCACTAGCAATTGCCCTTGGCTGCAGGAAGGGAAGGCCTTTATCATGGTTTCAGCCCCTCCAAAGGGCAGCTCTTTCTGTGGCTGACCAATGCATGGATGCAAAGGTGCGGGCTGCATCCCACAAGCAGAGACACTGGGAAGGGCCATCCCAGCTCCAGAGCCCCCCAGAGTGTCCATCGAGGGCTCAGGGACAACTGCAGTGCTACTCAGTTTCCCCTTCTGCCCAAACCTCCCCTTCTCATTTCTGTACAGGTATATTTCCCAAGGGCATGCTCCATAGTGCACCTTTGTCGCAGAGTCTGAGTCTAAGGATTTCCATCCAGCACAGAGCGTTGTTAGCACGTTACCCGGCACTAGCAGGTACTCAAGCAATGTTGCTTTTCTTCTGGTAAGCCTTAACCCACTTTTAGAGGCTGTCCCAGGACATAATTTTCAATTACTTTCATTTTAAGAGCTGAATATTTTATTTGCAGTGTCTGTTTGGTAGCGATGATCCCTGTCATTGTTTCAAAAGCAGTCAACTTCCTAACTTAAATTCATCTTTTCCCACTTGAATTGAATCCTTCAAGTGCCCCCACCCCTCTCTCTCTCTCACACACACACTCCTCACATTTACTTCAGCAACCAACAAACATCAACTGTGCAAGGAGAGTATAATTGTTCCCATTCGTGTTTCTGGATAAAGTTCACATTGGACATTAGGATTATCATCAGATTTTTTTTTTTTTTTTGTTAAGTTAGTTTGGGGGAGTTGGAGGAGATGGGAGGAGGTTACGCAAAAATTTCAAATCCTTCTGCTGAAGTGCTGGGAAAAAACAAGTCCAGGGACTTTGCGGATTAAAAATATATCTTGCAACTGATTCTAACTCACCCTCAATTCTAAATTTCACCTTTCCATTTTTTCCCATCTGCTCACTCACACGGATGTTTTGCAAATTCTAGAAACTTCAGATTGACATCAGTAAACAAACAAATCACAACTTTTGATGCCACTTTGATAGTTTGAAATACAAATTAAATTCTGTGCATGTCCATTAGCACTGAATGCACAGTCATACTAATTATCCTCTGGGAATTTGGTAGTTTTGAATGCATCTTGCCATCAGAATCCAAGCAAAATAAGAATGGGGATAAAAGATGAGAAGATAACTTGCTCAATATCCTTTGCCATGATTTCTATTTAAGGGTCCTATAATATGCAAACACCTCTAGTGACAATACCGTTTGTTCTCTACCTAAGAACCGAGAGAGGAAGAGCTGATATGCTGGAAATGGATTTTGCTGCAGCAGCTGCTACTGCTGCTGCAATTGTCATGGTTGCTACTATGAGGTTGTTCCCAGGCCTGTATGTGCTGAAAGCCACTGTGGGTTTGTAGCCCAAAGCACACCTCCCTCTACACACACCCACTTTGCTTCCACCACAGATGTGCTGGTGCAGATGTGAATCATCTTTGCAAACAAACTGAAGATTGTTTTGAGAGTCAGTCTAATGAGTAGTGAATATGGACTGATTACTGTATTTGCAAAGAACCTTATTTTTTGCAACATTGTGCTAAAGAACAGCCTGGTGCTTCCTGTAGGCTTATAAATGTAAGTAATCAATATGTTTATGTAAACACTTAGTGATGTTCACATTTATGAATCAATGAACTATTATGATTGCTCTTGTGTGATCTGATAGACACAAACCTAAACAGGACCGCATGTATCTTAGAAGGCTTCCTCATGGAATTTAGAAAAACGTGGTGATTGAAGAAACATTTCTACCACATGGGAAAATCTTGCAGGAAGAATTCATACTTGGATATGCTTAAGTGTATATTTTTCTTTATCTGCAATGTTTTCTTTGTGATTTAGTTTCAGAAATCTAACTTAGCTCCACTTGTGTTGCTGATTCTTCACCAAGTGCTGAGTCACTTGCTCACAAGTGCACAGGCGTTCACAGAACAGGCATGTGTTGGTCTTTGGCTGTGTGACAGGGTTTAAAGTATGGAGTCACAGAAAGACCTGGCTTGGGGTTCCAACAGTCCTGGGTTCAAATCAATTTCTTGGCTTGTTAGTTGTCTGACTTTGGGGACATCAACTAGCCTCTGAGCTGCAGTTCTCCGTCTATGAAGTGGGGAAAGATATTTACCTGGGAGAGCCACCACGAGGATTAAATGACACAACATTTTCAGAGCACGTGAGAGTTTCCAGCACACAGCAGGTGCTCAACAAATGTCCATTTCTTCCCAGTCCCCTTTCTCTACCTGGAAGCTTGTTCTAATTCAGGTGTGAAAGAGATCCAGCATATTTCCTGAGTCATTTCTGGCTTACAGTAGTTCAGGAAAGCCAAGTAATTTGTGGGAATAAGGTAGAGAGGAGGGAAAGCCATGATGATGTTTTCTGTGTATGCCCAGAGTTTCCTAACACTTTGGCCCACTAATATTCCTTTAACCTGGAATACTTTTTCTTGTCTTTAAATAGTCCTTTTAGATAATAGTCCATGTCCTACCACCTCCTCCAAGGAGGCTTTCTTTTATGACTTTCCCAGGAAAAGTTGCATATGAGCTCACACTTCTCCGAACTTCCATAAATCGCTCCCAAAACATCACTGTCTCCTGTTATAGCTGCTTTAAGTCTTCACTAAAGTTTAAATGTTATGAGAGCAGAATTTCTGCTTCTTCATTGTGCATTCAGCCACCTGGGGACCTGGCAAAGGACCGTGCATGGAGATTCTTGTGTGTAGAGGGAAAGTGGGGGTTCAGGGTTAGAAGACTTGGGTTTTGATTCCATCTGTATTGTTGACTGTGTGATGTCAGGCAAGTCCCAGAGACTTCCTTAGACTGCATTTTCTCATCTATGAAATAGTTATAATAATCCTCCTGGGCATTGCTTTTATAAATTTCCTCAACTCCTACTCCAAAGGGGTGCAGTATAAATAAAAGAAATGAAATGTTTCCTATTCTACCTTCGTGATGGGACTGTTAGATGCCACTGGAGATCACGATTTTGGAAGTATTTGATAATAAATGCAGTACACATGCTATGAGGGTTACTAGGGGCTCATTTACTATTTCCTAAATCAATGGTTACTGGAAATAAGATTTCTTCCCCCTTTCTCTTTCGTCAGCCTGGGAAGGAGGGTGACAGATGGTAAATCACTTGGAGGGAGGGAAGCAGTCACTCAGTGGAAGGAGACAAGCCATCGAGGGAAGGTGGCAGTGTCGACACAGTAGGTGCTGAAGAAACATGCGTTGAGTGCTGGACCAGTGAACAGCATCGCGGTCGGGAAAGGGTCCCACAGCACAAGCAAATGCAGAGAGAGAATTTGATCAGGCATTGGTTGGCACTGCTGCCCACCCAGGCATTCACTATCCTCCTTCCGCGCGTTATTTTTCTATAGAACGTTACATCTATTTATTTGTTCATGTCTTTATTTATTTACCTGCTTATCCTTCTTTACTAGGTGATAAGTAAGCTCCATGAGGGCAGTGATTTTGGACTGTTCTATTCACTCCTGTATCCACAGCGCCCAGAATGGTACCTGGCACAGGGTAGGTGCTCTGTAAATACTTGCAGAATGAATAAATCATTAACTTTATTGTATTCCTTAGGTACGGAAGATATTCAAGCAACCTATTTTTGAGCCCAGGACTCTTTTATTGTCTTTCTATACATGACGCTGCTGTGAACCCCAAATGGGAGGGTGTTCATTGAAGGCAGGACAGGGTGCAGGGAAGGGGGCACTTGTTAACTCTCTCTCCCTTGATTGTCCTCACTTGTGAAGTTTCCACTCCTAGCATTTACTCATCCACCTGCTGGTTGCTTTCTCATCTCCACCTTGGATTATCTTGTCTGTTTCTTGCTTACTTGTCATTTTTCCTTTTCAGTCAAGGCTGAATAGTGAGCTGGAGCCAATACTCTTGGGCTTGAATCTGGCACCATCAGTGACTAACTGCCTTGGACAACTTGCTTAGGCCCTCAGAGCCTTAGTTTCCTCAGCTGTAAAACGGGGATAATAGCCATACCTGCCTCACAAAGTTGTGGTGAGGATTGAATTTGTTAATGCACTTTGAGCACTTAGTATAACATCAGGCCCATGGTAAGTGCTCAACAAACTACTATGGTTATTAGAATGCAGTTTACAAGAAGGCAGGGACATTATGTCTCTTATTTATTATGCTGCCCTGTTGGGACAAGTAGGAAAATGTCAGGGCCCCTCAGATGTTCAGAACCTTGCCGAGCGTTTTTTGTAAATATCCTCAGGTGTTCCTTGTCACTACTTAATGTAAGTTGTGTACGGGCACCCAGGTGTCCAGGGTTATGGACTTAAGTATAAAAGACCAACAGCTCTCATCCACAGGGCTTCTCAGAACTCTCAGAGGAGCCACTAGGACAGTTGCTCCTAGATCTGAATAAAACCCATTCATTTTTCTATACCCACAACTCCCAGAACCCTTTTTTTCCTATTACCGAGCTCACAGACCTGCGTGTGGAGGGTTTGTAACCTAATCTGTGCTACAGACTCGAGGGGTCTGTAAGCCCCTCGCTCTACATCCAGTAAGTCAGGCTCAGAGAGACTAAGTACCTTCCCAGGATATCACCAGTGAGAACTGAATATCAGTCTGACTCCCAACCTGGCGCTCTTACGCACAGTCTCTGCTTCTTGTAGTTTCTCTTCTTGGCTTCAATTTCTCTTCCTGTAACATGAAAAGAGTCGGAATTAGCTGATCTCTGAGGCTTTTTCCTTTTTTATTAGACCTTCTGTGAACTCATAAGGTATAGGCACACACATAATTGAGAACAGCAAGCATGTCTTTCCATCCGTATTCACTTGTCCAGCACAAAACCAGATGCAAAGTGGACAAACATTGCTTAATGAATTAAACTAAAGACCTAAAATCATGTATTCCTACCATGAGCATGTCTGCATTACTGTCTAGAAACGTGTGCTTCTCAAATCTGAATTCACAGCCTCAAAATCTCAAGGAATTAGGGATTCCAGTGAGAAGCAGTGATCTGGACCGTTCTGGGATGTCACCCTTTGCTTATCCCCTCCGCAAGCACTCACTGAACACCACTCGGAGCCAGGTCCTGGGCTGGGCTTCAGGGATATAGCAATGGGAAAGAGCAGTCCCTGTGGCAAGGAGGCCCCGTGGCAGATAGGTGCGTGACATGTAACTGACACAGTGCGCTGGGATGGGTCGACGGTACGTGAAAGGAACCGGCTTGGGGAGCACAAACAAGGGGTGTCTAGATGAGAGTTGAGAGTGGAGAGGGTGAGAAAATGCTTCCAACACAAGGTAATCCTGGGAGTCTAAATACAATGCAGCCAAACCTCAGCAATGGTGGAATGTCACCCTGAATCAGTAAAAGGGAATGATTATAGGATATTTTAAAAGTATAGTCCTGATAACTTTGAACATACAGGTCTAGTGACTGTTCATGCTTTAACATGGAGATGAATCATCTTAATTCAGCACGGATTAGAGTTCTTTAAATTTTTTTCCTAATTCTCCGTGTGCTTTTAGTTTCTATTGCTTTCATTCTGTTCACACTGTTCACTGGCTCAGTGCATCCTTTCTTCACAATTGTGAAAAGGATACTATTGGCCTTGAAAATAATGATTGTTAATTCAGAATTTATAGAATGCAAATTACATGAATCTTACCTTATAGGGAAGATTTAGCTCGGCCACCATCCCCTCTAAGGAGGCTTCCTTGAACTCTCTTCGGCCACTGTTAGTTGTATTCTCTTCTGAATATACATCTTTCTTGTAAAACATTGCAATTGTCTACTTATCTTTCTGTATTACCCACTGTATGAACTCCATGAGTATTTGTTGAACTAAAGTAAACCAAATTTCCAGGTGTAACAGTTTCCTAGGGCTCCCATAACAAAGTACCACAAACTGGGTGGCTTGGATCGTCTTAAGTCTGTGTCTCTCATGTCTGGAGGCTGGAAGTCCAGAGTCAAAGTGTGGGCAGTACCATGCTCCCCCTGGGACTCTGGGTACAGTCTTTCCAGCTTCTGGTGGCTTGCTGCTGTCTTTGGTGTCCCTTGGCTTGTAGCTGCATCACTCCAATTCCTGTCTTCACATGGCCATCTTCTCCCTATGTCGATATCACTCTCCCTCTGTGCATGTCTGTATCTGTGTCTGTATTTTCCCTTTTTATAAGGATAGTAGCCATTTAGATTAGGGCCCACCCTAATGACCTCATCTTAACTTGGTCAAATCTACAAAGACCCTATTTCCAAATAAGGTCATATTCTGAGATACTAAAGGTTAGGATTTCAACCTATCATATTTTAGGGAGACACAATTCAACCCATAACACCAGGCTAGGGTAGTAGTGGATTTATGAGATTAGCAAAAAGGTTAGCATTGCAGGGGCTGTGGTGGACATGCATGAGGCTGAGGACTTCTTGGGATCGTCACCTGAGCAGGGAAGGATATGAGAAGAGAGTTTTAAACCAGAGGGTCAGCACTACCTTCTGAGGATCTGCTGCAGATATTCTGCCTCTAATCCTGCCAACAAATTGTTTTACAATTAATTCCGGAGGCCTGCCTGAAGCTGCAGCTTGTTAAGTGGGACTCTGACACCCACCCAAAGGGCTGGATCTGTTCCCGCCTTCCAGGCTCCGCTCTGTCCTGAAACCCCGAGGCAGCCACTCTCTGACATCAAGCATTGGCACCAGACCTCTTCCTTAGCAAGCCAGGTTAGTTCAACTCAAGTCTGAGTTCACCTTGTTGCTGTGGACTCCTGATAGCAGTAGACATAGTAATATGGTTTCCTTTACTTGAGTACCTAATTGATAGACACGTCTCTGTTAGATACATCATCTCTGATCCTCCCAACATCCCCAGTGCAGGGCCTGAACTGGAGTAGGGTAGATGTCATCTCCTTGGAATAGGAGAAAGAATGGAAATGCAGAGAGTCTGCACTGACTTGCATAAGGCCTCACAGCTAATAAGTGGTGAAACAGGAGGCTGAGCCCGCGTGTATCTGACGCCGCTGAGTTCATGTCCCACCCACTTGCTCCTCCTCAGCCAGAGGGCTCGGGATGCAGCTCTAGGGAGGTTTTGATTCCTATTGATATATAAATAAATCATCCTTTTAAATGACCACCTGCCTCCCTTGAACCTTTCTGTCCTCAAGCTCCTCAAACCAAGAGACAGGGGTGGTGAAGCAAGGACAGTCCTGCTCAAGAACACATGTTCCTCTGTCCACTCAGCATGGGTCTCTGGGCTGGAGCCGTCTGTTGCCTGTACAGGGGCTCTGGGTTGCTTGTGTTCTCCACAGAGTGCTTTTGCCCTTCCAGGTGTGGGGCTTTTATCATGTTTCAACATACTTGGAAGATTGACCTTCCAGAACTGCCCCTTGAATTAGCTCTCTACCTCCTATGAAATCCTTATCATAAATGCTGTCCTGAAAATTTCCAACCACAGGCAATGAAAAGATCAATCAGAGCTGTGAGCTCGACACATGCATGTCCTAGCAGAGAAAATTCTTTAGTGGGCAAGGGTCAAAGAGGACTCCCTTTGGTGTCTTTGAGTTCATTTTGCCCTCTCTGACTCCTTACCATAGACCCTAAGAGGCATGTGGGCTGCTGGGACATATGCCACTTTGGCTGTTTCTGTCAGCTGAGCCACAGCAGGGAACCACATGGCTCTGAGGCCAGCCTTGGCCAACCACAGGGGGCCAGCACTCAGGAGGGGCTGTGGGGACAGCAGGATTTGGGTTTCCGCTTTCTCACAGGAAGACTCAATTGATCGCCTCAGGACCGCAGGGGCCTTGCTGAGCAGGGGTGACTCAGCTTCCTTCGTGTGTCACAGCAGCCCCGCAGGAAAGACGAGGGCCCCACCACACAGGGCTCCTCACATCTGTTCCCACTTCACTTCCTGCTCTAGAAAACCTCCAGGAAGTCTTCAGGTCTCTGTTTACTGTAAGACTTGAAGAAGCACGTTTGCCCTTGCGTTTCTATAGCACTCGACATTTTACAAAAACGTTTCTTCACACATTGGTGCATTCAGTGTTTGTACCAGCTCTGTGAGACCACAGGCAGGCTACTGTCATCATGGACACATGGAGCAGGAAAGCAAGCCTCAGGAAGGGGAGGGGATTTGCTCAAAGCCACACGGCTTGCTGGTGGAGGCTTGTGCTTGAGCCCAGGAATCTAGGATACTCATTCAGAACCGTATTGCACTTTCTTGGGAAGCCCTGAACATAAAGCTCTTTCCCTGTGCTCATCACGTGTTCCAAGAATGCTTGTTGATTGAGTGATGATAATTTCCATCCATTCTCCAGCGGGTGCTTAGGAGTGGGGAAGGACACAGGCTCTGGAGAGACAATTCAGTTCTGAGTTACGTGCAACCCCTTGTTAGCTATGCCATTTTAGACAAGGCACGTGTTCTCTGAGCTGCAGTTTCCTCTGAAAAAGGAAGGTGATGAAGTCCATTTTTAGGGCAGGTCAGAGATTTCAATGACATTATATGCATCAAGGGCTAGCATAGCACTTGCTACACAGAAGGTGCTCAAGAAGTCCAGGTTCTTTCCGCTGTCCCCACAGTCATATGTAGCTTCGGAAACTCACAGGAGTCAAACAAAGTCTTGCAGATTTTGTACATGGAGCCATACCTGTGCTTAGTAATATTTGGACACTTTCAGACTCAAATACACAAAATAAAGTATGGTTCTGGCTTATTTCGTCACTATGATCAAGAAGTGAGCTATGCCGTGTATGTGAACTTCCCAGTTCAGGTCTCAAGTACTGACTACGAGGACTACTCATTGCTCTTTAGACGAGTTCTAGATGGACAGCGTTTCTGGCCTTCTAAACGGAGAAGAGCACGTCCTCTGTGCTGGGGTTTCTCTGACTGGGCTTCTTACTCCTCCCCGGATCATGTGACTTTCATTGTTTATTCCTCTTGCTTACCATCAAGGGGTCACAGGGACACTCACCACGCTGGGGAAGTGGCAATGGGTCTCAGTAATTTCAGAGTCTGAAATAATGCTTATATTTTGGGAAAATGCATACACAATCAAGAAGTTTCTTCTTAAAAAGTGCTGGTTCTTTGTTTCACCAATTGGATGTCTTCTGTGGGATAACAAGTTATCTTCGAAGTTGAATATATGTCCAGGAAAAGTAGAGTCTACTGATATTGCTATCTTAGATTTCAAATCCCCTGTAGTCAGAAACTATGTTGTAATTATTACCATACACCTAGGGCCAGGTTCACATTAGATTCTCAATGAATGACTCTTGAATTAGCAAGATTCATTCATTCATTCATTCAAAAAATATGCAATGAGTAAACCTTGGGAGTTACACGGATGGGTCAGATGGCAGTGCTTTAAGGAGCTCAAGAGAGACATGTTATTTAAGCAGCACAACCTTTGGGGTGAGCATGGATTATCAGGGAATAGAGACTGTGTCAAGACCAGGATATCAGGCAAGAAGGAGACATGGAATGACTAAGGAGACGCACAATTCAAGGGCAAAATTGGGAAGGAATCTACTACGTTCAGCCTGTCCTCACTGGTGCTGACCGCTGGCTGTTAGAGATGGACCTGCCACCTTAAACAGCCCAAAGCAGAGTGAAATAGGAGTTCATGGCACAGTGGAGAGGCTGGCAGGGTGCTGTGGGACAGTGGAGTGGAGCTGGCCATGATGGCATTTCTGGGCAATCAGAACAAATTGCCGGTTACCCAGGATAGATACAGTCCCACAGTCACATCCAGGAAAGGGGTAGATATATCAGACACTGCCTACTGGTGGGGACTTTCACACAATGCAGCCATTGCTGGGCTGGGTGTGAAAGGCGTGAACTCTTCTGGAGAGGAGGTGCTCACTTTGTGGCTTAGCGACCTTTTCCAGGGCCTCCTTCCCTGCTGTTTCTTGTTGAAGAGGATTTAATATGTTTTTTGACAGATTTTTTATTGAAAGATAATTAATTATATATATTCGCAGGGTACAGAATCGAGTATCAATATATGTGAACAATATGTGGTGACCAAATCAGGATAATTCAAAAAAGTATTGTATTATTTTCTTCCCAGAATTCCACTGTGATGGGGAGTGGGAGAATGTGTTTGCAATCATACCCGGTAGTTATTATTTAGTTGTCGTTCTTTATTCATCTCATATATTTTATTGTGCACCTGCCCCATGCTGGTCTTGAGCTCGGGCTGAAGGTTCAAAAGTGGATGAAAGGATGTCCCTACCCTTTTAGGGTCTATCCGTCTGGTGGAAGAAAGTGCCTCCTATGTAACTATACCGCACTGTGGAGAGTCTAGAAGGGCAGATACATAAAGGAGGACAGGGGAGGGAGCAGTTAATTATAATATTGCCTGTCAGGAATGCTTCATAGATGTGCTGGGATGTAAAGGATGAGTAGGAATTTTCTAGTTGAGAAAGAGAAAGCAACACTTAAGGGAGTAAAAATGGCATGAATAATTGCACACGGGCAGCCAAATCCATGGCATGGGAAATAGTGGGCAGAGTAGCAGAACTAGAGCAGCGTTGCCAGAAAAAATACAGGAGGCCCAGTTAGATTTGAATTTCACACAATGAGTATATTTTTAGCACGAGCATACCCCAAATATTGCATGAAATACTCTTACACCAAAAACATTATTTGTTGTTTATCCAAAATTCAAATTTGACTGGATGTCCTGTATTGTTATTTGCTAAATCTGGCAACCACAGAGTAGAGAATCAAGCAGGTGAGAGCACACGATATAGTTCTTTGAAAGTTCTGTAAAATCAGAAAATTTCAACTTTAATCTTGTGGGGTGGTCTTGGAAGGGTTTTAAACCCAGAAGTAATATAATCTGATTTCTGTTTTAGAAATTTGACTCCGGCTCCACAGAGGATGAATTAGAAAGGAAGGGAACTGGGGCAAGAACATTAAAAAGAGAAGAAAGGGGTATTTGAAAAAGATCAACAGTTGAGGGTTCTCAGGGGACAGATGAGATATTTTGGAGATAGAACCCAGGAAGACTTGCTGAGCAGGAGAGCGTGATGGGTGTGTGTTTGTGCTGGCAATCCTTTCTAATTATGGGCACAGCGTATTTGTCCTTGAAAGCTTATGACCTTCTGAATGTTCACTGCCAATAAAGCCTTTGGATAGGGGTTGCTCTGGAAATCGGGATTCTTTGCCATTAACCACATGGCTCAGCTCCTCATTTCCTTAAGACATACACTCTGGCTAAACTCTGAGTCAGATAATCACCTCTTGATTAAGTGGCCAAGTACATGTTGGGTACAGGTGGAAACATTTAGGAACATAACATTAGAGGGTCTATAAAAGAGAATGTCTTCCATACTTCCTTAGGAGAGATTTATTTTTGAAAAGAAAGTGTATATCTTGGAAGGGGAGAGACATTGTTTATTTCTGGGATTAAATACGTCTCTAGGGTTATAGGATCTATTTGGGTTCTTCAGACATGTTGCAGAGACTTCACCGAGTCCTGGTAGAAGAGCCCCCTCGTTCACTTTCCTCCTGTTCCAGCTGGGGAAGTTGCAGCCCGGAGAAGAAATACAACCTGCTCCAAGTGGCTGAACTTGGACTAGGGTGGAGGAAACATGATTCCCAGTTAAAGTGCAATGTGAATTGCACAATTCTCAGGCTTTCTCCGAACATTTAGTCTGAAAACAGTGCCATTCTTTATAACTGCTGAGTTACAACGAGCTTCTCCTTGAGATTTTTGCATTTGATCATACACAAGTTGCTTAAAAAGGGGATTTCATGAAATTGTGAATAAACACATCTTTAGTCCCATTGACAGCCCTCTTGAAGTACATAGACATAGCCTAATTCTTGGAGGTTTTCAAAGTTTTTAGAGCTTAGAAAAGAAATGTTTATATAAATTGGCAATAATGGCTATTTGTTCAATGCATTTTTGGTTGTATGCTTCTGACAGGTTGGCTAAGGCAAGCTTTCCTTTCAATAGACAGATAACCTTCAGCGCCAAGTTGTGTTTAAAAAGAATAAAGTAAAAACTACTGTATTTACATTTCAGGAATGAACTGTCTTTCCTTAGAAATCTTAGGAATGCTGTCTGGGATCGCCACCTGCCTTTGCTACATTAATTCCAGGGAGGCCTTTGCTGCTAGCACACGCAACAGTGACTCCTTCCTTCATTCAGGTTTAAGGGATTTGTTTTCTATAAATGCTCATCAAAATCCCCCTCTTCCCCTCAGCAATGAGATACTATAACCAAGCAGGTCCTACGCTTTGAGTTATCTGTTCCATGTGCAATCCTCATGATGATTTAACTTTGTTTGTAACATTCTGGCTCATTGGGTATCTTTTCTTTCATCTCTTATATGCAGCACCTTCCAGCCCCTTCCCACATGAAACGGGTGAAAGAAGAGAGGGGTAGTGATGCTGGAGTGAAGAGGCCCCAGGCCCAAGGTTTTCACAGCATCACTTCTAAACCATCCACCCTTTCCTGACATTGCCCTGATTCCTTCACAGGGATTTGGCACATTCTATTCCTTGTTAATGAAGATGAAAAGTATTATAAAAGTAATAAGTACTAACCACCATCTGAGGTGCAGAGACAATAAGGACCTCTTTATTGCGGTCATGTAGGGATGGTGCTGAACGCCCTCTATAGAAATCCATCCATGGCCTGTTAAGCCTCTCCCAGCATCACCCTACACACCTGCCACGGCCACCTTCCCATGTGTACTCCATTTGTTTATTCAGTAATATTTCTTGAGTACTTCACATGCCTCAAGCAGTGTTCTAGGCATCAGGGACATAGAAATGAACAGATCAGTCAAGCACTAGCCAGATATTTCTCACACTGGGGTCTCCTGGTACCAAGGGGTCCAAATTCTTCTATGTGAATTTTCCTTTTCATTTGATGATAACCTAAAAAATTAACATAAAATATTATCTGGATTGGTTGGATGATTGTCTTAAAACAGTTCTGCTGCAGGGTCTTGGTGTCTGGGTTTGCATTTGTGTTACTGGTCACATCAGAGCCAGTGATCATTCAACTGACAGTTGACTTCCAGTGCACTCTTTCTCAAGCTGGGGGCTGGTGGACATATTCTTGAGCTCTGACAATGTTCTTTTCCTTTAAATGGGTTGCATATATTTCTCAAATTAGAGAGGTGCTGGTCTAGTAGCATCACAAAAGTGCCTGTACTTTCCTGCAGCCACCATGCTGTCCCCAGACTTTGATCATGCAGGTCTGTGCTAGGCATAAAATTGTCCCTCCAAAGATGTTCATGCCCCAATATCTGGAATCTGTGAATATGTGACGATTACATATTTGTAGTTGGAATTAAGGAAGATTATCTGGATTTCCTGGAGGGGCCCAATATAATCATATGAGCCCATAGAGTGGAAGAGGGGTATATACCCAAAAGAATTGGACACAAGTATTTTGACACATGTTCACACCTGCACTATTCCCAATAGCCAAAAGGTGGAAACAACCCAAATGTCCATCAACAGATGAATAGGTAAACAAAATGTGTATATCCATGCAATGGAATAGGATTCATCCATACAAAGCAATGAAGTACTGATACATGCTACAACCTGTATGAACCTGTAAAACATTATGCTAGGTGAAAGCAGCCAGGCACAAAAGGTCACGTATTGTATGATTCCTTTTATATAAAATATCTGGGATAGGTAAACCCATCACGTCAGAAAGCTGATTGGTAATGGCCAGGGTGTTGGGAGAGAATGGGGAATAATTGCTTAATGGATAAGAGGTTTTGCTTTGGAATATGGAAATGTTTTAGGCCTAGATACAAGGGGACTTCAAAAAGCTCATGGAAGATGAAATTAAAAGATAAAAATAAGAGATATAATGTTTATTTCTCAACACAAGCTCCATCAAGTTCAAGACACTTGTAAGTGATGATACCCAGTTAGTCCATCCCTAAAGAACTGAGGGTCCTGGGAATTTAACCATGTCAATGCAGTCAATTTTACATTATTAACTGAAGAAAAATGGTTGCACTTTAAAGATATTTTGAGATTAGGAAACAAAAAGAAGTCAGAAGGAGCCAAATCTGTACTGTAAGGTGTATACTTAATAATTTCCCATCAAAACTCTCACAAGATTGCCCTTATTTGATGACAGAAATGAGCAGAAGCATTGTTCTGGTGGAGAAGAACTTTGTGGTGAAGATTTCCCCGTGTTTTTCTGTTAAAGCTTTTGCTCACTTTCTCAAAACACTCTCATAATAAGCAGTTGTTATTGTTCTTTGACCCTGCAGAAAGTCAACAAGCAAAATGTCCTGTGCATCCCAAAAGCGTGTTGCCATGACATTTGTTCATGACTGGTCTGCTTTGACTGAGCCACTTCTATCTCTTGGTGGCCATGGCTTTGATTATGCTTTGCCTTCAGGATTGTACTGGCAAAGCCATCTGTCATCTCCTGTTACAGTTCTTCAAAGAAGTGCTTCATGATCTTGATCCCGCTTGTTTAAAATTTCCATTGGAAGCTCTGCTCTTGTCTGCAGCTGATCTGAGTGCAATGGTTTTGGCACCCCCTGAGCAGAAAGTTTGCTCAACTGTAATTTTTCAGTCAGAAGTGTGTGAGCTGAACCAGTTGAGATGCCTATGGTGTTGGCTGTTGTTCCTGCTGTTAATCATTGGTCCTCTTCAATGAGGACATGAACAAGATTATTTTTTTCCTTGCAAATTGATATAGATGGTCTGCTGCTTTGTACTTCATCTTCAACATTGTTTTGCGCCTTCTTAAAATGAGGTATCTGTTTGTAAATTGCTGATATCTTTGGGGCATCAGCCCCATAAACCTTTCGTAAAGCGTCAATGATTTCACCATTCTTCTATCCAAGCTTCATCATAAATTTGACATTTGTTCTTGCTCAAGTTTTAGCAGAATTCATGTTGTTCTGATAAGGGCTCTTTTTATTTTATTTTTATTTATTTATTTATTTATTTAAATTTTATTTTGTCGATATACATTGTAGCTGATGATAAGGGCTCTTTTTAAATCGATGTCTTATCCTTTTTAATGCCTCAAATTAGATCCTATTCAGACATGTTGTAACAAGTTAGTGCAAGTTTATTTTGGTGCAAAATAATTTTGAAATCCACCTCTAGTTTTTTCATAACATGCATTTTTCATGAACTTTTTGAAGACCCCTCATAGAGGTGGTAATTGCACATTGTGAATGTACTAAATTTTCCTGACTACAGTGGCTAATTTTATGTTAAGTGAATTTTACCTCAATTTAAAAAAAAAAGAGTGGAAGAAGGAGACAGGAGTCCACCAGAGAGATGCAACAACACAAAAATAGGCAGGATGATTTCATAGCATAAGAAGGACTCATCCCGTTGCTGTCGACGTTGAGGATGGAGGAAGGGGCCACAGACCAATGAATGTAGGTAGCCCCTAGAAACTGGGAAAGGATCTCAGCTGACAGCCATCAGTCAAATGGGGACTTATTCCTAGAACCAGAAAGAACTGAATTCTACCTAACAACACAAATGAGAGAGGAAACAAATTCTTCTCAAGAGCCTCCAGAATGGAATGCAGTCCTACAGACCCCTTAATTTTAGCCCAGTGAGACCTGTACCAGACTTCTGACGAAGACAATAATACATTTGTGGTTTTTAAGTCACTAAGTTTATGGTAGTTTGTTACAGTGGCAATAGCAAAGAAATACAGGTCTCCTTCCTGGAGTTCTCTTTTCCTCTTGTCGTCGGTCAAGCCCATTCTCAGCATGCTCTGATCAGGCACTTCTGGGGGCCTCCTTGGACTGCTCAGGCATGGCTGAGAACTACTTGTTCTCCCAAAGTCTTGTTGTTTTCTCTGTGACTCCACCTGACACATTGCACACAGACTGGTTACTTGCCGTTCTCCCATGCTGGACTGTGCCTTCCTGGGGTTTCCACCTCCCAGCAGATGTTGTCAATACTCCATCCACATCCTTTGGTCTTTCCCAGTTTGGCTTGGTCCAAATAACTTTCTGCCATTAGTACCCACATCCTTATGCCTGAATATTTTCTCTTGAAAGGTTTCTATGCCTGTGCATTGGTAAGCCAGATGTGCTGGGTGGGTGACACGTCCTGCCCTCTCTCCAGCAGCCCTGGTAGAGCCATGATGGGGGTGGGTGTATAAACACCCAAGCTCCCCATCCCTCAAGTGGGAGAGGTCTGAGGTCTATGTCTTATGTCATTTCCCATGTCCTTGCTTTATTAAGCATCATTCAGTCGTTGTGGTAATTGGCTTAGTAACCATCCAGGGCTGGTTCCATAACTTTTGAAAATGTGGGCCTCCTTTTTCAAAAATCAGGGAAAAATTGCTGTTATAAGGATTAAAATATAAAGCTTTTTCCTTTCTTCCATGGTCTTTCCCTCAACCTGTTATCGTATTAACTTTGTTCTAAATAAAGAAAAATTAAAATTTTAAATTATTAACAATGAGTTTTATCATCCATCTTTACAGTGTGCAATGCCAGTTTTAAATGCAAACATGAAGGCACTTAGCTAGTATGCAGAATTGCCAAAATTATGCAGTTTGTATTCTCTAGCTTATATAGTCAAGTTCAGGAATAAAATTATTGAGAATTTCCAGCAGAGACAGTAGAACAATCGTGGGGCCCTTCTGGACAGGGCGTCCTTTTGAACATGGGGCTGCATGTCATTGTGCAGCCTGTGCTCGTGAAGCTGGCCCTGGACACACTCTTAGTCACTGCCTTCCCTCTCCTGCATCGTGCCCCCACCTCTAAAATAAACCACATGCCCTTGAATCCTTGTCTCGGGGTCTGCTTTTGGAGGGAATCCACACTATATCCCATCATTGTATTCACGGCACTTGACACAAGGGAGATAAGTAACTGCTTGTAGATTTGAGCCTTGAACTTTAGGAGAGACTGTGATCTCTGTGGGTGGGGTGGCTGGAGATGCCTCCCTGGAGAAGGAGAGCGGAGACTGTGTACACGATTAGTTGGAAGAGAGTGGAAGGGATTCTGCATGTTGTGACTGAACTGTGCTAGGAACAGACTCATGGGGAGCGTGTGGTAGCAGCCTTCATAGGTGCCCCAAACCAGCCTTTCTAGGGCTCTCCTGCACTTGATCACAGACAAGCCTCAGCAAAACCCATTAGGAAGAAAGGGAGATAGAATTATACCCATTTTACAGATGAAGAAACTCAGCATCAAACATCTTGAGGGCAAGGGAGCAGTGGAGCCTGAACTAGAAGCCAGTTCTCCTGATTCCAGAGCCCTTGGCTTCTCACGACACCACATTCTTTCAGAGCATCCAGAGATGGGAGCATAACGGGGCTTCAGGTCAGGAGAGTGGCTCCGGACCCTGTGCTCACACACAGACACAGCAGGAGGGTATTGTCGCCCGTGTGCCCTGTAAAAGCTGACCCAAGGCCCTGTATTCAGTACACATTAGAACTTACTTCTGTGAAAGATGCAAAGCTGACTTTGATCATTTCATCTGGGGGCATCTTTTCTGATACTGATACCATATGAAGGTGAGAGCCCCCTGCTTTTAATTCTACCTCTGGCTTTGCAAGGAGGAAGCTGCTAGAAAATTATCTCAGGGTTGGGGGTAAGAAAGGGGAGTTTTAAAAGACAGAAACAGGGTCACAGGGTCATGACTGCCAAGTGACCCAGGGTGGCTGCCTGTCTGGGCCTGGGGGCAAGGATTTCTGGAGGCATGGTGTTAACTTCATTTTGGAAAACTTTCAACTTTCCTCACAACACTAAGAAGAGAGGACTAAAATATGTTATAAGTTACTTTGTTCTAAGATGTCCTCTCTTCATATTTTTCTAACTTCCGTAAAAATAAAATAACTTTGACATGACAGTTGTTTGTGAAAATATAAGTCAAGCAAATGGAATTTGTAAGCTGTAAATGAAGCAAATGTTTGGGTTATCCTGTTTCAATTAAGACGCAGTGCCTTTTGCCTTTCAATCAGGAGACTGTTCTAGTCTGTATTTAAATGGATGATGAACTAAGTTTAGCTTTTGAAGAGGCAAAAAATAGAAGACAAGGGAAAGAAAAAAGGAAGGAAAGGGCAGGGAGGAGAGGAACAATACAGTAGAACATGCAGTTTTTGAGTCAGAGGGGCCTGAATAAAACTATGCCAACAAATCTGGTTTTTGGAGTGATTAAATGGGATAATGACTGTAACTTTGCCTGGTGCAGAAGGGGCCCTCAGTAAATGTTTATCGAATGCATACATGATTCTTTGGAAAGTATTATTCTTTCTGAGTTGTCTATGGATTCCTCTCCAATTTTCAATGGACCTTTGAGAATGCATGGCTACCTCAAATACTGTCCTTCCCCTATGGCCCCCTAAACCTAATTTTTTCAGCAATTGGTTTCATCTTCCTAAATTTTATGCTGGCTCTTAGAATAGGAGTGGACAGTGACTTCCCTCCACCCTCCCTTCCTTCCCTCATTCATTCAAAAATATATACAGAAAATCTCTTATAGTCCAGGCACTGGGTTAGGAGTAAGGTTATGAGACATGGAAAACTCGGTATTGGCCCCCCAAGAAGGTCACAGTCTTGTGGAACTGAAATAAAGGAGGGAGCCATGACCTCTGGGTTGGGGAGGTGGGAGAGGGCGTGTGAGATGGGAGGTCTCCAGAGGCAGGGACCTGTGCTTGAGCACTTGCCGGCAGTGCCACTCCAGGAAGAGGAGGCATGGCTCCAACCAAGCACGAGCTGGGAGCTGCCTGATTTCACAGCTGGACATTCCAGGCCCTCTGTCAACGTTTGCCAGATGAATGGATGCTGGGGTGACATTCCTGCAGAATGCCAAGATCAGCACTGACAGGCTGTTTCGAACCGGTTTTATTGCTCATTGGCCCCAGTGCACAGGTGGGAGGGCCTCCTTCAGTGCCTCCTCCTGAGGCCTCCACATTCTGGCTGTGATTGGAGAGGTGGTGATTGTGACAGGGTCTCTCTCTGTCCATTCCTGCCAGCCTCTCTCATCTGCCGCATAACATGGTCTGTGTCCTTGTTATTTCAGTGTGGAATCCCGGCTATCTGAGGGCTGTAACAACTCAGCAGGCTGGCTGGGCACCCAGGACCATTTGCATGGAAACTTGGGAGTCGTCTGCCTAGGGCAGTAGGATCTGAAACTACTTCCATAGCAAGATTCAGGCCTGTGGCCCATTTGTCCTGGAGCAGAGGTCAGGGGGCCAGAGCAGGATTCCAAGTCCAAGCTGGGTTCTTTAAAACAGCTAAATCTGTGCCCCACCACTGGCTCAGTGATCACTCTCTGAATTAGAAATTTAAAATTCCTACACTCCAGTCTCTCCCCAGCAACACCATATAGTGCCAAACTGTCGAAAGAGCACCATTTTCCAGCCTACAGAAATCTGGATTTGAATTCTAGTTCAGTCCTTTGTTATTCATGGTGAGGCCTTGTATGGATCTCCTAGAATCTCTGTGCCTCAGTAATCACACTGACAGCACAGGGTAGGTGTGTGCATTACCTGGACAGTGTATTCATTCCATGTTTTTCACTGCGTGAATTTGTCTCTTCCATAATTCATGAGCAAAGCCCTCCATAACAACAGGATATTTAATGATTCACTTTTTTATTTACAGTTAGGTTTCTTGCAGCATAATTTATATAGAGAACATTTCTGCCTTTTTGGGTTTACAGTTCTCTGAGTTTTGAAAAAACTGCACATAATCTTGTTACTACCACCACAGTCAAGATATAGAACATTTCCATCATCCTAGAATGTTCCCTGGTGGTCCATACCTTCCCTTTACCTGTAGATCCTGGCAACCACTGACCTGCTTTTGCCTTGTCCAGAATGTCACGCAAATTAAACTATATAGTGGGTAGTGGCTTGAATCTGGCTTCTTACATGACTTAATGCATTTGATATTCATCTGTGTTGTTACACATAACAGTAATTTCTTTTTATTGTTGAACATTATTCTATTTTTGTGGATGTACCACAGTTTATTTACTCATTCATTGGTTGGTGGACATTTGTATTGTTCCAAGTTTTAGGGGACTATGAACAAAGTTGCAACATATATCTGCATACAGGTTTTTGTGTGGATATATGTTTTCATTTCTCTTGGGTGAATACTTATTCGTGGGCTCGGTGGGTCTTATGGTGAGTCTATGCTAAAGCTTGTAAGAAACCACGCAACTATTTTTCAAAATGGCTGTACCATTTTAATGATTCACTTTTTAAGAAATCAAATTCTGTTTTGAGACAATTGTAGAATTACATGCAGTTGTAAGAAATAATGCAGAGAAATACTAAGATCTTGTCTACCCTTGACTCAGTTTCCCTCAATAGTAACATCTCTCAAAACTATAGTACAACATCTCAACCGGGATATTGACATTGTTAAAGTCAAGTTGTGAACATTTCCATCATTGCAAGGATTCCTTATGTGGCCCTTTTACATCCCGCTCACCCCACCCCCTCTGGCAACCAGTATTCTGCTGTCCAGTTCTATAATTTTGTCATTTCAAGAATGTTATACAAATAGAATCATACATTTCGCAATCTTTAGAAACTGGCTTTTTTTACCAAATGTAATTTGCTGGAGATTCATCCAAGTTGTTGTGTGTGTCGATGGTTTGCTGCTTTTTATGGCTGAGTTGTATTCCATGGTATGGATGTGCCACAGTTTGCTTAAACATTCACACATTGAAGGACATCTGGGTTGTTTCCAGTTTTTGATTATTACAAATAAAGCTGCTATAAACATTTGTATATATAGGCTTTTGTATTAACAAGAGTTTTCATTTCTCTGAAATAAACATCCAGGATGAAATTGATGGGTTGTATGGTAGGTGCAAACTTGGTTTTATAAGCAACCGTGAACTTTTTCAGCCCGGTTGTGACATTTTACATTTCCACCAGCAATGTGTGAGTTATCCAGCCTCTAAATGACCTCACAGGATTTTCATTTCTTCAGTTTCTTATGGAGATTGACATTCTCCAAAGAGATCAACAATATGCCTTTGAATTTGTCATTTCTACAATTTAAAACTGTTATGTCTGTTGTGTTTTCATCACGTAACTCTGTGCCCCTTAGGTAGAGAGTTGGCAGAAATCAGACCAAACAAGGATAAAAGTCTGTGTTCCCTGTAAACTGGTGTGTTTCATTTGACACCCAGAGCTCTGCATGGCACTGAATTTCCCTTTTCCACTTGGCAGTTAGGTTGTTCAGCACTAAGTGTTATGTTACCTCTCAGTGCTTCCCATTAGCCTCCTTCCATGGCTTGTTCATTCCTTTTTATTACTATTGCCATTAATAATTTATTTGCCAATGTTGCCTTGGGCACCCCCTCTCCTGCTCCTACGGGCGCTTAGCTTCTCTTTCATTGTGTTTACAAATCTGAATGACACTCATGTTCCTGGATCTATCTCACCCATGACATGAGGAGCTCCTTCAGAATAATGCCCCGTCCCACTGCCCTAGTCCCTCCAAAAATGTCTTCTAAATATTTATTTATTCATCAGATATTTAAGGATCACTTACATGAATTTTGTATGCATTTTGCCTCAAGAAAGTCATAGTTTAGAAACAACTGTTAAGCTGTGAATCTGAATAACTACAGAACCAGGCAAAATGTGGTAAGTAATTTAAAAGAATTAAGATGCTTGAAGAATTCAGAGAGGGAATAGATTGTATCTACAGTAGAGATATGGAAGGCTTATTTTAATGGTTTTATGGCTTTTAAAAAGCAGTGTCTCAGCATCACCTATTTAAATCCTTTCAGGGGTTAGATAGAATTATACACAAACTGCACTTAGCAATAAGGGAGATGTCTAGGGAAAGAAGTCTGTGGGTCATCTGGAGAAGGCCAGAGACGGGGCTGTGCTTATTGGTGGTGGGGAGGCACCAACAGCAGGGGAGACAGCTGGAAAAGGAGGCACACTGCTTTTCTCTAGAAAAACCAACTAGATAGAGTCGAGCACCAAGGGGATCATGATTTTGGGAGAAATGAAGGCCCGTCCTACCCATCTGAAGCCACTCTGATGGACCCAGCATTCTTAGACATTCCAAAGGGTGCACTAGAGGGTGGGTTAATGGCCCTGGAGCACCACGGTGAGAGCGTGGAGAACAGCATGCTCTCCTGGGGTCCGAGACATGCGGGGACCCGACGGATGGTGTCTACCTGACTGCAAAGTCTGCTCTTTCCTATGCAGCACGGTCCCCTCAAGAATAATGAAGGCGACACACTGATGGCCTCAGAGAAGCCCAGGGGACCTCAAACGCTACCCAACTCATATCTGATGCCTGATCCAATCATTGACACTGCTATTTTTTTTTTTTTTTTAATAGCCAAACCTCTAAACCAAACAAATGCAGAAGTGAAAGAAAGGCCTTCATGTGGGGCCAAAGGGGCCCAGGGCCATGCTGGAAATAAGAACATCTTCACCACAGTGCTGTGGATCCACGGCTTTCTTGTGGAATCTCTTAGGCCAGTGACTTCTAAAGAGATTGACACCTGTTGACCAGGCTGGGTTCTACATGGGGACACTTGTGAGCATATCGTTCATTGAATTATGAACAGCGGGAGTAGTTCCTCCTAGAAGTCATCATAAAGACTCCTTGTGCCTTCCTGAACATTTCTTGTATCTTTTGTATTCTGTGATTATAGTTCCTTCTTTGGAGTGACTGTTGGAAATTCAGAGCTGAATTAGTAGCCCAAATGTTGCAGATGTGTTAGACTTCATGACATGAATTTAGTGATCCATGACTACTTCAAGTCATGCCTTTATTTTCTAGTTTTGATTTCCTTCCTTCCTTCTTTCCTTTATAACCTGTGTATGTTGTTTTTCATAAGAGCTTTGAATCTTTCTTTTTTCATAATAATATGAATCAGTTAAATAAGAAAATAATTACTGGTCTTGGTTTAGAGCAGACTGATTTTCAAAGTTTGATTTCCACTTCTGAAGAAAATGGGTTCTGTGGTAAACATAATTATAGCCACGGTAATACCTAACATTAACAGAAACCTACTGAATTTTGGGGTATTTGCAAACTTCTTACCCATTTTAACTCATTCTCATTATGGCCCTATGTGGCAGATGTCATTATTTTCCCAATTTATAGGTAAGGAAACTGAGACACAGAGAAGTTAAGTAACTTTCCCAAAGCCCCATAGCTAGTAAAAGACATTGCCTGAATTGGAACCCAGGAAGACTAATGTGTCTTAAAGAAACTTACATTATCATCTTAACATTATTATAATAAATTCTACAAAAGGCACAGAACTACAACACAGATTTTGGACTCATCTTAAATTTGTTACTTGGCACCTCTGTGACCTGGTGTAAATTTCTTTACATCATTTGAAAATGAAGTTGACGTCATTCATCTCCTCAGTTGATCTGAGGATTAAATGAGACAACGTGGGTTAAATAACTAAGGTAGTGCCTATGAGCTGGCGCTAATTAAATAACAGCAAAGAGAGCTTAGGACAAAGTGGAGAACTGGGTCTAGTCCCAACTCCAGTTCCTGGTTGTAAATGGGGGTGGGTGACATTTTCACAAGCTCAAATGAGATTAGAGATGTAAGAGCACTTTGTAAAGGACAAATGGCTGAACAATGTCAAACATCTTTAATTTAAAGAAAAGTTGGACCTGCAGACCTCCAAGGAGCCTCCCAGGCAGGTGACAGGGGACAAGTACTTCCACGGATTCTCTCCAGTTTTTTTGAAAACTGAGTATAAGTTATTGCAGGTAAAATAGAATGGTTCATGTGGTTGCTGGATTTCATCTTGGCCAGGATTCCATGCCTGTTTGATAAGAGGTTTTCCTTTGTCTTTGAATGTCCTGCAGGCACCTCCAACTCAACATATCTGAACTTGACCTTGTTTTATTTTGTTTCAAATCTGACCCTTCCTTAGGATTTCCTCTCCAATGACACCACAACTATCTACAATGTTGCCCAAAGAGAAATCCAGAGGCATCATTTGATTCTGCCTTCTGCTTCTGCTGTAGCTCCATCCCCAAGGACAAGCACACTCAATGATCAGGTCTGCTGTCTTGGCCTCCTAGATTTTTCTCTAACATATCCTCATGTTTTTATCCCCACCGCCAACACAGCACTACACACAGGAACTGGTTTCTAAAGCTTCACCTCTAGTCTTAAAAAATGTTTTTCTGGAAATCATCATCATCACCTTCAATGTTTATTGAACATTTATTGTGCCAGCACATTGTGCCCATACATGTATGTATGTATGTATGTATGTATGTATGTGTGTGTGTGTGTGTGTGTGTATACATACAAACATATGCATGTTTAGTTTTTTTTTTTTTTTTTAACTTACCAAACACTTATATAGCACCTGTGGCGAATACTGTTTTAAGGACATTATATATATTAATCCATTTAATCCTCACAACAAACCAATGAAATTGAAGTAAGTGGTATTCTCTCCATTCTACAGATGAGAAACCAGGGGCAGGGAGGGTAAGCAACATGCCCAAGGTTACACAGACAGAAACTGGCAGGGCTGGAATTTGAACCTAGGAAGTCTGGCTCCAGAGTCTGTGCTCAAGTACATGGTGAATAGTCACGGTAACAGCTGATATTTTAAGTCAGGCATCTTACCTGGCTTTATAGAAACTATGACAACATCCGTATTTTACAGATGAGAAAGCAGCTTAAGGATCATAATAAGAAAGGCCAAGTTCATAAGACTAGTAGGTGAGAGCAGAGGTGAGCTGTGTCCAGCAGAGTGAGGATAAAAATGCTAGAGCCTGCTGTGTCTGCAAAGTGCTGTTCTCTTCCAAGTTCCTGGAATTTTAATCTGAAAAAAAAAAAAAATGCAAAACCTCATAGAATTCTAGGATGTCAGGGATGAGAAGGACCCATGGGGCCTGCTTGTGGAGGACCCTCTTTTACAGATGAAATATCCTAGATCCATGAAGTGTGAGAGACTCTCCTGAAGTCCCATATTCAAGAAATATTAGGGTCCGTTCTGACCCTATGTCTACCAAAGTCAAATCCGAGAGACATAATGGGGTTTTCCTCTCTTTTCATGGCAAGTTCCAAAGACATGAAAGGATAAAGAGACACATACAATAGCAGTAATCAGCCATCATTCTCCTTTCTCTCTCTCTTCAGTTGTTTAGCTCAAAAATGACTGTAATCAGTTACAAATTCTCACATCGCTCTGCATTCTTATCAGGTTTTTGCAGTTGAGAGATAAAGACCCACAATATCTTCAAATCAAGCAGGCAGTTGAAAAGATGAATCTTCCTTCCTAATTTAGGCTGAACCCACAAGGTGGTCCCCACGTTATAACCAGTGATGGAAAGGAGCCAAACCAGAAGGGGAAATGTCAGCGTCATCGAGATGATGTGATGTGCATGTGAGACAGAGCTGGGGGCTGTGGCTCACCCAGGCCTTCCCCTCTGACCTACTTCTCTGGCCGTCGGAAGAAGAGTGGTGTTACATAGAGATGTTACGAGCAGGACCTGATAGCATCTAGCCTGTTCCCACGAGATAAGTGAGATGAGCGTTCCCAAGGCTGCCTCTGTCAGCGCCTGCTCCAGAGGCAAAGGTGCTGTCGCGAGCGGGTGGAACAATAGTCTGCTATTAGCCGAGGAATGCCTGTGCTCTGCCTGTCCCCTGCATATTTCAGGGCTTCTTGGTCTGGCTTGAAAGGCTGACATTCAGCGTAATGAATAGGACATTTTAAATCACTAGTCCCTATCCCACAGGCATTCTGCCCAGGGACAACTGAAGAGAGCAAGAATGATAATAAGGGAACCCAAGACTCCATTCTTACAAACTAAGAATGCTGCTGGTGGTTACAGAGAAAGCAATTTGACATGTGTTTTTATTAATCCTCTGCCTGTGCATCTGGGACGAAGATATAGACGCTAAAATTCAAGCCAGATTTCTTTGGCTCCCTTCGGAAACTGCTGGATCCCATCTTCAGAAAGAACAGAGTGCCAGTTTCTTTGTTTATTTTCCAGAGTAAAATACTAATTCATGTAAGTGAGTCATTGAACTAGGCCTGTTAGACAACCTCTCATTTCCTTAATGATTTCCATTTTCTGGAAATCCAAGAGCGTATTTCTAAAGATGTTAATCATTCAGGATTTTTCGCACATATTTCATGCTGGATTTGTACTGCTGGCAGCGCTCTTAATGGTTCCTCTTGGGTCTCGCTTCCCAGCCTTCAAAACGTGATTTCTTTTTTTACCTGATCAGTTCTTACCCATTCTTCCGAGATGCACCCAAATGGTTTGTTTACAACCTTTCAACTTCAAGATAATTTTTGAAATGGGAAAATGTATTTTCTCATAGGAGTTGGCAAGGTTTCCATTCTTTGTTAAAAACAAAAAGCCACGAATTTTTTGAATTGATGTCTAACACACATACAGTAGGTATGTAGAGAACAATTATCTTAAATGGAGCTTGATAAAACTTTATATATACATCTGTGTAAACACCGTGCAGATTAAGATAGAGAATATTTTCAAGACCCATGAAAGTTTTTTCATCATCAATATTTCACTCTGGAATAACCACCTTTTTATTTCTATCACTATCAATTAGATTTTTTCTACTCTTGAACTTCAAATAAATGCAGCATGCACTTTTGCACAAAATATACCTTTAAGAATCATCCATGGTATGTGTGTATTAGTTGTTATTTTCTCTATTGCCACGTAGTTCATTATTTGGCTATACCAAATTTATATATCCATTCTTCTGTTGATAATCGTTAGAATTATTTTCAGCTTTTGGATGTTATAGATAAACCTGTTCATCTCTTTTGATGGGCAAATGTACTCATTTCTCTTGGTACGTGACTTTGAGTGCGATTGGAGGTTTATAGGGTTGGTCTATGTTTAGGTTTAGTAGCTACAACCAAACAGTTATCCAATGTGTTCGCAGCCATTTATATTCCCAATTGCACTGCATCTTCACCAAAACAGCCATTTTTGGCTAATTTTTGTTATTTTCTTAAATGAGCATTGGTATCTTTTCATTTGCCTATTAGACACTCGGACATTCATTTCTGCAAAGTGCCTGATGAAATCTCTTGCTCTTTTTTAAGTAGAGTTATTCAACTTTTTCTTATTGGGCAAGTCACTTGAACAGACACTTCATGGACCTTGAGAGCTTGTTTGGAGGTTCTAGCAGGGGAGCGCAGCTACTCGTATACCCTTGACCGAAGAACGGTCCTCTCCTCTAGCGGGGAAGGTCATCCTCTTCGACCGAGCGCGCAGCTTCGGGAGGGACGCACATGGAGTGGTGAGGGAGGAAGGGGACACCCGCCTAGCCAGCCAGATCAGCCGAATCAACCCTGGCGATCAATGGGGTGACAGATGTCGCAGCCAGATCGCCCTCACATCCGTTGAACAGACACTTCATAAAGAAGTTAATCAAAAGAGCCAATAAGTTCATGAAAAGATGCTCTTCCCTTTTATCGACCTCAAAAACAAAACAAAGATGAGCTATATGTTGAATAGGTCTTTCCCAACAGATTGCTGTTGGTTTTGTTCTCTGTTCACTGGCACCACTATTGACATTTTTCTGAGCTAGAGCTACAGGAGAGTGGATGGTTGTGAGTGGATCCGAACCCAATTCCCAGCCCCAGAAAGCATTCACTTGGCATGCCTCAGCTCTTACAAGATGGCAACTTCCTCTCAAGCCCACTGTGGTTTTCCTGGTATTTGAAATTGTTGCAAATTATGATGCAAAATTGCCATATTCAGCATTCAAGTTTCTGCTTTTCTCTACTCCTACTTATAAGGATTTCATGAATAATTAGGCAGAGAAAATATTATTAACAGTTGACATCAGTATTCCTTTGCTTGAAAGAAATACTTTGACAAGCAGTTGGTGTAGAGGGTTTATATATTGACAACAGCCCAAATTAAGGAGCTTTGCACGATATAGATGAGGAACTATATTGCTATGGAAGGTGGGAAAGAGAGGCAGTAGAGGTGAGGGCTACTGAGCCCCTTGGGGTCTTGCCAAAGCATTTTAAGATGATCATATCCACTATTGCATTTAAAAATGCTGATGTGGTAGGTTGTATTACTGTTCATCTATATTTGGTACCACTCCTGGCAGGAGGATTATACATCTCCACATTCTTAGAACTCAGGCTTGGCCATGTGACTTGCTTTGGTCAATAAATCATGGGTGAAATTGATATGCATCATTTTCCAAGCAAAAGCTTTAAGAGTTGGTGAGTGATTCCCTTTTCTGTGATGACTGGCCGTGTTCCAGACAACAAATGCTCTGCCAGCGTTGGCCCACAAAGAAGAAAATGGAAACAGAGCCAGAGCCGACCATGATGTGCATGTAGGCTGAATAAACAGTAAAACTTTATTACTGGAAGCCACTAAGATTTGGGGGTCATTTGTTAATTTAGCTTAACCCAATTGATTTAGTGCAGTCCTGTTACGTAAACCCTCCTTTGTTCCCTATGCCACTAACCAAGTAAATCTACTAAATTCTGCTCTATTCACAAGTACTTTGTATGAGTAATTTTTACTGTTGAAATAAGAAAGAGGAGGCCTTCTGGATCTGAGTTGATGTGCTGCTAAGATAACACATTCTGAGCCAGAAGAAGAAAGATGATCTTGAGAAGGCTAGCATCCTTGGCGTGCATGGAAATGGTTCTATGGCATTCCCAGGCCATAGAACGGAAGGCTGAGTCGATTTAACCAGATATTCAAAGAGCAAGGGGCTCCCATCTGACATCTGGGTATCTCTGATGGAACTCACCTCCAAGACAACATGTACCAGTGTCACTCTAAATAACTTCCACATCCAGTTATGTTTCCATTCTCTAGATTTAGGTTAAAGATGGTCAAACCTTGATGGAAGGAAGAGATCCACACTCAAATCAGTACCTGATAGGTTAACATGAGAGATGGCTACACATGGTTAGTATAGGCTGGGTTGCCTGGGCCAGTAAATGATATTATAGATTTATGAAATGGTTTTAAAACTTTAAGACCATCACACTTTCACTCAGAGAAATAGGAGTTTATGATTTGTCGAAACTTGGATAATTTTTTTCTTAAAATGCATTCTTTGTAGGAGGAAATTCCAAGTAGATTATAGGTTTCAGCTGCTTCTCAGGCTTATTCTGCAGTGTTCTGAGTTTTCACCTTTTTCTGTCTTTGCAGGCATTTGGTGGGGGGCAGGTCACTGAGAAAGTGTGTATTAGAAACTGCAATCAAGGTATCATTTGAGCTGTGTTTCTGCAGAATTTTTTTTTTTTTTTTTTTACTGGGAAATTGTGGGAGAAGTGATGCAAGACTTAATCATGACAGTTTTAAGGCCACGTTCCTAAGTCTTGGGGGATGACTCAGTTCCTTCATAGAGGACTAGACCTTTATAGCAAGTGGATCTTACTCAGAGAAATACAGCAATACTTCAGAGCAGCAACACTTGGCACGTGATTCTATTGGCCCAGTGGTAGAAACAGTGATTTTTTTCATACTCTGCACAATATGGCTTTTTGCATATTTAAGGCACAGGGGTAATGTCATTTTGAAGGAAGGTGATGGTGCCTTGAAAGCAAGTATTTCAGTTGCAGCCGATGTCAAGAGGGAATGTGGACTCTAGGTTGTCATGTCTTTTGATAATTTTCAAGAGGGAAAAAGCCCTCTAAAATTTATAATATTAGCAAATAATTAAATATTTTAAAAGTGGTCTGGGTTGAATGCACCCTGGCTGCTGGTGACACCCACCTTAAGGGTATCAGAGTGCAGCTTCTCCTTTAGACCGGGAAGTCCCTCTCCGTGGGTATCTTCACTGGCGGGTCCCCATTCCTACAGGGAGACCTGGGATGGGCCGGAGAAAAGTGGAGTCTTGTTCATGCTGATTTGGCTCAGTGGTTTCCAGGCCATGGATATCTCCCCTCCTCCGAGGGCTTCTCCTCCTCCTCAGAGTCAGTCTGTCCTTGCAGCATCTGGGCCTCAGAGAACCGACCACAGTGGGGGTGCTGGCAGAGTATCTAGAGTCACTTACAGAAGAGGATGCAGATGTCCCTGCATCTCTGATGGCTCCCCGTTTATATTTCTCTCCCTGCTTGATCCTCTAAGCTCCCAACTCATCCATCTAACTGCTGATTTGGATCTCGTCTTCAAAGTCAAATAGGCATCAAACTTGACTTATCCAAAATGAGCTTGGCTCCCTCTGCCCCCTACCCCATCATTCAAATCCATCTGTGTTCCTGTCTTTCCATTCTTCCTCAGTAATGTACCACCATCCACCCACCTTCTTCAGAAAAAAGCCAAGTGTTCTCCTTGAGTCTTTGTTTTTGCTTCCTCCTCCATCAGAGCAACATATTCCAGAATATATCCTGAATCTACCTACTGCTTCCGTTATACAATCAAACAACCATTGTCTCTTGCTGGGCTACTGCATTTACCATGAAACTCACATCTCTGCTTCCACGTTAAGCCAGGGAGTTCTTTAAACATTTTAGATCAGGCCACTTTTCTATTACAATCCCTCTCTTGGCATCCCGTAGCTCCCATGGCAAAAACAAAATTCTGCACCTACCAAGGCTTTCTGTGTTGCTACTCTGTCTTGCTCCGCTCTCCCCTCACTTTCGTGCTCTCTGGCCACCCTGGTCTTCCCCCATGTGCAAAGTCCATTCCTGCCCACAGCCTTTGTGGTAGCGTCCCTCTGTCTGAGGGCTCCTTCTCTGGCTCTATTCACAGCTGCTTCCTCGCATCATCTAGGTCTCAGCTTCAAGCCCCCTCCTCAGAGAGGTCTCCTGTAGCCAGCACCTCCCCAGTACTGTGTAGTAGCTCTCTGCTTCATTCCTTTAGAGAACTTATCAATATTTAAATCATATTGGCTATTTTTTGCTTGATTACTGACAGCCCCACTCAAATGAGAAATATAGGCTTTTTTTTGAGAGCAAGCACATTATCTTGCTTGTTGGCCACTAAGCCCAGCTCTGAGAATAAAGCTGGCACCTAACAGGTATTTAATAAATACTGTCAGGAAGAACAAGTTGACTGGTTGTGAAAGCATATTTTTTCCAGTCACATGAAGTGGTACTATTACCCCATGCACTGGAGGTCATGGTAGCACTTATCAGCCGCCTCATCAGAGATAGAAATTGTGGTAGACAGAATAAAGGCTCCTCGAAGATGGTCATGACCAAATCCCCAGAACCTGTGCATGTGTGACTTACAGGGCTAAAGGAACTTTACAAATGTGATTAAGTCAATGATCTTGAGAGTTCATCCTGGGTTATCTGATGAGCCCTGTGTCATCACAAGGGTCCTTATAAGGGAGGGCCATCTTCAGAGAAGATGTGGTAATAAAGGCAGAGGTTTGAGTGAGGTAGCCAGGAGCCGTGGCATGCAGGCAGCCTCTAGAAGATGGAAAAGGCAGAAAATGGATTCTCCCCTGGAGCCTCCAGAAGAAATACAGTTCTGCTGACACGTTGGTGCTAGCCCTGTAAGACGCAGTTCAGACTGCTGACATCTGTCCCCAACTGGAAGATGATAAAGTTGTGCTGTTTTGAGCCACTGAGTTTGTGGTAATTAGTTTCAGCAGCAACAGGAAACTAATACAGGGATGGCATTTTGTTGTGACCATCAGCAATGTCTGAGATTTCCAGGGAATCAGATACTTTGCTCTGTTGGGAGTCAGAAAAGAAGGGAAAGGATGTCATAAGAGCACCCCATGCATGCAGAGCCATTTCTGCTTTATCCAATACCATTGTATTTCTGTTTTCTATTATGCATACGGCATGTAGTAGGTACACAGTAATTACTTATTGAATAAACGTATGTGATATCTCCTGTGGGATCTCTGAAATATTTAGAAGAAACTTTGGAGAGGGCTTGGAATTCTGAAGATGACAGGTAGGAATCAAGGCAGACAAATACAGCAGGTCCTCAACAGTATACTAGAAAGTTTTCCCGAGAACTATCTCAAATCTCTAAATTTATGAGTAAGAAAATGGTGGAATAGACTGTAGACTTTATCCTAAATCACATTTCAATCAACAAACATATTTTCTGTGTATGCCTCTATATGAGAAACCTTTTAAATTTTATTAATTCTGTGTTTTTCATGTGAGAGCCATTTTTTACTCAGAAGCATTTTCTCTTTCCAAAAATTTGTTGTGTAGATCATGATGGATGGTGAATCCAAAACCACATGGATGTATGGCTGCTGGGTGGTCTGCCAGGTCATTCACTACCCTGATGACTTGAGTCTACACAAGCACCTTGGTGGGCACATAGTCCAGATGATGTTCTGTGAAGTGCAAATAAATATTCATTATGGGTGTTTGGACTTTTTTGGGAGTACTAGCCAGTATGGGTGTTACATCACAAATCCATATTCGTAATTTTAACTGTGAACCTCGTTTTTTTTTTTTTTTTTTTTTTTTAAATTTTATTTTGTCGATATACATTGTAGCTGATTAATGCTCCCCATCACCAAAACCTCCCTCCCTTCTCCCTCCCCCCCTACCCCCCAACCATGTCCTTTCTGTTTGTTTGTTGTATCAACTTCAAATAATTGTGGTTGTTATATCTTCTCCCCCCCCCCCCGGTTTGTGTGTGTATGTGTGTATGTGTGTGTGTGAATTTATATATTAATTTTTAGCTCCCACCAATAAGTGAGAACATGTGGTATTTCTCTTTCTGTGCCTGACTTGTTTCACTTAATATAATTCTCTCGAGGTCCATCCATGTTGTTGCAAATGGCAGTATTTCATTCGTTTTTATAGCTGAGTAGTATTCCATTGTGTAGATGTACCACATTTTCCGTATCCACTCATCTGATGATGGGCATTTGGGCTGGTTCCAACTCTTGGCTATTGTAAAGAGTGCTGCGATGAACATTGGGGAACAGGTATACCTTCGACTTGATGATTTCCATTCCTCTGGGTATATTCCCAACAGTGGGATGGCTGGGTCGTATGGTAGATCTATTTGCAATTGTTTAAGGAACCTCCATACCATTTTCCATAGAGGCTGCACCATTTTGCAGTCCCACCAACAATGTATGAGAGTTCCTTTTTCTCCGCAGCCTCGCCAGCATTTATCGTTCATAGTCTTTTGGATTTTAGCCATCCTAACTGGGGTTAGATGGTATCTCAATGTGGTTTTGATTTGCATTTCCCGGATGCTGAGTGATGTTGAGCATTTTTTCATATGTCTGTTGGCCATTTGTATATCTTCCTTAGAGAAATGCCTACTTAGCTCTTTTGCCCATTTTTTAATTGGGTTGCTTGTTTTCTTCTTGTAAAGTTGTTTGAGTTCCTTATATATTCTGGATATTAATCCTTTGTCAGATGTATATTTTGCAAATATTTTCTCCCACTCTGTTGGTTGTCTTTTAACTCTTTTAATTGTTTCTTTTGCTGTGCAGAAGCTTTTTAGTTTGATATAATCCCATTTGTTTATTTTTCCTTTGGTTGCCCGTGCTTTTGGGGTCGTATTCATGAAGTCTGTGCCCAGTCCTATTTCCTGAAGTGTTTCCCCTATGTTTTCTTTAAGAAGTTTTATTGTCTCAGGGTGTATATTTAAATCCTTAATCCATTTTGAGTTGATTTTAGTATACGGTGAGAGGTATGGATCTAGTTTCATTCTCCTGCATATCGATATCCAGTTATCCCAGCACCACTTGCTGAAGAGGCAGTCCCTTCCCCAGGGAATAGGCTTGGTGCCTTTGTCAAAGATCAGATGGCAGTAAGTGTGAGGGTTGATTTCTGGATTCTCTATTCTATTCCATTGGTCAGTGTGTCTGTTTTTATGCCAGTACCATACTGTTTTGGTTATTATAGCTTTGTAATATAGCTTAAAGTCAGGTAGTGTTATGCCTCCAGCTTTATTTTTTTTGCTGAGCATTGCTTTGGCTATTCGTGGTCTTTTATTGTTCCATATAAATGTCTGAATAGTTTTTTCCATTTCTGAGAAAAATGTCTTTGGAATTTTGATGGGGATTGCATTGAATTTGTATATCACTTTGGGTAGTATGGACATTTTCACTATGTTGATTCTTCCAATCCAAGAGCATGGAATATCTTTCCATCTTCTTGTATCCTCTCTAATTTCTCTCAGCAGTGGTTTGTAGTTCTCATTATAGAGATTTTTCACCTCCTTGGTTAACTCAATTCCTAAGTATTTTATTTTTTTGGTGGCTATTGTAAATGGGCAGGCTTTCTTGATTTCTCCTTCTGCATGTTCACTATTGGAGAAAAGAAATGCTACTGATTTTTGTGTGTTGATTTTGTATCCTGCTACTGTGCTGAAATCATTTATCAATTCCAACAGTTTTTTTGTAGAGGTTTTAGGCTGTTCGATATATAGGATCATGTCATCTGCAAACAGGGACAGTTTGACTTCATCTTTTCCAATCTGGATGCCCTTTATTTCCTTCTCTTCTCTGATTGCTCTGGCTAGTACTTCCAACACTATGTTGAATAGGAGTGGTGAGAGTGGGCATCCTTGTCTAGTGCCTGTTCTTAAAGGAAAAGCTTTCAGCTTTTCCCCATTCAGGATGATATTGGCAGTGGGTTTGTCATATATGGCTTTAATTATGTTGAGATACTTTCCCTCTATACCTAACTTATAGAGGGTCTTTGTCATGAATGAGTGCTGAACTTTATCAAATGCTTTTTCAGCATCTATAGAGATGATCATATGGTCCTTGTGTTTGAGTTTATTAATATGGTGTATCACATTTATTGATTTGCGTATGTTGAACCAGTGAACCTCGTTTTAACCCTAAAACAATCTGGCTCTGGGAAACGTGGATTAAAGTTTGAGGACCTCCCCGAGCATCTGTAAATCATGTGGGGCTCTTGTCTGACCCCAGGATGATGACTAATGCCTGGGATAAGTTGGGATGGCACTGTCCGTAGACTGGTACAGAGAGAGAGATGACAATCCAGTGGGTCACTGCTGGTTTCCAGAGATACCGATTACCAGTAGCAATTTTTAGTGGTTCATTTAAAAAATTACTTCCAGCTTTTCCCCTCCTGATTGTTTTTCTGGGCTTAACTGTTTACAGCTCTTTCAACTGACCAACAGCTTTGCTTCTGTCTTTTCTATTCAAAATGAGTTTACTGAAGATTTAAGAATGGCTTTTGGTTCGCAGTTATTATTTTGTAACTTTTGTTTCATACCATTTCCAGGAAGTTCTGTCCTTTGGCTCTGGAGTCAGCTCTGACAGCTCTGAGTGCCAGGACCCTGGTAATTAGTGACATGGAGAAGGCAAGTGACATTTACATCCGATTACCTTTGGAAACTTGCAACTGAGGTTTCCTGCAGAGAAATCTAAGTTGGGTTTCAAAGTCAGTGGCTGCCTCATCCTCTAAGATCACTGATTAGGAACAGGCTCTTCCCCCAAGACCATTTCCATTTCTATGGCAGGTTTTGAACAGAACTAATATATTTTATAAATGCAAATGGGTTTAATTTGAGCAAAGTGAGTGACAGGCTAAAGTAGATTCTTACTTGTTCCCGGTTGCTTCCTGCCACAATCTTTCAGGCAGGTGTTTCTGGCAAAAGGCTAATGCCAAGTTCACATAATGATGATGAAGCGTGTCACAGTGCTGGCTTTGCTGCCAGGAAAGCCCCATTCAACACTTCCTCCCAGTACAGCATGCAAAGTGATCCAGAACAGAGGTGATCGGTGTCAGCAGAGTACTCCACAGACTGCTGATGGGGGGCCAGTCTGCCCAGGATACGATGAAAATAAAAACTCTGAAGAAAAGCCAACATTGGTACTGTCGACCGAAATTAAGTCTGTCAAGACAGAAATAATTTTGTAAGGGTTACTGGGAGCCAAATGCGAGGATTGACTCAGGAAACACCATTCGACAGAGTCAGAGAAGTGTTCTGAGGTCTATTACAAATAACAAAGGCTTTCCAGACAGAAAGGCTGCAGGAAGCAGAAACAAAGAGCAAGACGTGGATTGGTCATTTCAAAGTGACCTTCCTCGTAAGGTGGGGACGGAACAATAGGAAAATAACATCTGCTATCATCAGGTTACTTGGGCTATCTCTTTCATCCAAGGATTAAAGCAGAGGGAACTTCATTATCATGCCTCTTGAAAATTTAAACTGGCATGTTGGGGAAATTGGCTGTTATCTCTTTCTCAGCCCCCATAATCTCATGAGCCAATCCCTCATAATAAATCTCTTTCTATATACCTATATATCTCTTATTGGTTCCGTTTCTCTAGCAAACTTGTATGACATGCAACAGTTTATAGAGCCTTTTTATATCCACTGTCTAATTTGAGCCACACAGCCATGCTGTAAAGTAAAGATTAGCAATCCCACTTTTCAGAAGAAGAATACAAACCATGTTGACATGCTGTGTACATTCAGAGAGGAAGGGGTGCAGGGAAGACTTGACTCTGTCTCTAACTCTCCAAATTCTTTACCCTTTTTACTTGGACACAAGCAGTGAGTTTGTTTGTTTGTTTGTTTTTAATCTCCTGAGAACTAGGGGCTAGGGTGGTCTCTGGAAATTTTGAGGGAATGATGACAAAAATAAAATGGGTGAACATTTCTGCAAATGCTTTACAGTTTACGAAACACTTTTACATGCACACCCTTACATGGAATCGAGTACGTAGCCATGGTCACGAAGTTAATATGCAATATGTAGCCCAGGTCCTGTGACACTAGAAATCATCCTCTGTAAACCATGCTGGTCTCAAAATAAGGTCAATTACCTTGGATCAGATTAGAAGAACCCCTCCCCCCCAAAAAATTTTGATAGATTTGAAAAACAAGAAACTAAAACTGACACAAAAAATGCAATAGTCTGCATTGAGTGCAGTGTTATTTGCAAACTCTCTTCCACCCTCTTTCAAAGTCCCGTAGCCGGGCAATTTCTCTCTTACTCCCAGATTCACAAGCTTCTATGATTCCAGGGTTGAATCTTTATACTATGCATTCTCATATTGCATTTAGAATCCAGTTGATTTTCTCTCTCCAATATCATGAGATGAATGTATTCAGAAATAATTTTATGTTTTCTAACAGTCTATACTTGTATCTGTTTTAAACCAAACATTAGAACAAACCCTAGTATGTGTGATACACACATGTTCCTAAACAACCAGATGGATTGCAAGCATGTACACAGAATATCCTCACATCTGCATAGGTACATTTTATAAAATACAGACAGAGCAATAATTAGCATATACTCCAAAGAATAAGAAATAACACATGGAAGCTATTTTTCCCAGGAAAAAAATAACTTTACTATTTATCTTATTATTCAAGTATGCCAATTAGCTATTTAAAAAAATCAAATAATTCAGACATATATTGGTAGAGTTTGGATGTGTTGTCTCCCCAAAACTCATGTGGAAATCTGATCCCCAATGTGGCGGTGTTGGGAGCTGTTTGAGTCATGGGGGTGGATCCCTCATGAATGGATTTAATGCTCTCCCTGGGGTGGGGGTAGTGAGTAAGTTTTTGCTCTATTAGTTCCCATGAGAGCTGATTGTTTAAAGGACCCTGGCATCTCCCCCACCCGGCTCCACCATTTTTGCAATGTGATACCCTGCTATCATTGAAGTCTCCACCAGAGAACGCCTTCACCAGATGTGCTCTGTGGACTTTGGACTTCCCAGCCTCTGAAACTGTAAGCCAAAAATTTCATTTTCTTTATAAATCACTCAGTTGCAGGTATCTTGTTATGAGCAACAGAAATGGACTAATGCATGTATCAAAAATAAAATGAAGACTCTCTATGATCTACTTTCCTGAGAGAACTATTGGTAGCAGTGTGGCAAATATATAATAATACATTGCCTAGACGTGCTATAATTTATTTAGATTTCCCATATGTTTGGAAATTTTTAGAGTTTCACTATTGAAAATGAGCAATTAATATATTTTTATATGTACATTTGAGTAATTATTCAGTTACTTCCTGTATTAGTCATGGTTTGCTAGAGAAACAGAACCAATAAGATATATATAGGTACATAGAAAGAGATTTATTATGAGGGATTGGCTCATGAGATTATGGGGGCTGAGAAGTTTCACAATTTGCTGTTTGCAAGCTGGAGATCCAGGGAAGCTGGCCATATAGTTCCAGTCCAATCCCAAAGGCCTGAGAATCAGCAGTATAATGTCTGGGGGTGAGAGAAGGTTGATGTCCCAGCTGAAGCAGAGGGAGCAAATTCACCCTTTCTCCACTGTTTTGGTCTATTTAGTCCCTCAAAGGACTGGATGGTGCCCATCTGTATTGGCGAGGATGATCTTCTTTATTCAGTGTACTGATTCAAATCTAATCTCTTCTGGAAACACCCTCCCAGACACAGCCAGAAAAACTGTTTTACCAACTATCTGGGCGTCCCTTAGCTCAGTTAAGTTAACACAAAATTAACCATCATATGTTTTAGGCAAAAATTACACTAAATGAAATTGCTAGGGCATTTCAGATTTTGACACATGTTGCCAGATTGTCCTCTAGGAAAGTTTTTATGCAGCTTCCATCAACAGATACGTAGATTCCCTTCTCTACCTCCCCCTGCACAATACTGAGTCTCATCAGTCTTTGAAATCTTTTGCTGCTAAAATACGGAAACCTAACAATTCTGCTCAAGCTCTAATATTTCCGCCTTCGGAATATAATAAAATTAAAAGTGTAAAAAATAAAATTAAAAATGTAAAAAAAAAAGCCATGTAGATAAATAAATAAAAAACCATGGATCTAATACAATATCTATTGGATCCATGCAAAACTAGTTTGAGACAGTCAACAATTACTTATTTAGTTGAGAGATAATGAACACCTGAAAAAGAGCAGTAGTAATGACCATGGGGAGGGGGACAGGGATTTACCATGAATGTAGGAAAGTGGGGACACAGAGTCTTTGAGAAAAGTTCACGTGGAGAACACTAAAATGAATTTCCCGTCTTCCTGAAGAATTTGATACACAGTGACAGGCCTCTGGTGTCACCAAAGCCTTGATGCTCATCTCCCAAAGGAGTTGATGCCTAACTCTTCCTTTCCAGTTAAGATCTCTCTCTTCCCAGGCCAGTCTGCTGTGACATTGTTGCCATTTCCTGGCCTGGGTCCCAACTTCCTCCATGTCCCTGGCCTCAGATGTGACTTCTGCTCTGCCCTGTCCTAGTGTATCCACACCCTGGGCCCCTGCATTTTTTGCTCTGTACTTGAATGAACACCTTCATTCCTCACCATTTTCTCTGCTGTAAAGGATTTCTCATTCTTTTTTACTTTGATTGCACAACCGTAATGAGGACGTATTAAGATAATAAGATGATTAGGGGGTCCATTAATTGCAGGTATAGAATCATGGTATGTTTGAATTAGTACAAGAGTTCATTCATTGAGCATCTGCTCTGTTGTCACTACACATGTCATTTCATCATCAAATGGTCTTGAAGGCATTCATTTGTTCAGGTGGGCAGCAAACACCTGTTGAACACCCATTATGTGCCAGGCACTCATCTATGTATTTAAAATAATGTAATGAAAACAGCATCAGATTCTGCCCTTAAGAAGATTACATTCTAGTGGGGAAACAGACCATAAATAATTAAATAGATACGTGAAATAATTATGAATAAAGGTGAGTGATATGAATTAAAATACAGTAGGGGAAGAGCAAAGATGCTGAGGTGATGGAGAGAAGGGGGGTGGCTATTTCAACGAGGAAGGTCAGAGAAAGTACTTCTGAGAAGCAGCAGACCTTACTGAAGGGAGAGATCAAGCTATATACAGTCCTGGGAAAAGGCAGAGGAAACAGCATGTGCAAAGGTCCTGCGGTGGAAAGGAGCTCAGCATGTTTGAAGAAGGAAAGGAGCACACTGAGCAAAGGGGACAGTGAGAGGAGATGTGGTTGGAGGGGTAGGCAGGGCAGGCCACAGGGCCTTGTGGCCATGTTCCGAATTCTGGATTTCACTCTGCCTGTGCTAGGTGACCACTGGCAAATCTAAGCAAGTGTGGACACCAATATGTGATTTACATATTTCAGCAGATTGTCTGGATCTCATGGGGAGAAGAGACGGGCAGTGGGGCAGGGAGTGCAAGAGGGCAAGAGTGAAAACAGAACAGTTAAGGTTTATTAACTTGTCCAGGCAAGAGCAGATGGTGGCGTTTATTGTATCCATTTGACAGATGAGGAAACTGTAGCTCTTAGACTTCATACTGTTATTACAGAATCTCTAGTCCTTAAGACAGTTCTGGGATCTCAACTGATACTTTTTTGAATCAAACTAAAATGAGAGTCTGAGTTGCCCAAGTGCAAAATGGCAAATAAGAAACAGATTCTTGATTTAAAGTCAGGTCTGCCCAGCTCCACGTCCAGGACTCTTTCCTCAGTGTTAAGATGCCTTTCGTGATACAACACAAGCTGATTCCTGTAAATCATTGTCCATTAATGATATAGTTTTGATTGATAATATTAGTCAAAAGAGAAAATAAGAGACTATGTGAATATGCTCTCTCTTTCTTTTTTTTTTCTTTTACCTTGGCTAACTTATTACTTCATTTTCAGACACTAGAGTTATAACATTCATTTTACAGAAAAAAAATAAGTGTAATAACCAAGAAAAGGCACTTATGAGAATAACTGAAACAATAACTAATGACTGTCATCAAAGAAGGACTGCATCTCTAAATTTTAATATTAAAAAACCCAGAGTTAATAGTTATTTAATGCATTATATTTCAGATACTATATGCTTTGCATGTGTTATAGCTAATTTTTCATAGGAGACTTTAAGTTGGTATTCTTCTTCCAATTTACTGGTTTAAAAAAAAAAGGCACTCAGAGTTTAAGCAATTTGCCTGCCATAATAAAGCTGGTGAATGGCAAAGTAGGAATGAAAACAAAACTCTGAAGTTTCTCTCCGTGGGGAGGGAGGGGGTTGGTGGTGGTTTCCAGCCCTCTGGCTCCCCTAGGGCTCCCTCCCTACCTCCCTCAACAACAAGCCCAGGATCAAAGCCATGTGGAAGGCTGAAGGTTGTCAGAGCTGCAGCAGTCTTACAAAGCTAGCACGGTGGATGGAAGTCTGCATGGGCTGAGTTTTGTGCCATTTTCTTCAATTGAGAAATAGTCACTATTACATCACGACACTGGTTGGAATTGAGATGACCATAATGGAAAATAAAACAGACCCATCTTTTAAAAATCATGCAGCAGGTAAAGAAAATAGATTTGAACAGGGCAAGTGCAAGAGAGAGAGAGAGTGTGTGTGTGTGTGTGTGTGTGTGTGTGTGTGTGTGTGTAAACAATATTTAGATTGCCTTGTAGACAAAAGGGTTGAAACAGAAAGTAAAAAAAAAATTGCATCATTTGCAATATAAATTAGTTACCCCGCTTTCGAATTCTCCCTTTTCCTCTTTATTTCTTTCCTTGACCCTATTAAAATAATTTTATTTTCCCAACTAATGTTTCTGTTGTTCTGTATGTTACTGTATTCCTGCGAATAATTGGAATATCTTATCTGAGAGATTTAAAGTGTTGCCTGAGCTCTCACAGTTTATTAGTTGAAGAGAGAGGATTTTCCTTCTCATCTATCATTCATGGTTTGCTGCTGTGAGTTCACAAAGCCAGGAACCTTCAAAAAGTGGAAAATAATACTGGGGAAGTAAGCAAAAAAAAGAATGCTAGCATTCTGAGAGAGAATTCCAACATCCCGTTGCCCATTTATATGACACTGGCGTAATCATTCTTTGGGTGGGTAAAAAACAAAATAAATTAATAATTCTACTTTGAAAATTATGTATTGCTTAGTGGGGAGAGGGTGAGCCACAGAATACTGACACATTTGCTTCTCTTAACAGTGGAAGGTCTTTACATTTGCAAAGAAAAGAAGGCAATCTAAAGAATGTTACTTACTGGTGGAACATCTCAAGAAGCGTGGCACTATCATATCTGGAACTAATGCTACTGACTGTCTCCTCTCCACAAGTTGGTTTCAAAGCCAATGATATGCCAGTAAAGAACATGCGTGGAAAATTGTAAATTGTCATATACATAGAGTAGATCAACTGCACATGATCCTGACAACTAAACTGTTAACCCTTTGAGAAAGCTGCTGGGCGTGGTGCACAGCTTCGACACCCGCTCGCTTCTCATTTCCCTGATATCTTTAACATCTGGAATGGGACCTTCTTCTCCCAAAATACAGGGTCTAGTTACCCTGATGCAGTACATCAATGGCCAACTTGACCAATACCCTGGACCTGAGCTCTATTATCCTTGTATTCCTATGTTTGTACCTATTATGTGTCTGATCTTGACTCTATTTTTGGATTTATTTTATTTGAATTTGGTGACTGTATTAGTCTGTTTCCGTTGCTTTTAATATAAGTGCTTGAAACTGGGTGGTTTATAAAGAAAACAAACTTTATTGCTTACAGTTTTGGAGGTTGGGAAGTCCAAAGTCCAGGGAACACATCTGGTGAAGGTCTTGGTGGTGGTGACAGTGACTCAGGGGTCTCACATGGCAGAAATGGCAGAGAGAGACACTCTCACATGCTCTCTCTCTTTTTTTTTTTTTTGGCACCGGCCAGTATGGGGAACCAAACCCTTGACCTTGGTGCTACAAAGCTGCGCTCTAACCAACTGAGATAACTGACCAGCCCACACAAGCTCTCCTTTTAAAGCCCTCAGAACCATGCTGCTGGCCACCATTATTAATGCATTCACTACTGCATGAGCCTACAATCTAATCACCTCTTCAAGGCTCCACCTTTCAATTACCATGATAGGATTTCCCACCCTCCTAACAGTCACAGTGGGTGCCAAATTTCTAATACATAAAATTTGCAGGACACAATTCAAGCTTCAATAAGTTGGAGGGGGAACATTCAATCCACAGCAATCCAAAGCTGGCCCCCTAAAACTCACGTCCTTTTCACATACAAATACATTAATTTTGTCCCCAAAGTCTTAACTTGTTTCATCTCAAAAGCCTAAAGTTCAAAGTCCCAATTGTAAAATTAAATCAAGTTATCTACTTCCAAGATACAATGGTGGGGCAAGCATAGCGTACATATTTCCATCCGAAAAGGGAGAAATAGGCCAAAAGAAAGGGGTAACAGGCCCCAAGCAAGTCGAAACCCAGCAGGGAAAGGATTAGATCTCACAGCTGGCGAATCATGTACCTTCACTCCACGTCTGATGTCCTCTGCATGCTGGAGTGGGGGTTGGGTCCTCAAGTCTTTGGCCAGCTCCTCTCCTATGGCTTTCCTGATCTGAGTATGTTAAATAAATGTAACCCCCCCAACTTGTTTTATGAGTTTGAGGTGCAAAATTAGGGCACATTTATTTTTAATATAAAATTAAATGACTCTGAGCCCCCATCCTGCCAATCACTAGTATCTTTTTCCTGTTCTGGAGTACTCCTACCTAACTCCCCGTTGTGATACTTTCATTCCAAGCATCCCAGCGTCCCAGACATATGGACTCAGCCCATAGAGTTAATTTCGGTTTGGCTCCAAGAAAGAATATGGAGAAATGCCTTCAGTCTTCAAGGAGCCCATTCTCTTTAACTGTTTTTGCTTCCACTGTTGGGTGGTCTGAGAGTTCAGTGCCTGCTTTGGCTGCTACCAGACACACCTCCACACAAACCTGGTGGTCCGTCAGCTGAGTACAGTGCCCAAATACTGAGTGTTTCAGTGTTGAGGGCACACGCCACCCTCAATGAGTTAGCAGTAAGTGTGGGGTGGGGAGGCAGCATCCTTGTGTCATCTTGGATTCTCAGAGTCCCACCTCTTTAACTACACAGCTCTTTCAGTTTACACAATCCCACACGATCATGGTCTTGGTGGCCACACCCAATGTGAGTGAGTCAAGAGGGTTTCCAGCATTTTTGCACACCGCCCTTCCCCATAATCTTTTTGTCTTGCCAGAGAAAAGGAAGTCCTTCCATCTTTCAATCTTAAAGCCAGCCCCATTTCTTGACCAGGGTTATTGACGTATCTTTCAGAGTGAAAGCCGCACCTTGTCAAAAACGAACAAATAAATGAACCCCATCAGGGTAATTAAAGAGTTGCCCAATAATCTATCACTGAAATCATGATATCACGATGCTCATTTATTAGGATAGGGACTCAGATGTTACACCACTAAATCTACACTATGATTTTAAGGAACAAATTGAGCAAAACAAATATTTTTATGTGTTGTAAATTTGGTGCATCGTGGAGTAATTTTGTAAATTTTTACATATCTTCAAGCTCTCATTATATTTCATGTGTTTTTAAAAAACATTTCTGAATCTTTATGCAAGTTTTCATTGGAAACATTCATTTTGGTTTATTTTTCTAACCCTATGGTTTGTCCTTAAATCTGCATGTTACACTTCTTTCACAAGAGCTTTAATTCTGACTTCAGAAGACCTCTTAAATGATGGTGATATAATGTCATGAGGTAGCACGAATTATGTAAGAGTAATTTAAAATAAAATAAATTTAGAGTCTAATGTGGTAAAAATAAAATCAAAAGAAGTAAAATAGAAATAACTATCTGAAACAAATTTAAAATAAAAATACATTTAGTGAAAGAACTTAGAAAATAGGCAAATTATGACAGATAAAAGAAATCAATGTAGAGGTGTCAAGAAATCATCAACATTTGAAGTTGTGATTCTCAGCTTTTACTTTTGTAAATTTTTCTTTTAGATGAAGATTAGATATGTCATAAAATTTTTAGAAAAGTGAAAGTTAGCATAATTGGAGGAAGGTAGATTAGAAATAAAAAAGCAAAAGTATAAAAAATGAGAATAAATTCCACAACAACATAAAAGATACATAAAATTATTTAAAAAGTAAAATGAATTCTGAGGCATGGATGCAACCACTTAAAAGATTCATGTAAAGTTTGAATACTGGTCCATCGTGTACAAAATTGGCATTATGTGAAGAAAATTTTGACTGGGATAGTTGTCATTTTAGTCAATTTATTTTTGACAGGTTTACTCTTCAATTCTCACCAGATTTCAGAAAAACATGTCTGCTAGAGTGCAGAACTGTCTAGTAATAATCACAAGCAGCATGGTTAGGCTCCAGTGGGGTGTTAGACCAGTATAGACACTTGTGCACACAGAGCCTGGGAGGCCACAGGACTGTTACCCCAGGGAAAGTTCCATAACCTGGCAAAGCTCTGAGCTGACATATTTGAAAATGATTTGTAAATGGAAAGATTTGGACAAATGTACAGGATTATTACAATATATTACTATTATTATTACTATAACAATACTTTCCTATTTCAATCTTACCTTAAAATATGATTTTTTTTTAAAGGCAAAAAGCATGTTACAGTAGCTGCTAATGGAAACGTGACTGGTATATAGTACTAAAATAATCTCAGTAGGATTTCTAAACTCTCTGTAGTTCAGGATCGTCTCCTAGTTAGTTATCTGTTCACTGCCACTAGTTCTATCACTGCTTTGTGTGTATCTTCCACTGAAATGCTAGATTAAATGGGCGCTTCCACTCATTCTTTGATTTATCCATTGATTCATCCATTCATTTTTTAAACAAACATTTGGTGAATGCCTGTGTAGGCCAGAGCCTGTGCTAGGTGCTGTGGATTTTGGGACAAAATCAACGGTCCCTGCCCTCACAGAGCTCATAATCACTGGGGGTGACAAGTGAAGAAGTAAAGAGCTACGGTGCATGGCAGCAGGTGCTGTGTGATAGCTGGCACAGAGCCTCCTGGGTGAGATCATGCAGCATTTAACCCAGCTGCAAGATCAGTGAAAGCTTCTTGGAGGAGATAGCAATTAGACATATGAACTAGGTCTTGAAGAATAATAGATAAGCATTAGTTTGGGAAAGAAAGATGGGTAAGGAGACGAACATACACTTTTTCTAATTAGCAACATGCAGAGTATCTTGTGCTATTTAGCCTCATTTTTAGCTGAACTGAACTGAGTCGCCTTTAAGGCAAGAGTATTTTGTTCAGTGTCTGTAAGGTGATGTGTGGCATCTAAGCAGAGTGCTTCCGTTAATCAATTCTCTTTCATGCTGCCCAGTTAATAACTGCATTCATTCTCATAGCAGCTCAGAAATATATTACCACCTCAGGCCCACTGTTTCAAAATGAAAAATGATCATTGCTTCCTTCCTTACTGTGAATATTTTAAGTTACAATGTTATTACACTCATTTCTCTTTCATAAGCTCCAAAATGAGCATTGAAAATAATAGGCTTTGCTTTATTGATTTCAGAGAAACTACAGAAATGTAGAAATGTTGAGATTAAAAACACATACACGCACACGACCAAACAAAATAAACTCTTGCCTCCTGTGAAATTCTGTATTTTAATCTGAAATAGCATATGGAATACCAACATTTTATTTGCTTATATTAAAAAGAGAAATACACTTGACATCTGCAGATTTGTAGACATGTTGGAATTGGATCTTGAAGTGTGTTTGGTAAATGTCATTGATTAAAAATCAGTTCAAAAGTCTATAGCCACTTTAGAAATAACAATGGAATTAGGAACAGGTACTATAGCTCCCAAGGTGGTGAAAATCAAAGAGAAAGGAGGAAACGGGAGTGAATATTTATTGAGCATTTACTATGTATCAGAAGCTTCATGGTGGCCACTGTTAACTACATTTCACAGATGAGAAACCCAAGACTCAAAAATGTGGAAGAACTTGCCCTGGATCTCAGGTTTTGTAATTACCAGGGTTGGAATTCAGTCAATACAGTCTCAAGTGTGTTATACTTTAGATCTTAGGCAGTTTTTATTATACAATTTCCACTGTGCTAAAAAGAAGACAAAGTAGAGTAGTAACATATTTTGAAGAGAAGAGAGAGTGGGCATTTATACCAATGAGCTGTAATCACTTCAGTTAAATGGGAAGTGAGTCCTGGTAGGGGCGAGAGGAGAAAGAGCTGGGAGGCAAAGACCATTGTTCATCTGGGTATCAGGTGATGAATATTTGACTTTATGAAATATATTTATTTTGCTAAAGAAAAGTAAAAGGGAAAAGTCCTCTTTTGAGAACATGAATTTTGATTTTTGTTTGAAAAACATGGTCCTCTAGGACAACTTTCTTTGTGATAGAAAGTCACCAGCAGATAAATGGTTCACCCAGTTCCTTCCTATGTGCAGTGATTTGTGTGTGTGTGCACGTGAGCAGGCGTGTGTGCATGTTTGTGTATGTGTGTGAGCATACGAGGCCTCATACCTCTTTTCACATAGTGCCACAACAGTGCCTGAGCACTTGACTAATAAACTCTTTCTTTGTCTAAGTCCTTGCTCCTTTGCCACCAATGAAGCCTACAGGTCGGTTCATTGTTCTATTTCCTTTTAGCCAACTATTTCCTTACAAAGCAGTTTAATCATTACTCTTTCATAACAGTGGATAATGACTCCATGAATTTGTTTCTCCAGGAGAATTATATTTTACCTGCAAACTTCTAGCGGGCATAATACAAAGATATGAATTCCTTATCCAGCAGAAGGAAGACCTGTGCTAATGGGAATAAAGGAAGCCTGTTCTGGAAGAACTCACATTACACTACGGGGTGGAGATGAACACAAACAGGAAGAATGCTTCATGACCCAGGCTCCCCAGAATGGCCAAAAATCTCCCCAATATGTCTTAAAGCTCCAGAATTTCCACCATCAGAGGTGAATTCTTTTGGACCAGAGTATTCTGTTCTTCATGACAGTACACCTTGGAGTGAGATTGCATTTTAAGCTGCCATCAGTGAAAGTGTTATCATTCAGACAGGGAGGAAGGAGGTGAGATGAAGCCCAAAGTCCTCACCTTCTCTGATTTTGCATGAGCCAGCCTTGTACAAAAATGGAAGACAATTGAGACTGAGCCTGATCGGTGTGACTGTGCCTTGCTGTGGTAAGCAGGCCATTCAGCTTTAATATCCAGTGGGGATCTCATCAGCTTTGGTGTTGTCTTCTTGGTATCTTTGTGCCTGTCGACATGGTTTCTAAAGTCTGTCTTACGAAGACAGGGTGGTGTGGTGTGCAGACCATGGCCTTTGGAACCAGAGAATTTGGAGCGGTAATGGGTTCTGCCACTTTCTGGCAGCTTGACCTTCATCCCCACTGCCATGGCCAGTGAGGCACCGTGGCCAAGTCCAAGCCTTTGCCACTCCTTTCCTGAATGTCTGCCTGGTGTCCTTGCCTCTGGCTGCTTACTCTCTGATTTAGTCAGTCCTTGTTGTTGGACAACCTATTCAGCCCACGTCTTGTCATTTTACTGCCCTACTTGAAATATTTGTTAACGGTACCTCATCACCTAAACTATAAAACCTGAATTCAGCAGAAGCCCTTTGTGATCTGGTCCATGCCCCCTTCTCCCAGCTACCCCTCCCACCTCACTCTCTGCTGTAGCATATCAGGCCATGAGTAGGTTATAACGCTTTGTGATTCTAGGTTATATTTGCTAGGTGTCCTTAGCATTTAGCTTTGATATTTTCCTTTCTTGTGTGTGAAAGCTTTCTTAATGTCCTAGCACCGCCCTACCTTCTCTCTGCTGCAGTTTTGATTAGTTCCTCTTTGGTGTTATACTGTACCTTGCACAGATCTTCACTGTCATCAATCTTGTCCCTCACTAGGTTGCAATGATCTGCTTACTAGTGTGCCTCCCTTTAGAGGCTCCTGCGGAAATCATGAGCTCGCAGATGGCAGGACTGTAACGTGTACCCTCCAGATGCAAGAACTGGGCACAGAGTCTGCTGCAGGACTGTCATTCAGACAGTGTTTGTTAAATAAACATTATTACTTAAGCTTTCTTACCCCCAAAACTCTAATTTATAAGATAGGAATAACACTCATCTCATGGAATTGTGAGGATAAAATAAAAAAAAAAAAACACATCTGAAAAAGAACTTTTTAAGCTATAAAGATTATTATACATCCTAGCTATTATTATGAAATTAATGTGCTGGGAATAAAACTTTTTATTTATCTAATGAGCATTTAAAACTCCAAAGATTTTACTCAAAGTCAGGAATTGGACTTGGTCTAAAGATTCCTGTAATATACAATGTTTACTATAATTATTGGAATTTCTACCTGTTGGTTAGGCCCACACTGCTTTTAATTATCTTAGTTTCAGAGGGAAAAAAAAAAAGCTACATTAAGAAATGAAAGCCTCCTAACAGCTTGTTACAGGATTATTTGTTCACAAGTGCTAGCAAATGTACTTTACCGAATGCTTCAAATCCAGTTTTTAAAGACTAAGCCATAGCTAGTAATCATTTCATAAATATTAATGGAGAATATGCAAGTGGAAAGTTAAATTAAAATGCTACCAAATGGCTAGCAGGCAGCAGAAAATGAGCAGGAATCTCTAATCAGTAGAATTCATGGTTGTATAACTTTTATCCTCCCATTAGAGTGCAAAACAGAAGTTGATTTTTCTCCCACTTAAAATCAGTTCATGTTGAAGGGAGAATGCAAATCAGCTCAATCGCTGAAAGACTCCAGAAACAGCAATTCTTTATGGCAAATCTTAGTTGAATGCAAATGACTGGACACATACAGAGGCTTCCTAACTGTGGTCTTCTCTTGGGGTGGCTTGGCAGGACTTCAGAAAGTTTTGAGGAAAGGAGAGAACAAGCACTATCTCACATTCACTCACCATCGGTTTGTCATTTTTCTTTTCTGGAGTATTTATGTACCTGTAACGAGCATGTTGAAAATAGGATTGGTTTTAGAGATTTCAAATGGGGAGAGAGGAATAGTATGGGGCACTGATTAGTTGGGCCCCATGTTGCTGGAGCATTTAACTTTAGATTATTTTTAGTATCAGCATAGGCCCCTTTATTCCATGTTATATCCAAATGGTTCACCAAATACCTACCATGGACCAGGCCCTGTGGTGGGCATTGGGCATAAATAATTGAACAAGACATAGTCATGTGGGTCATTTCTTCCACAGATTTCACAGTCTACTATAGTGACTCCTCACAGGTTTGTTTTGAGATTGAAGGAATTGATAGACTTCAAGCACTGAGAAGAGTTCTGGACGCATAGTGCTGACGTGTAGTAAGCCTTGTGTGATGGTGGGGGCAGGGCAACAGAAGGGTATGAAGATGGACAAACTGAGAGGAAACAGACCATGATGAGCTCTGAATGTCACATATATTTTTCTTATGAGAAAAGAGAAGTGGTTGAAGAATGGAAAGCAGGAGAGTAAGACGATCATTCATGTGTCCCACCAAGACCATTGTGCCTGCTGTGTGGAGGACGCATTGGAGATGACAGAGGCTAGAGGGCTTCTCATCAGCTACAAGGTTATTGAGTGCAACAAGGAGGAAGAAGGTGGTGGGCTGACTTAGACAGTGGCATGGACGACAGAGGAAGGGGGGATATATTTGAGATTTTTAGGAGGGGGACTTGGTGGGTCTTGGTGATTCATTGGGAATAGGCAGTGGGGGTAATGTGGAGTTTCAGATGGTGCCTGGGTTTCTAGAACAGGTGTCTGGTAGACACCTGAGACTTAAATGAGAGAAGTAGAAGTAAAAGAGAGGCAGGTTTTGGTGGAAAGGCTTTAAGTTCACTGCCCTCATAAGAGCTACACCATTAAATAGGAAATGCACTTAGCTGGATTCAAACGCTTTCAACCAGCAGTGTAATTCTCAGATAAGACACTTCACCTTTCTGGACTTCTATTCCCAAACTCATAAAACAGAGGCAATGCCATCCTAATCCAAAGGGCGGATGAGAAAGTGTACAAAGACAGCAGCACGGACGGAAGCCGGTGGCTGGCACAACAGGGCAGTGTTTGCTGGGGAGTCTGAAGCAGATTTCACACTGAATGGTTTGTTCAGTTTGGGAAACTTGCCCAAAAGGAAAAGAGCTATTCATATACTCTTCACTCATGACTGACTTATTTCTTTACTTATTTATTCATCCCATCTGGCAAGAATTTATTGAGGGCTTTCCTGGGTAGGTAATGTGTCAGGCGTCATGACAGGGAGGATTCACTACGGTCAGACGAGAATTCCTTTGGGTGTATTTACTGTATTTTTATGCTAAACCCACATTCAGAATTACTTTTATCATATCTGTAATTCTGCTTCGTAGAATAAGGATGCAACAAAGATGTCCCTCAGTTCCTCAAAAAATAAAAATGGAACTACCATATGATCCAGCCATCCCACTTCTGGGCATGTAAACAATGGAAACAAAGTGCGTATGTAGAAGAGATGTCTGCACCCTCCTGTTTACTGCAGCACAATTTGTAACAGTCAAGAGATGGAATCAACCTAAGTGTTCAACAATGGATGAAAGGATAAAAAAAAAAAGGTTCACATGCGCACACACACACACACACACACACACACACACACACACACACACACACACAATGGAATACTATACAGCCATTAAAAAGAATGAAATCTTGTCATCTGCAGCAACATGGATAGATGTGGAGGACATTAGGTTAAGTGAAGTAAGTCATGCACAGAAAGACAAATATCACCTGATCTCACTCATATGAAGAATCTGAAAAAAAAAATAACAAAAAGGTTGATATTATAAAGACAATAATAGGGGAAAGGGAAAACAGGTAGAGGTTGGCCGATGAGTACAAAGCTATGATTAGATAGAAGGAATGAGTGCTGGTGTTCTATTGCACAGTAGGGTGACTGTGGCTAAGTTTTGTGTATTACATAGTAGCTGTAGGAGATGCTTTTGAATGTTTTTGTCACAAAGAAATGCTAAATGTATTAGGTGATGGATACATTAATTAACCTGACCCAATCTTTACTCAACATATGTATGTATCATACCTTTAGATTGTACCACATGAGTATGTACAATTACAATGTGTTGATTAAAATAAATAAATATTTTTTTTTAAAAAAAGATGTTCCTCAGGATTTCCAAGGATATGACATCAACCTTTCATGGAGGCATCATGAACACAGAAGACAGCACATTGGATGGTTGCTAGTGAGCCAGTGTTTCTTTTCATGTTAAATGAATCACTGGGGGACAAATTGTTATTAATGATAGTTAAACCCTACTGAGCATTTTTATTGAAGTGTACTTTTCACATCCATTATCTCAATTAATTCTATGGGGTAGGTTTCTTCTTCTCCCCCCCACCCCCCCAGTTTTGTTACGGTGTAATTGACACATAAAAATTGTACATATTTACGTGTACAATATGATTTTTTGATATATGTGTATATTATAATAATTAAATCAAGCTAAATAACATACCCATCACCTCACATACTTGTCACTTCTTTTTTGTGGTGAGAGTATTTCAGATGTACTCTTTTAGCAGTTATGTCTTTTTTCCCCCAGTTTCTAGATGTGGAAACGAGGGCTAGGAGAGGTTAAATACCTTCGTTAAAATCATACAGCTAGTAGGCAGTGGGGCTAGGACTGGAACCCAGGTCTGTGTGAATGCACTTCCTACTATATTATCTCATACTGAACTGTAATTCAGTAGACTATTCAGGTAGCACATTGCCCATACTTCCATGTCTAGAAGGGAAAGTTACCTCGATCTTCCTAGATTGAGTCAGCTTTCTTCTCTGTATCCATGTTTTGTGCCTGCATCTTTCTTGGAGTTTATCGCACTGTTTTGTTGTTCAGTTGATTACCTCTCAGTCTCCTTTCCTATAATGTGAGCTTCTTGAAGGCAGGGGCCATGCTGTGAGCTTCTTGAAGGCAGGGGCCATGCTGTACCATGCTTGGCACATAATGAACATAATGAGGAATGAATGAAGGTAGGTGTATATGGACTACAGATTGTAAACTTTTCTAGCACACAGCAAAGTTTTTCTGCTTTTGTACAACTAAGAGCTTATATAGATGACTACATTTTTTTTTTTTTTTTGTCTTTTTCATGACCGGCACTCAGCCAGTGAGTGCACCGGCCATTCCTATACAGGATCCGAACCCGAGGCGGGAGCGTCGCTGCGCTCCCAGTGCTGCACTCTCCCGAATGCGCCACGGGCTCGGCCCAGATGACTACATTTTAATTGAAGTAAAATTACCTATTCAGGTTTCAAAAATCTTTTCAAAGTCCACCTGGTCTGGAAAGTCTTCTGATGCACCATTATCAACTCTCTCATTTATGCTTCTACCCCACTGCCTATATTGCTCCCTTGTTTTACAGAATTATATAATTACTTATTCATCTCATTCCATATATCTTGAATATCTTGAATTAAAAGCCCTTTACATTTTTAAATTTTATTGATGTTTTCTTTTCTTGCATAGCACCCTTGGCCAAGTACATTGGATTCTCTGTTATAGCTTGTCCATCACCTTCGAAAAATGGAGTGAACAGAACTCTATTTGGTCATGGTGTTCAATGGCCAAAATTTGATTCTCAAGCACCTGGTAAATTTAAGCCTGCAAGATCAAAAGGAAATCATCAAAAGAGTTGTCTGGGGAGTCAGACATGGGCAGTAAACATAGAAACAAACAACTTCTAGCCAACCTGCCAAGACCAGGAGTTTGGAGCACAGTCCTTGTGCCCTGGAACAGACGACAGGAGAGAATGGAGACTCCAGGGCTTTTATAGGAAAGCCCTGGGGTGACATCCTCTCTCCTCACCCTACCAACAGCAGTCTTAGGCAAACCATTTAACCTCTCTTCACTGCACTTGTGTATCGATCTGTCTGCCATTCCCAGCTATTGTTTTCTTTAATGGCTTTTTTTTTTCAATTTTTTAATTGAATGTTTAAGTTATAATTTCAATATTTCAGTAATTATAATTTATAATTTCAAAATAATTTCAAATGTTTAAATTATAGAGAAATTTTAGGTACAATACAAAAGTGTTTTTTCCTAAAACATTTGAATGTAAATTTCCAACATTTGAAAATGTTTTGAAAGAGCCAAAGAATGATCATCCTTGGATATTTTAGTGTTTTCTACAAACCAAGGCATTCTCTTATATAAGCACAATATACCACCAAAATTAAAAACAAACAAACAAACACAAAAACAGTGATGCATTACTATCGTCTAATCTTTAGACCCCATTTAAGTTTTGCCAATTTCCCACAGTACATATTTTATTGCAAAAAATCCAGTTCACAATTACCTGTTGTGTTTAGCTGCCATGTCTTCTTCAATCTGGAACAATTCTTAAGTCTTTCCTTCACCTTCAACATTTGAGACTTAGAGGGTTCCAGGGCAGTTATTTGGTAGAATGTCCCTCAATCTGGGTTTCTCTGATGTTTCCTCATGATGGGACTCAGGATCTGCAGCCCCAAATGACTACCTAATTGCAGGGTCCAGTGCAAAATGAGAAGGTGGCCTTGTTCAAAACAGAGGGAATAAAAATGCCAGTAAAGGTACTGAAGTATAAAGTTTTTTCCTTTATTCCACTGTCTTTCTTGGTCTGTCATGGTGTTTTTTATTTGCTCTATGTCACACCCTCTCTGACCTGTGGATACCTGTGGGACAAGGGAATATACCAACAGTCGCCTGGGGGTCCCACCTGCAACTCAAGTCACCTCTCTCCTGTCCTTGTCAGGCCTCTCCCCTTCCCACCAGCCTGACACCCCAGTCCACCATGTATGGGCAACCCCTCCCAGGGGTGACTCTGAACTGGGCACCCTGAATCAGGGGTGGGCAAGAGACTTGCCCCACTGAATTGCTGCCAAATTCACTGTGGCACTGCCCAGATGTGGGTACATAGTAGGCATTCAATAAATATCAGCTTCCTTCCTTCCTTAGAGAGAGTGGAGATGGAAGGTATCTAATAGATCCACAAGTCCAAACTTCCCACTGTATAAAGGGGAAACTGAGGCCCCAGGAGGCGAAATGACTTGCAAATCCTGCCTAGGTCTGTAAATGTAAGTTACATTCTCTGCCATTCTCAGGTGTTGGTTCTTTTAAATAGTTTATAAAGTGAATTCTGTGGTCGTAGTAGTAAAAATAAAAATGATATACCGCAGACCACAGACTGAGACACCCAAGCCTCCTGCACAGGTATCCTGACAACACCACTATTCAACACACATTCGCCAAGCCCCTGCTGTGTTAGAGCATGGAGCATCCAAAACCGTGAGGCATGGATCCCACCCGCAATCTACCAGAGGGAAAACAAGGGACTCATAGTGACTGTTGCTGGAAGTATTTTTAAATCTATATTATCACCATGACAACTCTATAGGATAGGTTTTACTAACCCATTTCACAGATGTGCAGCCTTTAGAGAGTTTAGGCAGTATGCATCTAGTACATGTCAAAGCTGGTGGGGTGGGGGCAGGGGCAATCTGTCTGATTCTGCCTCCAGGGCTTGTGCCTCCTACAAGGTACTACTACCAGGTATTCCACCCTCTTGGTGGGAAACAGTCAGTGGGACTGGAATAGAAAAAGGTCTCAGATGCCTTGCCCCCAGAGGCAGCTCAAGAGGCCCGATTAACCTTGCTTCCCCTGAACTCCAACTGCCAGCAGCCTCAGAGCCTGTCCTTCCTACCTCCCAGCCCCGTGAGTTATCTTCATTAAATTCAAACAGTCCCCCAGCAGCCGTGCGACTGTACACTGAATGTTAACACTCAAATGAGCAGTGACTGCATGCCACCTTCCATGCGGGATCCAAGCCCCAGTATGTGACATGTGCCTGAAAGCTGCAATTGGGTAAGGAAAGCCAGCTCCAGACTGCTTCCGCCACATCAGGGGGTGGTAGGTTTAAAACCGCATTTAGGGCTGATGAATGAAATGCGTTATTAAAAATAATTCTTCCGAAAGCAGTGGTAATTATCCCAGCATTAACATTTCTAATTTAATTCAGCCCTGATTAAACTTTTTTTTTTCCAGAAGGAGGAAATTGAAAGTGTGAGACACAGGTGGGAGGAAAGGTTCCTCTGACGAATGTGGTTATCAGTTGGAAGGATGCTCTGTATGGCTAACACGGGGCCGAGTCGTACATACTCATAATAATCACCAGGCGATGCCTGGAGAACAACCTGCCTCTTACGCTGTCAGATATGACTCCAGCATTCTTTCCAGTGGGGGATTTCAAGGAGGTTAATGTAGGTTTTAGATATCATGTGACTTTTCCCTTGGCCCTCCAGGCTGGGTCATCCTTCCCAGGCCTCTTGCTTCTTCCTCTGTCCTTTGAAATTGTATTTGTCTGGTTACTTAAACTTCTCTCTCACTAGTCAGAGCCCCCCAAGGACAGGGGTGATGATGTAAGGACCTTTCCATCCTCTGATCTGAGCATAACGCTTGGCACAGAGGAGAAACCCAACAGCATGTTTGAAAAGCTTCTGTGTTTTCATTTACCAACATCCCTGTATCAGCCCTTTATGCTCCAGCATAATTTATTCGCTTCTCAGTGTGAAAGTGAATTGCTTTAGCAAAGCACTTTGGGATGGGTGTGGTGGGTGGGGATGGAGGTTACGAAAAAGAAAAGACTCACCGACTGGGAATAGGAAAATGCAAACTTATATCTCCTGGATTTCAGAGTGAAAGGTGGAGTTTCAGATCCCATTTCCCAAGTGAAATTCTTGGCTTGCTTTTTCCAACAGTCAAGCTAAAAAGGAACTTTTCACAAAAGAGGTATTTTTCTTCTTGGCCTGGAAAATCGATCTCAATGTTAATCTTGCTCCTTGGAATGTCCTTACCCCACCCTTTTCCACCTAGCAAAATACTCTTCATCTTGCACAGCCCAGCTCAAATTCAGCTCTTCAGATAATAATAATCATAGCTAATATCTGTCCAGTATTAACTCTGGGGCAGGGTCTGTGCTAAGTGTTTTACAGAAATTATCTCACATGCTGTTCACGAATCCCCATCCAATCAGGACTATTAATAATCATAAATTTACAGATGAGGCAGCTAAATCCTGTAGTGGCGATGTAATTGCTGAAGTTTCATTAAGTGGTAGTTCATAGATTTGAACTCAGGAGGCCTGACTCGGCCATGCTTTCACTATGAGGATACTAACTGCCTCTGAAGCCTTCTGTAACTTTCTCCAGACTGAGCTGGCCCTTCCCTTTAGAGAGACTCAGCACTGGCCCTGGCTACCTCTTGCTCTGCACACCCTTAGGTGACAGCCACAGCCTCAGATGCCCATGGCTTCAAGCTCAGCACCTGCAAACACACCTTAGAACCAATGCCAGGCCAGCCTTCCAGAAGCAATCTCTGCTTCTGTCACTCTTTGCACTTTGGACTCCCCTGCCAGGAGGTTGCTGCCCTTGTAGTTTTCTTGGTTTCATTCGCTGCCTCGTTTCTGCCCATCCAACATCTTACTCATCATTCTGACCTTTACTTCCCTCAAGGTGGCTCTGCATCGAAAAAGCAACACTACATATTATGTTCAATATGTATACATAGCATCAAGCGTGCGACACATATGTGTTCAGCACTGTTAAAAACAACAATGGTGGACTTTATTATTTCTCGGAAGTCATTATTCCGACATAGTATTTTCATGTCTTCCACCAAAACATTGATATAGAACTCTGGGATTTAGAGCTCATGTTAGAATTAAGGTGGGATCCTCCCGCCCAACCCTAACTTTTCTGACTGGTAATGCTTATCAATCTAGAAAGGTGTTGCAGGTTAATCTTCCTTTTATCAAACCACATTTTCCTCTTAAAAGAGTCCTTTTAGATATGGTCTCACAATAGGTACTTTGAGGTACTCAAAGATACATACACATTAATCATATTCGACAAAGTGCTCCTTAGGACATTGTACCAGTGAGACTTAAAAAGTTAAAGCAAGAGGAAATCCATTTTTGAGTTCGGCTTTGCTTTTCCCACTAAAGATGCATGTCAGGCATCCCTGAAATTTGTGCAAATTCTTACCATACTGAGACTTACATGGATAAAACGGTATTCTCCTCCATAAAGATACCCTTCGAACTTACACAGTTGCATGTACATGTATTTTCCCGCATCTCAAAATACATCATATAAGCCGACTTTTTTTCTATCCATACTCATGCTGCAGAAGACAATATAGAGGAACAAGAAGAAAATGGTCAAGACATTTGACAATCACTTCCCAGCTGTGCGGCTTTGTGCAATGCTTAAACTCCCTATGCCTCAGCGTTTTCATCGAAAACGTGTAGTTAGTAATGATAACACCTATTTTATTGGATTGCTGTAAAGATTAAATGATTTAATGCACACAACGTCTTATGGTAACTACTAATACACGTCAGTCATTATCGTGACTCAGTGGAGCTAGCACTGAATTGGGATAAAGAAGACCAAAGTCTCATCTGTGATACTCACTAGCCAAGTGGGTGTAGGTAAATCACTTAATCTCTCTGGACCTAAAAGCTTTCCACAATTCGGGGCCTGTAGGTAGGTCTAACAGGTCTAATTTTAAGTCCTGCCACTTTCTACATCAAACTTGCTTTTCCAGCAGCTCAAGTTATTTTCAGTTGATTGCTGTTGCTCCTGGTCTGAGTCTACTCTCCTCTGGCTCTTCAGTCATGCTCACACGGGGATGGGCATGTGTGTGTGCCTCCACTTCTCTCTGTGCATGTCTGTGTTCAGATTGTCCGTCTGTAAGGACACTGGTCACATCAGATTAGGAACCCCCCAAATGACCTCACTTTAAGTTTATTACCTCTATAGAGAAGTTTTTCTAAATTAAGTCACATTCTGAGGTACTGGGCTTTAGGACTTCAACATGTGGATTTTGGGGGACACAATTCACCCCCATAACATTTGGGGACTTCATAGACTTGGGGGCTCGTAGCCTCCGGCAGAAATGAATGTTGTTTTCACTCCTTACCCTTCCACGTCCTCTCCCTGGAACGCTTCATGCCTCATGAATTTACAGAGAGGCACATGGACAACATTTCCTGAATTCTAACTCCTTTTCTGGCTGCTGCAAAGCTGTTATTCTCTTTGGTTTCTCCTTTCATCAACCTGGCTGCCAACCAAAGTCTAAAAAAAAGTCCCCGCGCTGCAGGCTGAGTTCCTGCCTCGGGTCGATGTGGGTTTATTGATATTCCAGCATGGTTTGCTCCACGATTTATGCTCTGCAGTTTGTGAACCACAGACCCAAAGGGAAAAGAGATAGTGAGAGGGGATTTTTCGATTACTTTATATGCAGTAAGTGAATCTCAATTTCCTGCCGTGTTATTTCAGAGTCCTTAAATATCCTTTTTTTGCCTGGACATTAGAAACTACAAAAGCTCTACAGGATGAAGCATGAGTCCTGTAAGATCTATAATCAGAGCAACCTCTTAATAGTGGGAATGGTACCTATGGACATATGCATCCCTCTGATTTGGGGTGAGGGGGGAATGCCTGTGCTGGGATCTGAAATGGTAAGAACAGATGCAGGTCTATCAGAAACCTCATTATTCCTGTATCTTGAGGGCAGGAATCATACCATAACCCATTTTCTCCCTTCCCATAGTGTAGGTAGAAACTGAAAAAAAGTGGAAGAATTGAATGTGATTAGAATGCTGAGTTTTGCTCAGAGCAGGACTTTTAAAACATTGCAAATCTTGGCAGGAGTAATGAGCTCTGCAGGCGAAGGTTTAGAACAGAGGAAAGTACACAATGTTAGAGCTGAAGGAAACCTTAGAAATTATTTCATATGAGAGGAAATGGGGGCCCACACCACCAATTCTGATTGTTTCACAATGAGATGAAAACCTGGCTATTATTTGTAATAAATAAAATAAAGCCTAGCATTCTATTTCTGTTTAAGTGTAGCAATCATCATAGGTGGTTTGTACAAACAGGGAGAAAGACAGAGAGGAAAAGGGAAAGGGGGAGGGAGAGGATGGTGGAAGTTTCCACACTGTAGTCTCTGTGCACACCGCACACCACCCCATTTGCTACATGAGACTCACAGCAGTTTGATTTAATAATGGGAGCTCATGAGAAGAAAGTGCGAAGTTGCTGGAGGGCTCTGCTTCAGCAGCGGCAGGCAGTTCGTATCCAAGCCTTGAGATTTGCACAGAAATAATTCTTAGCAATAAAAACTACTTCCGATGCATAGCTTTTTAGTGTACCTTTTTGTCTGACTCTCACACAGTCCTAGGAGGTGGGCGATGGGGGAAGTTCCTGAACAGGCTGATTTATTACTATTGTAAAGAGCACAGGGTTTGAAATCCGAGGTCCAGGTTCAATTGGCTTTGTCGCTTCCACCTGGTAGACCCTGGGACGGCTTCCAAAGTGCACCAGGGCAGGACTGGAACTCATGTCTCTGGCACCAGTCGAGAGCTGTATTCCCTTCACCTTTTCCTTTTCCTCCAAGCAGAACCACAGGTCTTCTTAGGTCAGCTCTGTCTTGTGAATTCCTTGATAATGGGAACTCTTGTCTATTCACCTCTGCTTTTGTCTGGGGACATTGAATAGATGACAGAGAAATTACACAACCTGAAGAACACCCTCCAAATTATTACTTTTCAATCTACTACCTTTAGGATGCACTTGTATTTGTAAACAAAATATAAAGACCTTATTCTTTAACATCCCTCATCACCGCTCAGCTGGGTTATTCGAAGGGTGATATCCTCTTCTCTGCTTTCTTCCTCTCACAATTGCTTACTGTGTGCCCACTGGGCAAAAGTGCTGTGCCCTCTAATAATGGTCCAGGCCATGGGGTTCCATCTGGTCTGCAGTGCTCCAGCTACACTCACCACACTGAATCTTGCCACACTCCTGAATAAAACTCTTCAGTGGCTTCTCCACCTGAAAATTAAAGCCCAAGCTCCTTTACAGGCCAGGGTCTACAGGCTCCTGACACTGTGGCTGCTGAGGGGGCTATGGAGGGGGAGCGAGAGTGGGGGATGAGGCAGAGACGAGGCAAGGGCAGGTCACAGAGGACCGTGTGTGCCAGGCACAGCACACTGGGCTTAGGAGCAAATGGGAGTCTGAAAACAGAGGAATGGGGCTGATAATCTCCAAATACTCCAGATGCTCTACCTGCTGGATTTGACCCATGGGAGAAGCCTGGCATCGCGACACGCAGGGCCACTGCCATGGCTGCGTTATTACGAAAAAGTCCTGCTTTCTGTAATCTTCAATTCAGTGACTCCATCCCCAGCATTGCAGTGGGTGTTGGAAAACGCCGAAGAAATAGACGACATGATTCCAGTCTTCTAGAAATGTGCAATCATGGAGATGATGAGGTCTGCCACTGTTGCTTTTAACACTGATTTATTCAGCACATATTTATTGAATGCCATGTGGCTCTGGGTTATAATTGTGTGACCACTAATTCTGAAGTCAGACAGTATAGATGTAAATCCTGACTGTGTCACTTCATGTGTGAATTTAGGCAAGTCATGTAAGCCCCCATTTTTCTCATTTATAAAATAGGGATAGTAAGTATCCCCAGCGTTGTGGAGAGAATTAAAAGAGGCAGTGCCCATAGACGTGCAGGAGAGTGCCTGACCCATGGCAAGCACTCAGGGAATGTTTTCTTGTATTTTTCTGATACAGTATGTGGTGTTGGAGATGAGAGAATGCCAGGCAGATGTGGTTCACGCCATCAAGGGACAGAAAGTAATAAAGAAGTGGCTAAACAGAGCAATTCATATTGAAAGTGGCACAGCAGAAAGAGTAGGCACAATGCTGTGAGAGAGAGCAGCAGGGCAGAGTGTGCTTCAGAAACAGTGGCAAGGGACAGCATCTCTGGAAAGGTGATATTTAATCTCCCATTTGACAGATGTGAAGAATCGGCCATTGGAGATGCAGGGAGGCAGATTCCCAGCGGAGGGACCGGTGAGCATAAAGCCTTTGCAGCAGGACAGAGCTTGGCATGTTCCAGGAACCAACAGAGGCCAAGTATGCCTGGGGACGAGTGAGCAGAGGGCTGGTGGCAGTAGCTGAGGCTGGAGAGGATGCAGGGACAGATCATGCTGACTCCTGCAGGCCCCGGCCAGGAGTTTGGAAGTTATTCCGAGTGTAAGGATCCAAGTAGCAAAGCAACATGATAGACTTTGTGTGAGTCTCTGCTTCCCACGTGCAGACAGTTGAGCCGATGCCTTCTGCGCCCTCTGAATCAAGTAGTTGTGTGCACTTTCAAAAAGGCAGAGAACCCAACTGCAAGCCCTAGCAGTAAATTAAGATGCACTTATTGGGGATGGAAATATTCTTCATTTGTAGAAATGTTACAGAGAGATAGGAACCTTCCCTCAGGGGCACCTGGAAATGCATCGCACTTCTGAAGGGCAGACACATATCCATGCTGGCTCCATGTGGTGAGGCATGAATTAATGCTAAGTGCATGCACTGGGAGAGTCTGGTTTGCTGTTTAGTATGCTAGGCCCTGTGCTGGGCTGAAGGCAGAAAGATAAACCAGATGCCAGAGTCATCTGCGGGTACGGGACTCAGTCCTCTGCCATAGGAGGCTGACTTATGGCAGGTTCTTACTATGCAGTGAGAGAGGGAAGTAGCTGAGAGTACTGTGCTGGCACAGAGAAGGGAGAATCCTGCTCTCTGGGGGGCACAGGAAAGGCATGCAAAGTAGGTAATAAAGGAAGGTCACCTTCTCAGGATGTGTCTCACCTCCATCTTTCTGGACCAAATAGATTTTCTCTTTATTCCATCTCCTCAGAGCCTAGCTTTTTCCCTAGGTGAGAAAGTGCTAATTTGAGACACTGACCCATGTTGTAAAGGAAAACAGTTCTGAGAGCGTCGTGCCTTCTGTCTCAGATGGACTATTTCAGTCTGAATTGGGGCTACTAGGGGAAGCTGAAAGACTAAAGAATTTTCAAACTACAACCCGTAGTAGTTATGGGAGGAGAGGGCTGTGAGAAGTTATAAGATATGGACACTACCTACAAATATTGTTTCTACATTCACCTCACATAGCTTACCAGATATGCATTTATTAATCTCATGGATCATTTGTACATCCATTAATTCAGCCAACATTTATTTATTAATTCAGTCAACATTTATTTATTCAGCCAACTTGTTATGTATCAGACTTGTTATATATCAGATATGCTGGAATCTCCCAAAATCTATTTGGGGGATTCCAACAGGAATCAGACACTGTCCCCACCCAAAAGGAACTCACATTTTCAGGGAGAATAAGATGAATAAATATGCCACATTGAAGAGAAAACTGGAATGTTCTGTATGACCCTAGAGGATAAAACTTAGACTAAGGGATGCAGACTGCCAATGGGTTTTAGCTTAATATTAAGAACAACTTTCCAACAGGTGAGCTGGTTAAGAGTAGGTAACATTTTTCTAACCCCAGATAGGCTCCTCACTCCCAAGATGGCAAGCACAAGCCAAATGTCAGGTCAGGATATAGCTGACCTTGTGGAGGACACTATGGGAAGAATCAACCATCAGTGTATGAAAGGGAAACCAGTGGTGACTGGCCTTGGAGTCCTGTGATTCTCGGATTTGATAACTTTTAACCTGACTAGCTGCTAAACTAGAGGGTTCACCTTCAAGCCCAACCAAGCCAAGACCAAACCTTGGTTTAGGCAAGAAAGAGACTCCTTGAAGTTCAGAAAAGGGGGTTGAATGACCCTTAAATGATAAATGGGCAGGGTCCTACAGCCATGCTAAGGAATTAACTCACACCTTTGCCCCATGAGGACCTTTGCTCAGAGGTCAGTTGCACCCACAGGTATGTGGAATCCTTTAAGGATGCGATAAAGAATGAACCCGGCTAGAAGCCACAGGACTCAAAAATAGTCATATATATATGAGAATTCAAGGAATGTAGAACAGAGATATGCCCAATTGAGGTTTTGGCATAAAACCCTTGAGTAACTCCCTAATATGCCTCCTGGACAAAGCCCGGTCCTTCGTTATCAATCAGGTTTCTCCTGATCAGCTCTCTCACTTCTGCCCCCGCCCCCTGCTGCTCCCCCCACCATAAGGAAGTGCTGCCTCATATCCCACCTCCACAGGTTCCACTTGGAAGGGAGCTCCTTCAGGGCAGGGAGCAAGTTCACGCCTCTCTTCTGCCCTCACAGTGCCAGGAACAGCAGCTAACAGAACAGTTACCAAAAAAGTTTGCATATTGAAGCTTGGGAAGGGGCAGCGACAGCTCTCACCTTGTCTCTTTGTTATGGGTAGGGCCATAAATGGGAGTGTATTTCTCTGAAATGGTGAATTATGCTCTTTTGCCTCCAAGGAATACACAGTCTGTTGAAATCAGACATGACCTACCTTTCTTGTTAATGGACCTGCGGCTGTTTGGTAGCTCTTGACCTTCTCTGATGGGGAAGATAACCACTGCCAGTCACTACAGCCCTGGTGCTGAGAGCCCGAGTGCCCAAGCCATCCCCAGAATGGCTGTGTTGCTCACAAGCTCCTTGGGAAAAGGGTTCCCAGGACTGAAGACCCTAGGAGTTCAGAGGGGCCTGGATTTTGAGGAAGACCCTACCCTGGATTGGAAAAAACGACAGCAGTTTTGCTTTTTTTTGTTGTTGAAATAAGTGAAGTCACATTCCAGTTGATATATTGGCCACACATCTGGATATATTAAGATTGTGTTCTCTCAAAAGAATGCCAAGAGAAGACAATGCTTTACAAAATCTTGTGCTGAATGAATCTGGTGGATGCTTCAGGAGGGCTTTAGAAATCCCATCACATAATAGCAAGCTTCAAAGAGCAGTTGATTTAGGACCCAACTCTGCCACTTGGTAGTTGTGCAGTTTGGGACAACACCTGTGCTTTGCTGTCTGTGAGGTGGATATAAGAGCACTTTCTGCATAAGGTGCTGGCAAGGTCTCCTTGGGTTGCTCTGCCAAGTGCCCAGCCCAAGCCTTGGTCCTGGAGAGAGCTCAGCATGCTGTCTCCTCTCCCCACCCTTCCTCCTTTCACTCTACCAAGCAGTTCTGAAAGAAAGTTGCAATGAAACTAGGTTTAGAAAGGGATTCTAATGGACTGAAGGTTTCATGAGGATTCTTCATGATAATTTAAGTTCTTTTTCAACATGTGAGAGGACGTTTCAGTATCAATAACTGTTCACTTCTGTGCATCTGCTCCACAGTTTAAAAGCTGTTTTCCTAGTTCTCAATTAATTCGCCCTTTATGAAAACTCTGTGAGAAAAACAGATGGAAGGGACTGGGGAAGGCTTACGAGGACTACTTGACACTCTGAAAGTGACCAAGGGAGGTGGCAGTCAGCCTTGGAAAGGTCTCTGGCAGAAGCCAGGTTTGGAACTAGGGAGTCGCTAGTTCAAGGCCTCAGGCGACCTTTGCCTGACTGTGTATTGCTGGGATTTCAGATCCTTCCCAGCTGCCATTCTTCATCTGTAAAACTGCTGGATTATGAGGATTGAAAAACAATGTGCCAATTCATTTCTAACCTCAACTGGTTCCAGAGAAGTTTAATTATGAGGTAGCTAGTGGTGATGATGTTGAATGCTCCTGACACAAAGAAGTGACAAATGTTTGAGGTGATGGATGTAGTAAGCACCGTGATATGGTTATTGCACACAGTACGAAGGCACCCAAATTGTACTCATACTATGAGTACATCATATCGTACTCCATAAATATGTACAATTATCATGGTCAATTAAGAAAAAAGTTAAAAAGAGAGGAAAGTAAAGCAATAGAGAGTAGAATAGTGGTTACCGGAGGCAGGGAAAGGGACGGGCAGGGGGCTGGGGAAGCCTTGTAGACTGGAACAATTATCGAGTTACAGTTAGATAGGAAGAACTAGATCTGGTGCTCCAGGATGACAATAGCTAATAATATGGTATCGCGTATTTCAAGATAGCCAGAAACGAGGAAAGATATTGAATGTTATAACCAAGAAGAAACGATAAATGTTTAGGTGATAGATATGCTAACTATTCTGATTAGAACATCATACAATATATATCCATGTATTGAAACAACAAATAGTACCCCATAAACACATACGATGAAAAAAACTAATTAAAATAAAAAAGCACATTATATATAATTCGTTATATATTAATTTGTTTATCGTCTGTTTTCTTTTCTTTCCTTTTCATTATATGCTGGGAAGATTTTATTTTTGAAATTTTATCAGATAGTACTTTCCTGATTATTTTGTCACTTTATGCTTTAAAGATATTTTGTGGCAATACTGAAAATAGTTTCTTAATATTAGACTAATGCATTTACTATATATATACATATATTTGTACAGTGTGTGATGATCAAATCAATATTATTAGCATGTTCATCTTATAAATTGTAATTATTCTTTGTGTCCCTTACCCAGTTACTCCCTAACTCCCCTCACTCTCCCCTTTTCCCACCTCGAGTAACTATATAAGTCTGTTCTCTACTTCTGAAAGTTCTATGTTTTATTGTGGTCTTTCTTTCCTAGCTTCCACTTTTGAGTGAGGACAAATGATATTTCTCTTACTGTGGTGTATTTCACTTGATATGATTTTCTCCACGCCCATCCATGTTGCTGCAAGTGACAGAATTTTATCCTTTTTTATGGCTGAGCAGTATTGCATTGCATGTATATACCACATTTTCCTTATTCAGGCATCCATTGAGGTTGGATATTGAGGTTAGTTCCATGTCTTGGCTGTTGTAGATAGAGCTGCAATGAACGTGTGAATGCAGGTATCCCTTTGAAATGATGACTTCCATTCCTTTTGGGTGTACACCCAGAAGGGAGATTGCTGGATCATATGGTAGCTCTGTCTGTAGTTTGAGAAACCTCCATACTGTTTTCCATAATGGCTGTACTAAGGTACAGTCTCACCAACCATGTAGAAGAGTTTCCTTTTCTCTGCTTCTTTGCCAGCATTTGTTATTCTTAGTCTTTTTGATTATAGCCCGTCTAGCTGGGGTGAGATGCTATTTCAAAGTGGTTTTGATTTGTATTTACCCAATGATTTGTGATGTTGAGCATTTTTTTCAAGTACCTGTTGGCCATTTGTATGTCTTCCTTTGAAAAATGTCTATTCAGCTTCTTTGCCCATTTTTATATTGGATTATTATTATTATTATTATTAACTGTGAAGTTGTTTGTGTTGCTTGTATATTCTGAATGTTAATCCCTTGTCAGAAGTATGGTTTGCTAATATTTTCTCCCATTCTGTAAGTTGTCTTTTCACTATGTTGGTTGTTTCCTTTGCTGTGCAGAAGCTTTTTAGTTTGATGTAATCCCATTTGTTTATTTTTTGTTTTGTTGCTTGTACTTTTGGCATCTTATTCATAAAGTCTTTGCCCAGTCATACATCCTGAAGTGTTTCCCCTATGTTTTCCTCTAGGAGTTTTATTGTTTCATACACATGAAACTTATCCTTAAGTCTTTCATCCATTTTGAGTTTATTTTGGTACATGACAAGAAGTATGGGTCAAGTTTCATTATTCTACACATGGATATTCAGTTTGCCCAGTGCCATTTACTGAAGAGGCTGTCCTTTCCCCAATGTATGTTCTTGGTGACTTTGTCAAAGATCAGCTAGTTGTAAATACCTTGGTTGATTTCTGAGTTCTTCATTCTGTTCCATTGGTCCGTGTGTCTGTGTTTATGCCAGTACCATGCTGTTTTGTTTACTATAGCTTTGTAGTAAGGTAGTATAATGCCTCCAGTATTATAAGTTTCATTATTAGTTTTTTTTTTTTTTTGCTCCGGATTGCTTTGGTTATTAGGAGTCTTTTGTTGTTCCATATGAATGTTAGGATTGTATTTTTCTATTTCTCTGAAAAATGTCATTGGTATTTTGATGGGGATCACTTACATCTGTATATCACTTTGGATAGTATGGACATTTTCACAACATTAATTCTTCCAATCCATGAACATGGGATGTCTTTTCATCTTTTGTTGTCCTCTTTAATTTCTTTCAGCAGTGTTTGTAGTTTTCACTGTAGAGATCTTTCACCTCTTTGGTTAAATTTATTCCTAGGCATTTTATTGTCTTGGTAGCTATTGTAAAGGGGCTTGCTTTCTTGACTTTTTCTGCTTGTTCATTGTTGGTATATATGAATGCTACTGATTTTGTGTATTGATTTTGTATCCTGATAATTTACTGAGCTTGTTTATGAGCTCTAGGAGTTTTTGGTAGAGGTTATGGGTTTTTCTATATATAATGATAATGTCATCTGTGAACAGTGACAATTTGACTTCATCTTTTCCAGTTTGTATGCTCTTTATTTCTTTGTCTTGCCTGATTTTTTCTGGCTAATACTTCCAATACTATGTTGAATAGGAGTGTTAAGAGTGGGCATCCTTGCCTTGTTGCTGTTCTTAAAGGCAAAGCTTTCAGCTTTTCCCCATTCAGAATGATATTGGTAGTGGGTTTGTCATATATGGCTTTGATTGTGTTGAGATACTTTCTTTCTAAACCTAATTTGTTGAGGGTCTTTATTATGAAGGGATGCTGAATTTTGTCAAATTCTTTTTCTACATCTATTGAGATGATCATATGATTTTGTCCTTTCTTTTGTTAATGTGGTGTGTTATATTTATTGATTTACATATGTTGAACTGTCCTTGAATCCCTAGGATGAATCCCACTTGATTGTGGTGTATAATCTTTTTGATGTGCTGTTGTATTCTGTTTACTAATATCTTATTGAGGATTTTTGCATCTATGTTCATTAAGGATATTGGCCTGTAGTTTTCTTTTTTTGTTGTGTCTTTGTCCAATTTTGGTGTCAAGGTGATGCTGTCCTCCTCATAGAATGAATTTGGGAAAATAGCCTCTGTTTCAATTTTTTGGAATAGTTTGAAGAGGATTGGTGTTAATTCTTTAAATATTTGGTAGAATTCAGCAGTGAAGCCATCTGGTTCTGGGCTTTTCTTTGTTGGGAGATTGCTGATCACTATGTCAATCTTGTTGCTTGCTATTGCTCTGTTCATGTTTTGTATTTCTTCTTGGTTCAGTCTTGGTAGTTTGTATGTGTCCAGAAATGTATCCATTTCCTCCAAGTTTTCAAATTTGTTGCCATATATTTGCTCATAGTAGTCTCTAATGATTCTTGGTATTTCTGTGGATTCCGTTCTGATGTCTCCTTTTTCATTTCTGATTTTTGTTGTTTGGGTCTTCTCTCTTCTTTTTTTAAGTTCATGGAAAGATTCTTATTATCTTTTAATTCTATTTTCCATGAACTTTTTGAAGTACCCTCATAACCCAAGTAAACCATCCAGTACACAGTAGCACTCAATAAATGATGGCTGTTTTTACTTTTAGCTTTATTGAGCCCCCAGAAGTTGCAAACACTCTGCTTTACATATGCACTCTGCCCAGTCAATGGTTATGTCTCCATTTTACAAAAAAGAAAGAAGTAGCGACTTAGGCAACACCACCCAGCTAGTAAGTAACAGCTGTGATTTAAACCAAGGAAAGCATGTTTTCCACCATAATCAAAGTTGCTCATTGGTAAAAATGTGACTTATAATTGAAAAAGGGTTTTGACAACATCTAATCCAACCCAATAGGGAAACTGAGTCCCAGTAAAGGGACTGACTTGTGTAAGGGCATAGGTAGGTCAATATATGGCAGAGGCCAGAATCTACATCTTGTGACTCCCTCCCTAGTGCTCCCATCAAAGATATGTGCTTTTCAGAATAGAAAATCCAGATATAAATCCATGCACTTACAGCCAACCGATCTTCCAGAAAGATGCCAAGAAACACACTAGGGAAAGGATAGTGTCTTCAATAAATGGTGCTGGGAAAACTGGATGGCGACATGAAGAAGAATGAAACTAGGCCCCTTTCTCTCACCATATTAAAAAAATCAATGAAAAATAGATTAAAGACTTAAATGTAAGACCCCAAACTATGAAACAACTAGAGAAAACATAGAGAAATGGTTCACAATATTGGTCTGAGCAAGGAATTTTTGAATAAGACCTCGAAAGCACAAGCGACACAAGCAAAAACACACAAATGGGATTATATCAAACTAAACAGATCTGTACAGCAAAGGAAATAATCAGCAGAATGGAGAGAACACTATAAAATGAAGAAACAACCTATAGAATGGGAGAAAATATTTGCAAACTATGCATCTGACAAGGGGTTAATATCCAGGATATGTAAGAAAGCCGAATAAGTCAATAGCAAAAAACCTAAGTAATTCAATTAGAAAAATGGGCAAAAGATTTGAATCAACATTTTTCAAAAGATGACATACAAACGGCCAACAGGTATGAGAAAAAATGTGCAGCATCACTAATCATCATGGAAATGCAAATGAAAACCACAGTGAGGTATCATCTCACCCCAGTTAGAATGGTTCTTATCAAAAAGACAAAAAATAACAAATGCTGGCAAGGATGTGGAGAAAGGTGAATTACTATATGCTGTTAGCAGGAATATAAGTTAGTACAGCCACTATGGAACACAGTATAGAGGTTCCTCAAAGAATTAAAAATATAACTCCCATATGATCCAGCAATCCCAATACTGGGAATATATCCAAAAGTAACAAAATCAGTATGTCAGAGAGACATCTGCTCACCCGTGTCTATTATAACACTATTCGGAGTAGCCAAGATATGCAATCAACCTAAATGTTCATTGACAGATGAAAGGATTGAAAAAACGTGGTATGGATTACACAATGGAATACTATTCAGTCATAAAAAAGAATGAAATTCTATCATTTGCAGCAACATGGATGGAACTGGAGGTCATTATGTTAAGTGAAGTGAGCCAGGCACAGAAAGACAAATATCACATGATTTTACTCATTTGTGGAATCTAAGGAAGTTGATCTCACAGAAGTGAAGAGTAGACTTGTGGTTGCCAGAGGCTGGGAAGGGTACAGGGGAGGGGAGGATGGGAAAGGTTGGTTAATGGGTGCAAATTAGACAGGAATAATTAGTTGTCGTGTTCTGATACATAGTGGGAAGACTAAGGTTAACCATAATACATTGTGTATTTCAAAATAGCAAGAAGAGAGGATTTTGAAAGTTCTGCCAATTATGCATATTGAAATGCCACTCTATCCCATAAATATGTAGAGTTATTATGTGTCAGTTGAAAAACAAACAGATATGTGCTTCTGCCCTACTGGGATGCTTTTGGTCAAATGCCTTTTCTTCCTTGTCATTGCTGAAGTTTTTATCCAAACCAAAAAAGTCACATTTATTAGATATGTAAAAAAACATATTCCATGAATATTCCTATTCTATGTCAATGTCAATGAATTATTTATTGCATTTTAAGAGTATATCTCAAATGTGCTGCAAGTTACATCTGCGGCAGGAAAAGCAAATCTCCAATACAGATTGAAGCTTCTCACCAGATTCATATTCGTCTGGTTGCAGTTTTAATAAATGTCATAAGTAAAAGTATCAGAAAAATTTTGTCCTTTAAAACATTTCATTTGTAGATCATCACTAAATAATAGGTGGAAGCCAAGGTCCCAGCTGGCCTCCCCTCATTGGGGGATAGTTCGTGTGAGTTTTCTGGGATGGCCATGGAGATACAGATGAATGATCCAGGACATCCATCCAGAGGAAAAGGTGGAGCTCAGCTATGTAGACTGCTGCTTGGATTTTCTTTAGCAAAAGCTAAGGGGGGTGTCAGTCTAAACCAAACTTTAGGGTTGCTGAGGAGGAACCTGTTAAAGTCAAGTAATTTAGTTTTATCCTAATGTTTTAAAAATGTGCTTCGTGAGTAGTACAATTGCTTTGGATCTTTGACCTTTAAGAGTCTTACAGAGGCAACCTCATGGTTGGGAACTAGCTGATGGTTATTTCCACTGTTGACAAAGAAGGTTTGGAGCTAAAGTATTGCTTATCTACTCTGGCTGCATCTTAAAATTGCCTAGACAGTTAAAAAGCAAAAACAAAAACAAAAACAAAGATCACTGGTGCTTGCTACAGAAAATATTCAGATAAAATTGGTTCGTGGTGGCACCTAGCCATCACTATTATTTCCTCTCCCCCAACCCCCGTAAGCTCCTAGATATCTATAATGTGCATCCATCTTTGAGAACTATGCCCTGTGAAAAATAAGAATAAATCAGATACAAGGCAAAGGGTTTCTCTGGAGGAGATGCTGCTTATAAGAAAATAGTATCCTCCCATCCATCAGCTGGGATTAGGAAATTGAGTAGTATCTGACCAGGGTTGTGACACTTTGATTCCTTCCACTTGGAACAAACCCAAGCTCTTGCTGTGGCATTCAAAACCCTCCACAGCCTGGGTGTCACCTGCACTTTCAGCCCTCCCCGACCCCTCGCACCAAGCACTTGCTACATCTCAGAGTCAATTTCACAGGAGCATTTGATGAACCCTAAACACGATTTTCATGTTCTCACATCAGCTGCATGCTCCTTATCTGAGACTTCTGTCTGCCCAGCTTTGCATGACGAGGATTTATTTGTCTTTTGAGTCCTCTGTCAACAGTCCAAGAAGCCTTCTCAACAACCTCAGGCCAGCGTCAACCCCTCTCTGAGTAACCGCTTTATGCCTCTGTCAGAGAACCTAGTTGCTGTTGAGTCTGGGATCCCCTTCCAGACTAAATATATCTTGATTCAGTATTCTAAGTCTCACCTGCCCTGTGGCCTATCATACTGTAGGTGCTTAATAAGTGCATGTTAAATGAATAAATGCAATCAATAAAGCCATGGTTTAGAACCCAGAGTTGAGGCTGAATTAATTTTTTTTTTTTGTAATAGATTTTTCCACACTCCAATCACATATGTTCTGAGCTATTCAGTCCTGGAATTTTCTGGCTAGAAGGGCTCTTTGTCCCCTTTCACAGATGGGGAAACTGAGCTTCTGAGAGGAGTCATGGTTCTTCAAGCACATACTGATGGAATTAGAAAGAGGAATGGTGGACGTTTTCCTAGTTCTTAGTCCAGTTTTCTCCCATTCCATGAAGTGTCCTCCTATAGTGAAACTCCTGATCGTCCCCTGTCCACCGGAGCGTGGCGAGGACTCTGCCCATGACGTGTGGCCTCTGCCAGTAATCCGAGATGGAAGTGAGCCCAGCTCACTTCTCACACACCCATGTCTACTGCATTCAAAAGTCTAGCCCGGGTTTTTCTCACACAGTCAACTGCCGACAGGATACCTTCCCTCGCATTTTTCACAGGCCCCTCGGTTGCCAAAACGGAAACTTTATCTTCTCCTTAAATTCTTTCTCTTCATTTCCTTTCTCAGAAAATGAGACAGAAACTTGACAGTGGTCCTAAACCCTCCCCTTTTGCTCAGTAGCCTCATTGAATTGCTCACCAGGTACGCAGCTGCCACTTCAGAAACATTTCTTTTCCCAATTAGGGACCTGGTTCCTTCATCTGGTCTCCTAAAGCCTGGATCAATCCTTCTTTGGGGCTGCTTGTTATTTTTCCAATAAAGAGACTTTCAGAAAGTTAAAACATTGTGCCTCTTCTTTGGATTCACAGATGATTTCAGAAAGGATAATTACCTCTTCCATCTTCAGCTATGGTTCTATTTTGGAATCTTCTTCCTCTAATTTAAAAAAAATCACCAACTCCTAGTGCTATTAGAGCCTGAGTCATTTGAGCAGTAAAATCAGCAAAGCTGCACAAATGAACGTGAGATGCAGAAATCAGGCTCCCCAGGCCTCTCTGCGGGATTGGACGTCTCTGTGAGATGCAGATATTGGCTCTCCTGTCGTGTCATGCTTTGCAGATCACCCGAGGCAAAGTATGTTGCATTTTGGGATGATTTTTCCCTGTTTCTCTTTTAAATGCTTAGAATAGCCTCCGGCATGTATAAGCATTTAATAATATTATCTATTATGACTTTTTCTTCCCTGCATGTATTCTTCAGGGGGTTAAAAATATGCATAACTTTTGCTTATGATATGACTAATCCCTGAGGCTCTGACCAATGCCTAATTTTTAGTCTAGTGAGCATGCGGATGTATCACCTCATCTTCTCCCATTCTGTTAATCATCAGAGAGCCGTAAAAGCTAGAACTGGGAAGCCCATATGATCACCAAGCAGGACCCCTTGTTTGCACATGGGAGAACGGAGGCCACACACCTCATCACTATCTGTTATAGAGGGCACTGAGCTTTAGAAATACACAACACGTGTTAAATCTAGAGCTCTCCCTGGAAGAGAGACTGTCATATGTGGCATCAGTGAAGTTGTAGCTACTTCGGGTGCACCTAAACGTGTCCTGAATTGCCAGCCACACTGCACCGATGAGAGAGAGGAGGAACTGGTCTTGCTAATCAGTTAAGGAGGAGGTGTTGGGTCCTTGTCACATAGACATGAAGGGCAGGGGGTGACGAGGAAGGGGCAGGCCCAGGTTCAGCCAAGGCCCAGAGAGTAGGGAGAAAAAAAAGATCGGGATGTTTTAAAAAAAAAAGTGTGATGTTTCTATGTTCTATTCAATTCACCTCAGCAACCTTTTTCTTCTTCTTTTTTTTAATCAAAACCTATCATGTACTGCACAGGACATGAAATGAATCATATGTAATATATATATATAGTTGCAGCCTTGAGGAGTTCACAGATTACCTCATCATCACCACACAGAAAGACCATGTCACAATGGGTATGAGGTGCTGTGGAGACAAAAGAGGGACACTGCTCCTGTGAGGGATGGCCTGGACGACACCACTGTGGCAGTGGATGTAGTGGATTGAATTGTGTCCCCCCCAAGCTCACTGAAGCTTGAATTGTGTCCCCAAGTTTTGTATATTAGAAGCTTAATCCCCACTGTAACTGTTGAGGGTGGGAAATCCTATTATGGTAATTGAAAGGTGCGGCCTTGAAGAGGTGATTAGACTGTAGGACCGTGCGGTAGTGAATGGATTAATAATGATGGTCAAGGGTGTGGTTCTGAAGATTTTAAAAGGAGAGTGAATGAAGAATTTGTTCTCTTGTGCTCTCTCTGCTTCCACCTTCTTGCAATGTGAGACCCCTGGGTCACTGTCACCAACACCAGATGGACTTTGGACTTCCCAGGCTCAGAAACTGTAAGCAATAAATTTTGTGTTCTTTATAAATCACCCAAGTCTAGGTAATTTTATTATAAGCAACAGAAATGAACTAATACAGTGGGTGACATGTCATCTAAGCTCTGAAGGATGAATAGGGTCTACCAGATGTTCAGGAAGAGGAAAGGCTTTTTCAAGGGCACAGGAGGGTGACATATCCCTGGAGTGCAGACAGTAGGGGGAGAGGGGAATGGGACATGCTAAGAGGTTAGGCTGGGACTAGACGGTGAAGGAACTCACACATTGATATTGTCATGAACTAGTGAGGAGGCAGCACAACAGTGTTCCAGCAGAGGACCCTCCCCTGTGTCTCACTGGAGTGACCATGTGGGCTGGCCTCCCCCACCCACTGCCTTCCTCTCCGGGCATCATCATCCAGTTGCTTAACCAAAAAGCCAGGGATCATTTTGATTCTTGTTTCCTCACCTTCTTCCATCCATCTCCTCCCCAAATCTGTCCATCTATCTCCCAAGTCTACTCCAAACTTATCTACTTCTCTTGGTCACCACCATCACTCTGTAGGTGGAACCATCATCATCTCTTGCCTGAAGTGCCCTGGCCCCCCAGTGAATTTTGCTGCTTCCATTTACACCTCCTGGTTTTCTCTTCTTGCACAGCAGCCAGAGATATCTTTAAAAATGCAAATCCAATGGGGTCAGCATGCCACCCTCATTAAAACACGCTAGTGGCTTCTCGATAAATAACTTTCACACACCTTCCTGTGGCCTGCAGGGTCCTGCCTTGCTGACTGCTCCAGGCTTGTTGCACCTGCCTCAGCCTCCTCCCACTGCCTGACTTACACCCTCCTTCACTCTGACACATTGTACCCACTTTAGGACAATCACACGTGCTCTTCTCTCTGCCAGGCATGGCCTTATCACACTTTTGCGTGGCTGACTTAGACCTCAGTGTATATGCCAACTGCTCAGAAAGGCCTTCCTGACTCCACCCTTTGTCCTATCAGTCTATTTTGCAGCATCCGTTTTTTCTTTCTATAGCACTTATCACATTGCTCACTAGCGCTTTTTTCAGTTTATTCTCAGTTCCCCATACGATGCTTGACTCATAGGTGCTCAATAAATATTTGCAGGATGTGTGACTTGCTCATACACCTTGCTAAAGAGCAGATTTTGGTGGCTGTAGTTTATGACATGCAACCTTGACCTTCACATTAGGAACGGTCATCTAGACCAGGCTTAGCTTATTTATTGGCTTATCAACCCCCAAGAAGATTCTCTCTCTTAAAAATTTAAACTGAGCAATACCGAGACTCCCGTTGGTGGTGGCGAGTTTTGGATTTCTAATGCCTCACAGTCTTGAGGTGGGAGCCATCTGGGGATCTTGCAAGCAGAGGAAGTTACTCAAAAGAGAGGAGAGAGGAAAGGAAAAAGCAGTAATTATAAAAAAAGTAGTGATTATACAGATTCCAAAATCAGAGAGAGGGGCATCCAGTTCTGGCCCTTCACTGTCCTGTTCTTAAAAGGCCCATTATCCTTCTGTTCCTCTGTTCCTGAGATTGCCTATCGTGTCTTTTTTTTTTTTTTTTTTTTTTTAAAGACCCCTCTTTAATCCAACCAACTGGAGTGGGTTTGTGTTTCTTAAAACCAAAGATGTTTGGCTGAGATGTTTAGGAAGATCACTCTAGCCCCAGCGTGAAGGTTAGTCTGGAGCAGGGAGCCGCAGACAGGAAATGAGCTGGGTGCCTTTTGCAATGGACCGCATGAGAGATGACCCAATCTGAGCTATGAGAAGTAAAAGCGAATGGAAGGATTCAGCAGACATTCTGTAGATGGAATTGACATGACGCCCACAGGATGCAGAAAATGAAGAGAAGGGAGACAAGATGATGCCCAGGTTTCCAGCTCGAGCCACTAAGTGATGATTGTTCTATTAGCTGAGCTCTTAAATGTGGGAGGAATGGTTGCTGGATGGAAGAGAACTGACCTGCACTCTCCACGCCTCCTCTATACAGAACGTTCCATCAACCAGGCAGGCTGCCAGGCCAGAGCTCACGCTCGCTGCAGCAGTCTAGCGATGCCCACCTCTAAGGCTACAGCTGCTCTGCCCTTGTTTTCTTCAGTCCACAGCATCCTCATCCATTTTAAATTAATGACATCCTCCTCATCTTTCAATGTTTGTTTCAATTTTCATCTTTCCTGCAAGAATTTCCTTGTAGAGACAAGCTCTGTGACAGAGTGTCACCCCAGGACTCCTGAAGCATTTAGAAACAAGGGCCACGGAAAGGTAGAGACCCATTCTGTACACTAGGCTTGGTATACAGAATTTCAGGACTTGATCAATCGTTTATACATTTGTGTGCTGTAATGGAGACAAGCTCCTTCTTGAGGAAACTCCTGGATTGGATTGTCCTTTGGATTTATGCACACTTGGACAAATTTTGAACAAAAATGGAAGATCCTCTATTCTCCCAAAAGTCTTGGATAGAGTTAGGAGTTTTTGTAAATGAATGGTAACCCTACTATTGCTTGTTTGGGCTTTTCCTTTAATTTATGACACAAAGCAATGGCATTTGAGGCCAGTGAATTAAACCTAAATCCTCTACTGCCTTATCAAAAGCCTGGATAATGGAAGTGATATTTATGAGGACTTGTTTGAAGGGCATGCTATTTATCCCTTCCTCTGGTTGTGCTAATTTTTATTCCTGCATCAAGCTGTGCACTTGGACCATATGTTCTTAGTCCCCAGCAGAATTTTCATGCATTTTAATGTTGTTTCCTTGGCTTACATCCAGGGATATTATACATAATGGCTTTATGAAAACTATCACTGTAGGGATGTTTTTGAGGTAGTGTGCATTAAGTTCTCCAGTTCCTTCTAGATGAAGCCTTGAGCAAGAAACTCTTTTGTAAAAGTAAGGGCCAGGAAAAGCTCAGCTTCCTCTGAGTAGCTGGAACACTTTTTCCTTTTTGGTGACAAGACTGACTATATCTTCCTTTTTGGATTGGCCATCAGGAAGTGCAGAGCCAAATACACAGGTGAGTAGTAGCAGCCATGAAAGCCTCTATGCTTTGCACAAAGGGGATGAGTGCAGGTAACAGGGTTGAGGCACCTGCGGATGTTGCTGGAACCTAAGAGAGGGGGCAGCGATGGGAACAGCATGGAGATCAACACTTGAGGTGGCCTGAAGTTCTTGCTGGTTACAGTCTCCATTACCCCAACCTGAATGCTTTCTATTTGATTCTCCTGTTTTATGACCATGGTGAGTCACCAACTCTTTCTGGGCCTTTGTAAAGTGAGGGCTTACACTGGAAGCTGTCGAATTAGAGACTAATTAGAGGTCATCCCATACCGTGTCAGGGATCTACCTCCTTCCCCGTGCCTCTGCTCTCTCTCTTCCTTTCTGTCTACCCTGGAATAACCCCAAGCACCTGTCCTGCGTGCTGGTGGACCCAGTGACGAGGGCATTGTGCATGCTGACATGAGCAGAGTCAGGATCTGTGTTCTGCTTCACTGAGCTCCTGGGACAGTTAAGTCCAGTGTGAGACCCAGAGTTCCGGGAGACCATGCATCCAAGCACATCCTGTCTTTCTTGACCACCCTCTATGGAACTGATATCTTTCTGATAAAATTTGTCTGTGATAGGAGTGATGGTTAATTTTAGGTGTCAACTTGATCAGATTTAGGAATACCTAGAAACCTCGTAAAACATTTTTTTTGGGTTTGTCTATGAGGATATTTCCAGAAGAGATTAGCATGTGGGCCTGAGTGGACTGGATGGGAAAGATGCGCTCTCAGTACGGGCGGGCACCCTCCAACCCACCGAGGGCCCGGAGAGAACAAAAATCGAGGAAAAGATGACTCTCTCATTCTATCTGCTGGAGCTGGGATACACTGTGTCCTCTTGTCTGTGGACATCCAAACTTGAGACTCTTCAGCCTTTGGGTTCTAGGACTTACACTGGTGGCACTGCTGGCTCTCAGGCTTTTGGCCTCAGACTGAGAATCGTGCCATCGGCTTCCCTGGTTTTGAGGCCTTCAGACTTGGACTGAGCCGCGCTACCATCATCCGGTTTGCAGATGGCTATTGCAGGACTCCTCAGCCTGTACAATCATGTGAGACAGTTCCCCTAATAAGTGCCCTGCCATATTTTTATACACACAGTCTATTGGTTCTGTCTCTCTGGAGAACCCTGACTAATACGATAGGTATCTATGTTATTATGCACGTGTGCACGTGAACTTCATCACTCACTGGACTATGAACACCCCGAGGCATGTCCACCTTTCCACCTCCAGTACCCGAGTCACTGTTTGTGAAATGAGTGAACAGGTAAACAGCCACTCTGTTCTAAGAGGGAAAAAATAAAGAGGACTGACATTGTTGCTACAGTGTGATGTGTGATGATGATTCTGTTTTCGGGGGTGTTTCACAAAGAAAAAATACTGCCCTGGAACACTGCAGTGATGGTGAAGCTCTTGTGGTTTTCTGAATTCTGAGACAGGAGCCTGCCTCAGTGCTCATACTTGCAACGCCTGCTCAGCTCTCAGCCAGGGCAACAGGCTTTCATCTTTCAATGCTCGACTCAGGAAATCTCCTCTTAGGTTGAGCTTCTCTTCACCTTTTTTGTGGCCTGTCCTGCCTTCGTGCCATGATGGCTCTGGAGCAAGTTCCATCACAGACTCTTGTTCTGGCTGACTGCCTGTGTCTGCCTGTCTCCATGTGGGTGGGACTCAGCATGATGCCTGGCACTGAAGAGGAATTGAGTGAACATTTGTTCAATGAAGCAGAACGAATGAATGAATGAATAAGTGAATCAATGAATGGAGAAACATCACTTATCACAAACTTCCCTTCTTCCTGCTTTCTGATTTTCATCCCTAAAATGATAATTAATCAAAACAACACAAAACAGATTACTGTTGGATACCACTGTGATATCTAGGGTACTAAATACTAGCCTCCTCTGTAGTTCACGGCTATTAACAGAAATAATGCACCACAGTGGTGTTTTCTATCATTTATCAGCATCCAACCTGAGCCAGATGATGGCAGGTGGCCTTCTAATAGCTGGGAGGCTGCCTGTGAATCCGTGCTCAGAGAGCTGGGTTTTAAACACCTCTTTACCTCCCACGCAGAGATCCATGGCTGCAGGTGTTCTTGGGCACTTTTAAGTCCTGTTTGCCAACAGTGACTGTGGTCCACTTGCCAAGTTGGAGGTGCCCTGTTGGCTCCTGTTAGGCAGAATTGGTTTCTGATTAGCTAGTGCTCATGATTAAGACTGCTGTCTTACAGGAAAATGACATTTGCTATTATGTGATTCAAAGCATACTTGTTAATTATCATCTTTTTAGCTGATACATAACATCCATTTTTAGAATAAAATGTCATAGCTTTGAAGACATGTCTAGGTAACAAAACTCAGGCTAGTCATATGAGAGTTTTCTTTTCCTTTTTTTTTTTTTTTTTTGTAGGCTAGACTGAAAAGATACAGTTTCTTTTAGAATAGTGACTTACTCCCAGCAGTGAGAGAGTTGCCTTATAATACTACACTACTAGTGTGTACAGGACTATGATGATTAGGGGACTCTTCCACCACAGCTCTGTGACCGTCAGGGACAGAGGCTACGATGGACTGAATGTTTGTGTTTCCTTCAAAATTCATATATTGAAATCTAATCCCCTATGTGATGGCATTTGGAGGTAGGGTCTTTGAGAGGTAATTAGGTCATGAGGGTGCAGCCCCATGAATGGGATTAGAGCCTTTGTGAAAGAGGCCCGAGAGTTCACTCCTCTCTTTCCATCACGTGAAGACACAGAGAGAAGTCAGAAGTCCATCACCCAGAAGAGGGCTGTGATGGTTAATTCTAGGTGTCAACTTGATTTAATTGAGGAACACCAAGAAATCTCATAAAGCTATCTTTTCAGGTGTGTCCATGAGGGTGTTTCCAGAAGAGATTAAAATGTGGCCTGAGTGGACTGGGTGGGAAAGGTCCACCCTCCATATGGGTGGGCACCCTCCAATCTGCAGGGGGCCTAGAGAGAATGAAAACAGAGGAAAAGGCAAATCACTTTCTCTATCAGCTGGAGCTGGGGTACACTCTGCTCTCCTGTCGGTCGATATCAGAACTTAAGACTCTTCAACTTTGGGGTTCCAGGACTTACACCAACGGCACTATCACATTCCCTGGTTCTGAAGCCTTCAGACTCGGACTAGGCCATGCTACTGGCACCCAGTTTGCAGATGGGCTATCCTGGGACTTCTTAGCTTTCATAATCACATGAGCCAATCCCCTAATAAATCCCTTCTCATATATGTATATACATATCCTATTGGTTCTGTCTCTCTGGAGAACCCTGACTAATACACCAGCCCTTACCAGAACCGGACCATGCCAGCACTTAATCCTGGACTTCCAGCCTTCAGAAATGTAAGACATAAATTTCTGATTTTCATAAGCCACCCAGTCTGTGGTACTTTGTTATACAGCCCAAACTGAGATGGAGGCTGTGTTTGAAAACAGGTGGAGGTAGCCAACTGTATATTTTAAATAAGAGAAGCAGTAGTTTGATGAAAGAGAGAAAAATGAAGACTTCATCCATGCATTGAGGTTTGGTTTACATTTTTGATATCAGAGTTTATTTTCTGCTTTAAATGGATCATTAATGGTAAAGAATAAATCAGACTCTGCTTGAATTTTCACCATCACAATTGAGCATTTTCTCTTTTTAAGATGTGAAAATGAGCCAGTCTCAGTCAATTACTATGCTGTGGCTTGGAATCAAAGCACAGAGTCCGAAATTCACCCTTCATTAGCTGTGAGATGGAGGTGGGGGACGGACACTCCTGTTTAAAATGACAGTCATCCCTTTTCCTTTTCTTCCCCTTTACTTTTAAAAAAAATTCCCATTTTCCCTCTTTCTCATTTCCCCCTTTCTTTAAGGAGTAGTGAAACATGGACTTCCACAACTGGTTAGTGTAGTGAGCAATGTTGCTCTATCATTTCTTACAAACGTACATTTCTTATTCATTTTCTATGGGTCACAGAAACGGCTGCATGGCTTGAATTTGCACCGTCCCTTCCTTACTGAGACCCTCATTTGGTGTGAGGCTGGCTAAAGTCATGCTGCTGACCTTTACTCAAAATTCTGTCATGTTCTTGGGCTTCTTTCCTACAACAGCCCCTGCAGGATTTGACACAGAACGATTGGGCACGAACTCTGGCTTTAAGGCACTTCTATAGACCTGTGTTCTCCTCTTATCCAGGGTCTTGTCCCTCATGACTCATTGCAGACATCTATACACATGCTAGTGCTTCATGCAGCATCTGACCCATGGACAAATTCTCATCAGGAGAGGGAGTCCTGTTTAGGGACTTAAACTGGAATGTGCTAAAACACAAAGTAATTTAAAAAGGGTCAGTCAATCCTTCCTATTTAGAAGTGTAAGCCACAAAGCTAGAACTAGAATCTAGTTTAGGTTTGGAGCTGAGATTGGAAATTGATCTGTGTAATTAAGCAACAGAAATTTGCAGGAATTTGGAGTCTTCCCGATGTGTTGCACAGGGAGAGTGAAAGCGCAGGTGTGTACAGGTATGTACAGGTGTGTGTGTGTGTGTGTGTGTGTGTGTGCGTGTGTGTGTGTGTGTGTGTGTGTGCATGCGCCCACAGAGAAGGCAAAGGAAGGCAAAGGTGAGCAAGTGGAATAAGAGAGGAGAAAAAAATCCCGGTAAGGAGACGAGACCCCTCAGTTGAAGACTAAACCCTGCCCAATGCCTGAGCAAGAGTGGCGGGAGAGAGTCAGACTCTGTCGTGTGCCATCCCGTGCCACGCCACTGTTCACTTTCAGTATTCAGTAAATGCGTCATTCCCCGGGAAGCCTTCTTAGGGCTGCTCTGATGAAGCAAAGGAGAGAATTTGCGTTGCCCAGGAAGGACTGAGGAGAGGGAACAGGGCTCGCGGCTGCGGGGATTGGGAGAACCAGCAGGTCCTGTGATCGAGGGGTGGGAGGTGCAGCCAGGCGAGCATGCGGAGCCGGTCCTGGTCCTCGGAAGCCCGGGGGCGGAGACAGAATTCTCCACTGTCTGTGGAATGGCCACTTAGGCCGTTTCAATCAGATACTGTGTTGTTGAGCCCAGAGAGCTGGAAGACTTGGACATGCGGGTTAAAAACTTTAGAAATGAAGAGATCAAACAGGGTTCATAGTTAATAATCATAACTAACACATAAAGATTATTTGCTAAATGCCAGACTTTGTTCTAAGAATTCATTAACCCATTTCCTTCAACAACTGGTGAAGCTGGTGCTTTTCTTATCTACTTTTTTTTCTTTTTTCCTTTTTCTTTTGGCGAATTAGGAAACTGAGGCTCCTGGAAGCTAAGACCTTTTGCCTAAGGTCACAGAGCTGGCCAGAGTGAGAGTTAGTATCAGGCCAAGAACCTGGAACCAGGGACTGTACCTCTCGGGGCCTAGGTTTCCTCCTCTTTAAAATGAGAGCCTAGTTAATGGACTCATTCGTTCACTCACTCATTCATTCCTGGCATACAGTAGGGGTTTAGCGCGCTCCAGTAAGGTTTTGTTTCCCTTGGGTTTTGCGGCTGATGCTCGAGGGAGCCCAGAATGCTGAGTGCTCGTGACAAGTCTCTGTCCCTTTCTTCTGCTACCTCCCACCACTCCCAACATGCCCTTTGCCCTGCTTATGTGGGTCACCACGAGTGACCAGGTCAGCCCTCAGTCCCACACTCTCGCCCCCTTAATTGTCTGTGATGTGACTTTCTGATCTTCCTTGAATCTTCCCCAACTCCTGTAACTCTTTCCCTGTGATCTCTGTCACCTCTAGCGTCCCTCTTTCCTGCTTGGTCCCTTTACTTTTGGCTACCGACACTTGGCTCTCCCATGAGGACACTGGCTCCCCTCCCAAGTGATGCCGCTTCTCTTCCCACCCTCTCACACCCTTGGGCATCAATGTGGTGCGGCGAGTCCTTGCTTCTGGAATCCTTGCAGACTCCAGGCCTTTCTTCCCATCTGCTCTCCTCCCCTCCCCCAGCTCTCCATCCCTCTCATCAGTTTATATCTCCCACCACCTCTCCTTGTGAAGCCATTTGCCCACCCCTAGGTCATTCCCCCAGTTGTTTGAAGTTTGTCGCTCCTGACTCATTGTTAGTACGTGAGAGTCACCGTGATGGTGGTTTCAGCATCCGTTGAGATGACACTTTATCACTGGGATCTCCTAATTCCCCGGCCTCCTCTTTTCCTTCACGCACCTAGCTGTGCAGTCCCACAGTCCTGCAAGATCTCGTCACTAGCAGTCATAACTGTAGCTTCTCCAGAACCTCCCATTTTAAAGATCCCTCTTTCTGTTCTTGACCATGTCTTCAGCTCCCTTGTCCTAATTCCCTGGGCTCTCACAGTCTTTAACCTCACAGGGCCCTGCAATGTATTAATCCTGTCATTTTCTCCATCATCTCTCTTCCTTATATTGTCACTGCCCTGTTGACCCAACTGACATTCCATGGCTCATCATTATAACCAGCTGGAACCTGGACTTGGCTGGAGGAAAAATGCTGGTCTTGCTGTAAAGTCATGATCGTTAATTTCAAGTGGATGCTTAAAGCAGTGTCACTTGCCCATTCACTGTCCCCACCCCACCCCCAGCAACTATTTCATTCACCTTCATCTCTTTGCTCAAATCCACTGGTGCTCTTGCTGAGAAAATTGAAATTTTCAGAAGTGAATCTCTGCAAGCTACCACCAACTCATCCACTCACCAACCTGAACCTGTGCCCATACGTACCGCTTCCGCTCCTGTAGCATGAGATGACTTGTCTGTGCTCCCTGCCAACCTCATTCCCGATCAGTGTGTAGTAGACTCCATCTCCTTTCCCTACCAAAGGAGGTTGCTCCTGCTGTTCTCCACTCTCTGACCTCATCATCAGTTTTTCTTCTGTATCAGATCTCTCCTATGAGCATGCAAATCATCATTTGTCCCCTCATGCACAAAACAAAGTAAGCAAAGACCCTCTCTTGTTACTTCTCCATCTATTGTCCCATTTATTTCCTTTCTATGCACCAAAAATCCTCAAAAAAAAAAAAAAAGTTCCTCACTCTCTGCCTTCATTTTTCCCCTTCTATTTTTCTTTTACTTTTTTTTTTTTAACACGTGTATACTAGCAGGGTAGTTTCTGCAATGAATTACTTGAATGGGATAAACAATAAATGCTAGCCTGATGTGGGTTGACTGGCTGTCCTTGTGGGTCTTCTCCAGGGGATGACCCGGGCAGTCAGTCTTCTCTGCTCTGACACCCCCATCTTCCATGTGCATCCTCCTCCTTGGTGACCCCAGAGGTGAAGAGCGTGAGCAGGACACACAGGGGTTCAAATGGTCAGGCCTGCCTGGAGTGTGCATGTATCATTTCTGCTCACATTTTTATGTCTGAAATCCAGGCCACAGGGCCCCAATATAACTATAAAGCAAGATGAAAAACATCATATTCCAGTGTTCTGAAGAAAAGGAAGTGGAATAAACCTGTATTCTGCTAAATAATTAAGATTTAGAAGTTTTTTGTTATAATCACTAACATTACTTATCCTGACTAATACATAAATTGGTATCAGTTTTTGCTGTAAGGAAAAAACTAAAATGTATGATGTTGGCTTAGTGGGGAGTTTGAAAGGTGAGAAAAAATAGACACAACACTCTGGAGAGCTAGAGATCCACGTTACGTAGCAGCAAAATATTTGGTAAAAACCCATGTTTACCAAGATCATAGCTCTAAGGTAAAGTTGGAACCAGAGTGTGTGTACAGTAGAGTGTGGAGAATATTATGATCTGCACATGTAAGGTATGAGATGAAAAAGGTCCGCTCAACAGGACCTGGACAATTTGCCAGCAAAAATAAAAGCAGGTAGAACCCAGAAATGTGCGGTTCTCAGAGGACTGGAAAAGCCTGCTGCCTCAGTTCTAAACATGATACAGAATTTAGTAAGGCCTTCAGTGAAAAATTCTCCGAACACTCCTGAGTTGAATGAAGAGACTCAGAGCAAAGGTTAGATTAAGGGTCTGGCTTTTCCACTCAAACTTGAGAACCTGACAGTGTCTGTCATTAAGGGGAGAGGAAGAGAAAGAGATGGAAGAAGGGAGAGGAGGGGGTGGAGAGCGAGGGAGACTGTGGTCACGTAAGAGCTGTGTGTCCAGAAATAAAGCTCGGGTGTGTTTCTGACTCATGAAACTGACTAGAAAAAGCAGCCACGGTCCTCCTTTGTGTCTAAGAAGAAGTAGTAAGACTGGAAAGCTTCTCCTCAGCTCTACCACAAGGCTCTCATTAGGCATTTGTCACCACTGCCCTGACACTGCTCCTGTTGAGGCCACCAACAAGAGGATGCCCACACGGCTAAACTGAACAGTCAACGCTCAGCCCTCGTCCTGCTGGACCTCCCAGCAGCTTAGGCACAGTTGCCGCTTGTCTATTTTCTGAAATCATTTCTGCCTCTGTCCGTGGGACTCTCCTCACCTTCTTAGCCTTCCTTTCTAGTTTATCTTCATTCCCTGATTTTCCCTGTTGGCCACCCCTGGGCCCAGTCCCTGGACCTCTACTCTTTCTAGCTACACTCAGTACCAAGGTGATCTCATTAGGTCTCTTGGAACTAAATACCATCTATGCCCTGGCACTGCCCGAATCCATGTGTCTGGTACAGGTCTCTCCTGGCCTTCAGATCCACCTGCCCAGTCGCCTCCTTGCTGTCTCCCCTGTATCAGGCATCTCAAACCTGAGGGGTATAAAGCAGAGTGCCCGATCTTTTCCCCTAAAGGTGCTCTTTTCATGGTTTCTGCATCTCTAGAAATGGAAGTCCCATCCTTTGTGATTCTCAGGCTAATAATCTTGTAGTCAACCTTACCCCCAGTTTATGGCTCCTGTTCCTCGTGCTACCCACCGGCCCATCTTCCTGTCTCAGCTTTCAAAATGCTCCCAGCATCTGAGCAGTTCTTAACACTGTCGTGGTAACACCCAGGCCGAGCTGCTCTGATCTCTCACCTCGACTGCTGCACGTGACTGATGGTCTGGCTTCTGCCCTGGTGCCAGTTTACCTACTTTCCACACAGTTGCCATGGCAATCAAAAACAAGTCAGATCCTGTCTCTTCCCTGCTCAGACTTTGTGATGGCCTCCTTACTAAGGCCAGCCAGGAGCTTTCCCATGGCCCACGTGGCCCTGGAGGCTCTGCCTCTTCTCCCTCTCTACCACTTCCACTACCCCCTCACCCACTCATCTCTGGCCACCCTGGCCTTCTTGCCATCTTTGAATGTCCCAGGCATGCTCCCACCTTAGGACCTGACCTGATACCACCTCCAGCTCTTTACTCCCAGGCCGTGTTTGCAGGGAGGCCTGGGGTGAGCTACTACCCCAGGTCCCAACGTTCCCCCTGCTCCTTCCTGAGTTACCTTCTTCCACAGCACATCCCACCTGCCACCCTGGCCAACAGCTTGCTGACTCATTACATTTATTGCCTGTCTCTCTCCAGGAAAATAGAGTCTCAAAGAGGTAGAGATGCTTGCCTGGTTATTCAATGCTGTGTTCCAAGAACCTAGAACCCTGGCACAGGGTGGACATGCAACAGGAATGTGCAGACCACCGAGTGCAGGAATAAATTCATGCATTTATGCAAACACTGAAAGGCATTGAAGGATCAGGTGACCCAGTCTGGCAGGAGGAAGGAATGTCATGCTGCCCGGCAGAGGTCTGGGCTCTGGGAAGTCAGAGGGGCTGGGCTGCAGGGCTGTGGAGACGTGCCCTGTCATGCCGCGGCCCTCCCTCCCACGGCTGGACCACATCCTCCCTGCGCTGCTTCCTGTTTTCTGCAAACCCCGCAGCACTGGCATCCTCTGGCTCCTTGGCATGGCATAAATGAGGAAGTGAACTGGTCCCCATGGGGCCATGGTCTCATGGTGGAGGGAGCGGCCCTCTGTTTCTCTATCTCCCTTCTTCTCCCTCATCCTGCAGAGTCTACTTTTCTTCCAGGGAGATGGCATTAGGATCCTCAGCATGGCCTGAGCACTGCATCCGTCTGTCTTTCCTCGCCTCTTCCTTTGCAGTCCCTATGGTTGGAGTTTGTGGGCAAAGCTTAGGATACACAGCCTTTCCTGAGAAAGGATGCATCACTTTGCACACTCAGTCCTAAGGTGCAAACCGACTGCATGGCTTAAGCATGGGTAACACATATGAACTACAGCTTCTGTCCTGGGAAAGACAGACAAATGCAGTTGCTGCTTTGCAGAGAGGAGGTACAACGGTGCTTCAAAGAGTCCACGGAAAGATTCAAATTATCTCTCTTTTTTTTAGCTAATTTTTTTATTGAAACATATTTGATTGTACATATCTGTGGAGTACCATTTTGAATATCAATACCTGTGTATAATATGTGGTGCTCAAATCAGGATAATTAGTATATTCAATGTTACACAATGCAGTCACTTTTTGTGGCCCTTTACCAAATTCTTGCTAACTCCTCCTCCCCCTCCTCCTTTCCTACTTCTCTTTCAATTCTATTTTTCCACAGGCTTTCTGAAGTACCCTCATACCCACTTTGTGAAGGATGCATGTGTGAGTGTGCGTGTGCACGTGTGTATGTGTGTAGGGAGAAAGCCCAACTGAAGTATCCTGGACACCTGTCCACCACTTGGCACCACTTGGCACCTCTGCCACATTGTGTGGGTGGGGGAACTTCCTAGAGAAAACACAGCGATGGCAGGAGGGAGTTAGGGACAAAGGTTTAGTCGATTGACAGAGCCTGCAGGAAGAGATATTCTGAGTACGATATGACGTGTCACTCAGATTGTCCTCAGACAGAAAGAGCTCATGTCAATACGATGCTGAGTACAAGGAGCTCTGCTTTGTGCCCCTTTTGTGAAGTGTGAGGCTGATGGGATGAGGAAGGCCTTCTGCCCACCTCTGCACGGGACATGCTGGACAGCTGGCTGCACACAGGGCTGGACCTGGAGGTGCCACATGTGGGCCACCTTGTGGTGGTGCTGGGAAGGAGGAGGCAAACAACAGACACCATGAGACAGGTGACAGTGTGTTCTGGAGCATGTCCAACACACTCTCTGGGGACCCCAAGATGTAACAGGGTGGGGCAGGCATTGCAGGCAGCTGAGATGCGGATGCTATGGTTTAGAGCTGGAGAGACGGGCTACCTGTGCAGCAGGGTAGCAACCTCGTGCAAGGACAGGTAGATCTGTGTTCAAATCCTGCTCTGCTATTTGAAGCTGTGTTGTTATGAGTTTCTTCACCTTTTCGAGCTATAGTTTCTTCTGCAGTAAAACAGGGAGAAATAACACCGTCCTTGCAGTACTGCTTTGAGAACTAGAGACAATGCATGTCAGGAGCCTAGCACAGCATAAACACTTTAATGAACACAGCTATTTTTATAGTTATTTGGACTGCACTGACAGCAAAGAGCAAGGGAAATTTGTAATTTGTTTCTGAGTTCTTGGCACATGGTTTAGTGCTTGGTGAAATTCATCTCTGTTTATTCACATGAATGGGTGAACACCTAAACACGGAGGGGCTCATGAGTGGGCAGCACCCCTAGGAACTGGGTAGCCATGTGGGGTGCTGCTTTCCTTCTCCCAGGGTAGGCTTGGGCCGGGCCCCTTGGCCCGGGGACTCTTGCAGGCACTGCTGGGCACAGTCGGAGACAAAGTGGCCAGATGCTCCTGCTTTGGTGTTTTCGCCTTTGCCACTGATTCATGGGGCCACAAATATCTTCCGAGGTATTCTCTGAATCTCTGCATTCATGATTTGATTTTAGTTTTCTGGGTCTAACTGATTTAGTTAGAATGAAACTTTTAGGGACTTTCTTTTGTCCAGCTACATCAGTTGTGCAGACAAGGTCAAATTAGACCAAATCATCAGCCAAGCACTCCAGTAGCCTGGGGACAAAGCTGGGTTAGACTCTGTGTGCATATGTGAACATGCATGTTGTAAAAGGGGCTGGGATGAGTGGGTTGAAAGACTGTACCTAAGGAACAACCACGGCCACTGGCTTTCTTACAATTGCCACAAGCCCACGGGGCCCACAATTCTCCTAGTTCTCAAAATCAAACCAGATGGAGAACGATGACCCAGAATTTGTGGCTGCTGCCAGATTTTTGCCCTTTAAAAAGCATCCTCCCCCCACAACATGCACCCCCCCCATAAAGATGCACTCATGTAATGCTGTGTCCTAATGCACTGTATGTGTGTGTTCCTACACATTTCTATAAGTCCTGGAAGCACTGTTTATATCTTCTGAGAAATAAACTAAAACATTAATAATATGCTCACATTTTCATCTGATCGGTAATATGGAATATGCAATTTTTAAGTTTATAATATATTGGAAATGAAAAATACGATTAGATATAGTGATTTCATCCACTTCCTTTCAGAGTATGGGAAAACTGATGAATGAGGCAAGATACAGCTTCTTAATGTACATTCTATTTCTAGAGTTCCTGTCTCACTGATTCACTGCAACTGTTTTGAAGTCTTTATGTCCACCTCACAGTATAGGGGGTAACCTTTTTTAAGACATTCATTTGTAATATGACATCCTCAGGTCATTTGAGGCTAAGTGTGCTGGCACTTTGTGTACTGGAGAGAACAAGATGAATTAAAAACCTAAAATGATTTATGAAAGTCAAGGATTATTTCATAAGGACTTTGCTGTGTGATCACTGAATGAAAACCAGTGGCACAGCCTGTATAAGCTAATGCCTTCACTGAGTGAAGTGGAGACAGTGTTTTTGTTTTGTTTTGTTTTGAACAATGTGAAGATGAAAAATATAGGGTGCTACTGAATTTTTGAGAGATCAAATCTAGTGTTACTGAATGACTCACATCTTATGTCATTCTCAGGGAGTGTGAGAATTCCCCAGCACCCCCAAGAGGCAGCTTCCTTTTGGGATCACAGTCATTCATTTACTGACCCCATGTTAGCCTCAAGGCTTGGTGTTGGGGACACACGGTCCCTGCCCCAAAGGGGAACTGTCCAATGAGTAAAGCCAGACAAGGGAACCGTTCACCACAGTCCATGCAAGGAATGCAGAGGGGAGGTTCAACTGTAGCACAGTGGGGACACAGCTCTGTCCAGCAGGCTGGGGAAGGGCTCCCTGTGGAAACTTCCTCTCTGGAAATCTCTGTAGCAAAGAAAGAAAATATTAATTCTAATCAGGGAAATGGTCAAACCAAGACCAAATCGTGTCTCCAGAAGCTCAAGGTCAGCCCCAAGAGCTTCAATGTTCCTACAAAGAAAAGAGAGAATTAAAAACTAGTTTAGAAGTGAAATCTTGGGAAATAGATTTTCCAAGAGGAGATTGTGCATCTCATGGAATAAAGATACTTAGATGCGATTGGCTTGAGTGAAGAGATGTTTGGTGGTTAAATGTCACAGATTGGGAAGGATTGCCTCACTTTGTCATCCTTCAAGTTTGGCACACCATTTCTCCTCATTGGGCTCCTGTCCCCACCTGCGTGTGAGGGGCTGGACGAGGTCCTCTATCTTCAAAAGGGTGAACAGGGAAGTTAGCAGCAGGACCCAAGATATCCCTTCATCCATTGGGAAAACTTTCCTTCTCAGGGTTTGAATGACCAAATTTGTTTCTAACTGTGTCTATTTTGAGAACCAATGCAGTTATCTGACTAATTTAATAGGAACAAAAATTTTGCATTAATTATCTGGGTTAGTGACTATTAAACTTTTTTGGGTTCAAGGGCCCTTTTTTGAATATAATGAAACTGTGGCCTGTCCAAGAAAAACAAAAAAAGTGTTCTTATAGAAACACAGGACACATTTTATATGTAATTCATGAGGATTTATGGACTCTTAGAAACCCACACAGGACCAGATTCCATGCTTGCAACATGCATGCTCAGATATGGGTATTGTAAATTACTTTAAGACACGAGTTATCTAGCAGAGCGGAGGGCTGTATCCCAGGGGGTGCATAAGATAGTCCACCAGGTGTGGGAGGAACATATTAGGACTTCAGATATGATTTATTTTATATGTGGAAAAAATGAGAAAGAAATGAAGCTTTACGAATATGTAGAACACAGGTAACATGGAGGACTTCAAACACACCATGTGTTTTTCAGCCTGTGATGTGTTCCATAGGGCACATGAGGTGTCCTGAGGGACCTTGCTGGCTCACTCATGTGTCAAGGGCTCGTGGTGTGGTACAGTTTGCTTGTGACAGAATATTGTAATCTAGGTGGTGGATGTTGTAAAGCCAATACCTTCAAATAACATTTACAGCATTTTGCACTGAGATATGAGTGGCCATTTTAATCTTTTGTGTCATACAGAGGATTTATGATTTTCTTCTGGTAAATAACATAAAAATCTTTTAGGATCGAAAGGTGCACTTTTTCTCTCTAGTATCAGAAACAAACCCGTGTCCCAGTGTCTGGACCTTCTGGTGAGATGGTGAGTTATGGTAGCACACTCCCAGTCATTTGTCCCTTGAGGTCATATAAGGTTTAAAAAGTGAGTTAAGTAGGTAATTTTTGAGCATTTTGAAGTGGGGTTTCGATTGGAGAGGAAAGAGGGCCTCAGAGCTGAGCTCGCTTGTCAGGGGGAGGATGGGCACCCATGTCCCCATCACAGCCTGGGTCCGGCTTTGTTCTGCAGCCACAGCTGTGGCCCATGGGACCTGCAGGCATAGGGTCCCTGACACTCCCTCTTTCTGAATGAAGGCCTAGATGCAGGCTCTGGACACCCTTCACTAAGAAGCAGGTGGGTGCCGGCTTGCGGTGCCAGGGATTAAAACGAAGGCTTGAAAAGGGTGATGGAAATAATGAGCCCATTTCTGGCCTTTCCTAATGAATTTTATTTAGCAGACACTTCACGACTGCATCCAGGGTAGCAAAGAGAAGTCATTATGGAGGATCTCATTGCTTCGAAGGAGACATCAAGAGTTATTCCCTACTCTCTGTGTAAGTGACAAGATGTAGCGTGGTTTGACACACTGTGCACCTAGCATTGTCTGACGTGGTGTCATAATAATTTGGTGGTATGCTTTGTATGCTTGCTTCACAAGCTCTCCATGAAGTCTGAGGTTGTGAGACACGTCTGTATCCTCCATGGCATCTAGTAAGAAGTGCCAGATGCCAAAGATAATTGCTCATTTGAGCTGACTTGGTGCTGTACCTGATTGTCCCAGAGAGTGATCACTTAGCAATGAACTCAGTGGATCCCCTAGACCCTCCCAAGGACTGCACTGATCCTGTTAAGGCACTGCTGCCCCGCCCTGTCAACATGACAGCATCAGGAGACAGGTGTTCTTTGTTCCAATTTACAGATGAGGACACTGTAGAGACTAACTGCTGTGGCTACGTGCTTCAATTTTAGGTGCTTTTATATAACATAAAGTACATATTTATAACACAAATTTACATCAGTATACCTCACAAATCAAGCATCAATTTGCATATGTCAATGGACTTGGCTTCCTCTGTTGTCATAACTACTATCCTTTTCCAAAGTCCTATAACATTATATTTTTCTTCTAATAGCATATAGTCCAGATAATTAGAAATTAGGTAGGAAATGGCAATAATAAGGGAAAACTTTTTATTCCTAATTCTTTGTCTGATCCTTCTGAGACACTCCAGCAAAAAGAAATACCTTCCTTGTTCAGACATGGGATTTGCATTTCTTTCTTTCTTTCTCTTTTTAAAAATTTCCAGCCATATCCCAGGGCTGTTTTCTGCTGGGCTGCCAAATGACAGTTATTCCCCTGGAAACGATTTCTTTGTTTTTTCAATCCTCATCCTAGACTTTGTATGTTTCCTCTTTAAACTCATCTTCTGATGTCAGGGCTTCTAGGTGCTGGCCAGTGTCTGGGCCAAGTTCTGAGGATTCCAGGGGTGAGTGTTTAGAAAATGTCCTTTGTCAAAACAGTGGCATAGGCAACTTTCATAACAAACTCTAATGACTTCCTAATGCCCTGGGAGTTACAAACCACTTCTATAAGGGCTGCATTGGGCACTGCTTTGTTGGGAGCTGTTGGTGGGAAGTCTTCACAATCCTTCTTGCTGGGCCGAGAAGGAAAGAGAGATGAAGACAATAATCCCTTGTCTTGTGCTGGAAATCCACACCTGAGGAATATCTTTAAAGCACCAACTGCATCATTTCAGGGACATCAATAATAGACAACTTCATTCAAAAATCACATTTTATGTGCCTAAGATGTGTCAAACACACTGGCAGGCCAGCAAATATAAAAATGAGTTTTACATAATCTTGAGCTGGAAGATCCCATGGGAAGAAATGATCATACAATAATGTGCTACTGTTTTGTGTGACGTATTCATTGACTGCAAGGGAAATACAAAGGCGGGAAATTCACTCCTTCTGGGGACTTTCAGAAACTGTCACTGTAGAGGCGAGTTTTAAAAGAGGATGTTGTTCCACCGGGATTGAGAAGGTCATAGCTTCAGAGGTCGGGGGGGGGGGGGGGCTCAGAAAGCTTTTCAAGCTTGAGCACTGAGAAGTTGTGGGCGGTGGAGAAATGAAAGGGTTTGTGGGGGGTTCGGAGAGGAGAAGTGGCCTTCGGAGGATGTGGCTGGAGAAGGAGGCAGGGGCCACAGCACAGACGATACCAAACACGAAGTCACAGAGTGTGAGCTTCATTCCGAAGGTGGTGAGAGCCCTCAAGGAAAACAAAGACCGAGCAAGACATTGCTCTCACAACTGTGGGAAGTCACATGGACTTTCTGCACTAGGGAGGGCCCCCAACGAGCCAGGCCTTACCCCTGATGAGGGCGTATGTGCAGCTGGCTGCTCAGACCCCCCAATTTTGCTTTCTCCCCCTCAGGAGACTAAAAGATCTGACTGATGATAACTGTACTACGAGAACAGCAACAATAGTGGACACTTGGCCTTTTAGGTAGAAATTTCAGGGGCATGTAGAAAAGCTACCTCAGCAAGCATCACCCTCTTCGGCAGGTCACATGCAGGTTTTCTAGGCCAGTTTCTTGGTCTTCATTCACTGTATAATTTCAGGAAATGGAATGTATTTTACAACCCTTGGATTAAAATGGGGCTTTAAAAGGGTAATAAAAATAATGAGCCTGCTACTGGTGTTTCCTAGTGAATTTCATTCAGCAGAACTCTTCAATATTGGATTCAGGGTAGCAACGTGAACTCATTATGGAGTACCTCACTCCAGATTTACTTCCAAGTCTCCATCTTATTTTTAGAAGCATACAAGGCTTTCAGTAAAATTCGTCCTACTTAAAATTTGGAGTCCCCACCTGTCTGCATTTGTTCCCACATGTGTGATCTGCACAACTGTGTGACTAGGCCCTCTCACACGTGCTCTGCGTTGGAGACTGGATTAAGAAACTCATTCATTGGGCCGAGCCCGTGGTGCACTTGGTAGAGTGCTGCGCTGGGAGCGCGGCGACGCTCCCGCCGCGGGTTCGGATCCTATATAGGACTGACCAGTGCACTCACTGGCTGAGTGCCGGTCACGAAAAAAAAAAAAAAAAAAGAAACTCATTCATCAGTTGGACTCAGAAGCTCAGGACTTGTGTCCTCTGGGACTATCTTAAATCTCTTTGGGACTCCATTTCTTTATCAATGCAGAGCCAGCTTCCCAGGGTCATTGTGAGAATCAAAAAGATAAACTCAGTGACATTGCTCTATAAACTGCAAGAGTGCTATGCAAACGTTAGTTATAATATTCCAAGATTTAATCTTGAGTCGCAGTGACATTGCCCCCCTCTGTTTCCTGGTCATGAAAACTGACTCTCCTTCTTTATTTTCCTTGTAGGACAGGTTAGAGATACATGAAGCTACAACCCCGAGCAGCATCTGATTCCTCTGGATGTCATGGCCACTGCCAACATCCAAGCGTGCATTCTGGCCGATCTCCTGGATGCTCCCCCTCCTGAGAAATTGGTAACTATCCAAATGGAACTACTAAAATAATTGCAAATAAGAGCAAATCTGAGTTTCCTGGTGTGCTCCATCATTCTGTCTGCATTCCTGATCCGGGGGATCACCTTTAAAGGATGACTCTGTATTCAGAATTCTCAACTTCTCCCTTATCTTGGGGACAATTCAAGCCCTGTAATTGAAATCCTAGAAAATTGAAGTCATTCATCTCTTTTTATCTCTAATGTAAAAAATATAGAAATACTGTAACTTTTGCAGAAAACCCCCCACAACTGCACAAAATTATAATAATTGTCTCTGTTTATCTTCATTTAACCAGCTGGGACGACAGTCTGATGGAACACAGCAATTTTCTAAATTCAGAGATAGTTAATTCATGAGAACAGCTGTTGCCCAATCAATCCCAGCACTTCTTTATTTCACATGAGGAGCCAAACTAAGTAGAGACTGCCACAAGAGGCCAGAAGTGCAACAGGGGTCTGCTCTGAAATAATAGCCCATTTTTTCCTGCGGTGAATCATCTTCTCAGGGGTCACTGAAAAATTCCACTCGATAAAGTCTGAGAAAGTTTGGTTTCACCAGGAAAGGATATGTGGTAGAGTTTCAGAAGACACTTTTGTTGCTGTTTTGGACAACATCAAGGGCTTATCTAGCAAGAAAGTCCCAAGCAGTCAGTCACCTTAGCTCTCATTACTATGTTTCAAAAATGTTTCAGCTAAAGTTTATTTCAAACAGTGTTCTTAAACTTTTGTGTGTATTTTGAGGGGGAGATGGTGCTGGAAAAAATCTTAAAATGCCTAGTCCTGGGAGCTTCCCTCTTTGACTCTGAATCAGGATGTCTGGGGTGGAGCTGGGGAACCTGCATTTTCATATATGCTCACCAGGTGACTCTGACATGGGTGTGTCACTAGTGGACTGTGATCCCCTTGGCAGTGGCCTCCCCTCACGCATCAAGCTTCGGGGGCCCGGCTCTGCTCTCTGTGCTTGGACATACCAGCTTCTTCCTGTCTAAAGGAGGCTTGGCCTGCAATGCTGGCTTCCAGATCTCCACTCGGCTGGCTCCTTCTTAACAGTCAGGATTCCCCTCAAGTGACATGTTCTCACAGAGGAGGAAATGAACCTGCTTCATTTCCTCCTCAGGAGTCAGCAGCATGTGTCTTCTTACTATAGCTAGACTGTAAACTCCGTGAGAAGCAGAACTCAGGTCTGCCATTCACCACCAACAGTACCTGGCATGTATCAGGAGCCTAGTAAATATTTGATGGAAACAAGGAATGAAACATTGTCTTAAACGCAGGAGAAAGTGGGTGTCTGCGGTCAGAGCTCCAAGCATTCCCACTATCGAAAACGTTCTTTGGAATTATTTCTTTAATCTTTAAAAATATTGCAGTGAGAGCTGGCTTGTCAGCGCAGTTGTTTAGAGCACCAAGGTCAAGGGTCCAAATCCGTATACCAGCCAGTTCCAAAAAAAAGAAAGAAAAAAGAAAAGTATTGCAGTGAATTTTGTCTTCTGTTTCATATTACAACCCTATTTGTTTGAATATAGGAATAATACCTAAAGTACTTATCATTACATAAAATTGATACTTGGGAAAGAAGGGCCACATTAATTTCCCACATTCCAGTATTGCTGGCATACGTCCAGATGCATTAGGGAATAGGAATAACTCAGTCGACGAACCACTGTGTAAGGACAGGGCCACTCATTTTAAAACAAAACATAGGACCCTCCACAAACATAGAACACAATTCTGGAAGGACATTGTCTGGCTCCAGAGGGGCTCCATCCAGCCCCCTGTGAGGACCCTCCCTCTGACTGACATTTCCACTGCTGTGCTGGGACCCAGGTGTACCCAGATCTCCCACCCTATCAAATTCTGCTTCCCTTTAGAACTACTGAGATACACCACATTTTCAAAACCCATGTTCACATTTTTTTTTTTTGCCATCTATTAGCTGTGTCATCTTTGAACAATTATTTATTCTTTCTTTTCTCATCTGTTGAGGGGTTAATAATTATCCCATAGTATTATTTTAAGTATTAAAGGAGATGGTGTGTGCAAAGCAACTAAATCAGTGCCTGGTGAAGCAGTAGCAATAGTCTCGTCCTGCTATCTGAACATGGATTTGTGTGTCTGCAGGGGATTTGGCAAGAACACGTTGGTTGTTGGCAGCAATAAATTAACATAAATCAGTAAGTGTTTATTGAGTATCTGCAGCATTAGGAAGGTGTTTGCTTGGAAATAACTCGTCTAGATGATACGACCAAACTCTAACTTCAGGAGTATCTGTAGTCATTTCAGAATTAAAATTTCTCTTATTTTAGGGGAAAAACTCAGTGTTTGAGATAGGGCCATCTGGCCTTTTGAAAAGCAGAAGAAAAAACTGGGTTCCCATTAACGATGGCATTTTAAATATAGACATTTACCTCTGTTCTCTCCCATAGCAGTATTAAAATGGCATTTTTCACAGCAAGGAGAAAGAGAAAGGAGAATATAGCAAAAGACTTTTGGAATCTGGAAAGCCGATGGACAAGTGATAACTGAATTGAACAGATTTGAAAAAGCTCAGTCCTATGGAAGAAATGGGAAAAAATAAAAAGCAAAAGCAGTTTGTACTTCAGAACCTGAGAAGGCTCAAGAATCAGAGATATCAGACATTTCTGAAGCTGAAAACAGGCAGATAGGCTGAAAGGCTGTATAAATAGCAGTTAGATTCCCAAATCCCAAAACACAGACAGGTGGCTGTCCCTCTCTCATGTGGCAGGACTCTGCAGGAATGTTTTCTGGAAAAGATGAATCAGAGGAAAACTTTCTTCTTTACTGCTTTCAGAAGTACCACTCTGAGTTTTCTTTCTTGATCCTGCACTGACTTTTATTGTTCAGTCTACCTTTTTGAAAAAACTTAATAAGCTTTACTTTCTTAGAGCAATTTTAGGCTCACACCGAAAGGGAGCAGAAAGTACAGAGTTCCCATAAACCTCCTATCCACACATGCACAGCCTTTCACCTACGTCCTGCACCAGAGTGGCACATTTGTTGCAGCTGATAAATCCACATGGACACATCATTATCACCCAAAGTCCACAGTTTACATTAGGGTTCACTCCTGGTGCTACACGTCTTATGGTTTTTGACACATTTAATGACATGTAATGTACAGAGTCGTGTCACTGCTCTAAAAGCCCTCTGTGCTCTGCCTGTACATCCCGCTCCCCACATAATCTCTGAAATTAATTTTTTAAACTGTCTCCATAGTTTTACCTTTCTCAAAATGGCATATACTTGAAATCACACAGTATGTAGCCATTTCAGATTGGTTTTTCTTACTTAGTAGTATGAATGGAAGGTTCCTCCATGTCTTGGTTTCATAGCTCATTTCTTTTTAGTGCTGAGTAGTATTCCATTGTCTGGATGCACCACAGTTTATTCATTCACCTTCTGAATGACATCTTGGTTGTTTCCAAGTTTGAACAATTATGAATAAAGCTGATATAAACAAACATCTGTGTGCAGGTTTTTGCATAGACATAACTTTTCAATTAATTTGGGTTAATACCAAAAAGTACAATTTCTGTATCACATGGCAAGAGCATATTTAGTTCTGTAAGAAACTATCAAACTGTCTTCCAAAGTGGTTGTACCATTTTGCATTCCCCCCAGCAATGAATGGGAGTTCCTATTGCTCCACATCCTCACCAGCATTTAGTGGTGTCAGTATTTTGGATTTTGGTCAGTCTAATGGATGTGTGGTGGTATCTCGTTTTTGTTTTAATTTTCAATCCCCTGATGTGTGATGTGGGAAGCATCTTTTCATACACTTACTTGCCATCTGTATACCCTCTTTAATGAGGTGTCTGTTCAAGTCTTTTGCCTGTTTTTAAAATCAGGCTGTTCATTTTCTTAGTGCTGAGCTTTAAGAGTTCTTTGTATATTTTAGATAAGAATCTTTTATCAGATGCGTCTTTTGCAAATATTTCTGTGCAGTGTGTGGTTTGTCTTCTCATTCTCTTGATATCTACTTTCAAAATCTTTAATTACTCAAGGTTTTAAAGCTTTCCGCATCTGTTCTCCATAGTTTTTCAAATTTTGATCTTACCAACATCTGTGGCTTCAGTTACCTCCAAACGCTGATGATTTTTAGAAGCTTTCACTCCTGAACCTGACCTTTCTCCTGAGCCTCAAACACTGAAGAACATTCAGAGTCATGACCTGTCCACTTGACACCTCTCCCTGGTGCCCCCCAGGTGCTTGGTCACCACATGTTGCAAACAAACTTATTCTGGTTCCTACCCCAAAGCCTCTGCATCTGCATTCTTCATCTCAGTCCCTTGTCTTACCTCCTACTGTTTCCTCTAAGCTTCTTCTCCCTCATTCTTTGCAATTTATTATTAATTAATTATTAGTTTCTTATTTTTCCAGTTATGTCCAATGGACAACACCAAATAAACACAAGAAATGCCATCCTTGGAGAAGTGTGTGGTCTTTCCAGAGTGCTGACTTGTGAACAATTATATTGCACTGGGACAGAAATGTTTTGGAAGATGTATCTGTGTGTTTCCACAGGACAAAGAGAAGGAAGTGACTAACTTCTGGGTGGAGAGCAATTTGGAAAGTTTTCAGAGAGTAGATTACATTGTAACTGAAGCTTGAAGGGAGAGTAAACATTTCAGAAGCAGCAGCCAGCACAGGATGCAGCTAAGTACAGGGCACCTACTCATGGATGTGAGCAGCTCTTTAAGAACAAGCAAGTCTTATGACTCTAGACTGTTGGTCGTAGGAGGGTACCTGAGCTTAGTAGCAAGGTTTCAGTCAAAATGTGGATGATGGGTTGGATGGCAGCTTGGGTGTCTAGACCTTATGCCAGAGGCAGGGAGAGACTGTAAGAAATAATGAGCATGAAAGTGATTGCATTTTTAAAAGAGTGTTCTGGCAACAATGACTAGAATGTACAGGATAAGCAAGACTGAGTCACGGATTTTGGAGAAATAGTGGGGAGTGCGCTGAGGCCAGATGGGTTCTTCTGAAGACTTGTGCCCTTGACAGGAGAGTGTGGATGGGAACAGATGTTACTATGGTTTAAATGGAATCATTTTCATTTTAGGCTCTATTTTCTTTGAGAGCACAGGATCTGCTCTGGGCACCATGCAGGCTGAGGACTTCATTTGAAAAGAAGACAGTGTCCTTTCATGTCTAAGAGGCTATCAGATTAGCATAAAGATCGCTACAGATATCTTCAGCCCGGCACCTCTCTGCAGCCTTTTGCCAAGAGGTATACAAATCACGTGTGGAATATATGGCAGTTTTGGGCCCTGTAGTTAAAATTACCACATGCCAGAAGGAGAGAATCCCTTCCCCGAGGAGCTTAACCTCCAGAAAGTAGATTTGTCCAGAAGATCTGTGTTGGAAGTGAAGCGAAAGGTCGAGTTATTGCACAAAGCCGCAGATTCTTGTAGAATCTGAACTCAAGGAGCTGTTGTCAGCCTGAATTCAGACTCAGTTCTAAGTTAGCCATCCAGTAGACATGTTCCCTTGCCTAGAGAGTTTTTGGAAATGGGAGAAGCAGCTCTGCTATTGCCAAGAAAAAAAATGTCTTATCTGAAAATACTAGAGCATTTTCTTTTTTTGAATTGGGTCAAATGCAGTCAATCTAATTGGTAGATTTTGTAACAAAAAATGGCAACTCTTCTGTAAGCAGGGCTTCCTGCTTAAAAATCCACACGGAAGCATTCTTAGATGACAAAATGGCTATTGTGTAGGTAATGTGAGGATGGGCTTAGTTTGTAGGAGGAAAGAGAGAAATGCAAAGGATAGTCTATGAAATGTGTAAATTATGGGTTGCAAAAATGGGAGAGCATTGCTTACCAAATGGAACCAAAAAGTTCAGGGGAAGCTAAGCACGGAATCTTCCAGACCTGGGGAGCTTTAGACTTCAAGGGGTGGACAGAAATGAATTGGGGTACAGGGTCTCAGCTCCATGCAGCATTAGAGAAAGAATGAATATTCAAGGGAGGTTTTTTGTGTTTGTTTTAAGCTTCCAATCTGCCTTAAAAAGAAAAAAAAGCTTTATTTATAATTCACATTCCATAAAATACAGCTATTATAAGTTTACAATTCAATGAGTTTCAGAAAAGTTATAGAGCTGTGCAAACATCAACAAAAATCCAGTTTCAGAACATTTCCATCACCCCAGCAAAATTCCCTTGAGCCTGTTTGCAGTCAATTTGCACTTCCACTCACAGCTTCAGGAAAAGAACTGGTTTGCTTTTGATTTCTATAAATTAGTCTTTTCTGGATATGTCATATGAATAGAGTCGTATAAGATGCAGGTTTTTTGGTTTTTTTTTTGTTCTGCCTTCTCTACACTTGGTATATTATTTCTGAGGCTCATCTATGTTGAAGTAGGTATCAGTATATTGTCCCTTTTTATTGCTGGGTAGTATTCTAATGTATGGCTATAATACATTTTGTTTATCCATTCACTGTGTGATGAATGATTGGCTTGTTTCCATTTTTATTTATTTTAAATAATGATCCTATATATGTTCATGGTCAAATCTTTGTGTGGATATACATTTTCATTTCTCTTGGGTAGATTCCTAAAAGTACAGTTGCTGGGTTTCATGATAAGTGTGTGGTTAACACTTCAAGACACTTTCAAATTGTTTTCCAGAGTGACTAGACCATTTTATATTCCCATCAGCAATATGGTGGGGGGTAGGGGTTCACTTACCCCACATCCCTGTAGTCAATGCTTAATATTGTCTGCCTTTTTAATTATGGCCATTCTACTGGTTGTGGAATTTACCTAATTACTAATGATAAATACCTTTCCTTATGCTTATCAGCCATTTATTTGTATTCTTTGGTGAAATATCTGTTCATATATTTTGCCTGCTTTTAACTTGGCTTATTTAGCACCATATTCTTGAGTTACAAGTGTTTTTATACATTCCTGATGCAGTTTCTTCATCAGATACGTGATTCGCAATACTTTCTTCCAATGTGTGGCTTGTTTTTTCATTTTCTTAATGATGTCTTTTGAAGCCCAAGTGATTTTAATTTTCATGGAGCCCAATTTATCTTTTTTTTCTTATTATGGTTTATGCATTTGGTATTGTGTTTAAGAACTCTTTGTCTAAGCAACATGTCAAAGATCTCCTGTGTGTTCTTTTAGAATCATTTTAACTCTTTCATTTAATATATGACCCATTCACAGTTATTTTTTCAGTGTGTGTGAGATAAGAGTCTAAGGTCTTGTCTGTTTTTGCTTTTGCTCATGGATCTCTCATTTTCCCAGCACCATTTGCCATTTATTGAAAAGATCATCCCACTGACTTGCTTTCACATGTTGTTGAAAGTCAACTGGTCCTAAGTGCCAGGTTTTCTTCTGGACATTCAATTCTATTTCCTTGATCATTATGCCTAACCTCCCACGCTGTCTTGGTTACTATAGCATTATAGTGAGTTTTGAAATTGGATGGTGTTCCCCAATTTTGTTTTTCATTTTCAAAAAAACTTTTTTTGGCTTTTCTAGGTCCTTTGTTTGTATTTCCAAATAAATGCAGGTTAGTGGTTTGGATTGAATTGTGTCCCCCAAAGTCCCTGTGTTAGAAACTCAGCTCCCACTGTGACAGTGTTAACAGGGTGGGAAATCGTATTATGAGAATTGAAAGGTAGGGCCTTGAAGAGGTGATTAGATTGTGAGGTCCATGCCCTAGTGAATGGATTAATTCAATGATGGTTTAATGGTGGTCCTGGGCATGGTTGTGAGGGTTTGAAAAGGAGGAGTGAGGATCAGCTCTTTCTCTGCTCCTCTGTTCTGCTATATGAGACCCCTGTGTCACTGTCACCAACAAGGCCTTCACAAGATGTGTTCCCTGGACTTTGGACTTCCCAGCCTCTGAAACTGTGAGCAATAAGCGTTGTTTCTTATAAATTATCCAGTTTCAGGTATTTCTGTTATAAGCAACAGAAATGAACAGCTTGTCAATTTCTATTAAAAAGTCTGCTCATGTGTCAAAAGGGATTGTGTTGAATATATAGGTCAATTTAGGGAGAAGGGCCACCTCTCCAATACCAACTCTTCAAATTCACGAGCATAGGATGTCTTTGTATTTTCTCCTAGAAATATATGGTCTTTTCAAGTTCAAACCATGCACTTCTCTTGTTAAATTTTTTCCTTAATATTTTACTCTTTTTTATGCTACTGTCAATTATGCTACTTTCTTACTTTCATTTTTGGATTTTTTATTGTTAGTATATATATACTGCAACCTTGCTAAGTGTATTTCTCAGTCCTGGTAGTCTTGTTGTGGACTCCTTAGGACTTTTTACAGGTAAGATGGTGTCATATGTGAATAAAATCTTCCCCCCCCCCAAATTTTCTTTCTTCCCAGGTTTTTTCTTTCTCCCTCTCTCTCTCCCTCCCTTCCAGGACAATGTTAAACAGAAGTGGCAAAAGTGTGCATTCTTGTACAGTTATTGATCTCAGAGGGAAAACAAAGTCTTTCACCATTAAATATAATGTTAATTGTAGGCTTCTAATTAATGTCCTTTACCAGGTTAAGGAAGTTTTCTTCTATATCTACTTGGTTTAGAGTTTTCTGTTTGTTTTCTTTTCTTTGCTTATTTTTGTTTTTGTTTTTAAATCATGAACAGGTGTTAGATTTTTCAAAGGCTATGCTAAACAAAATTTGTATGCCTGGGATAAGCCACACTTGGTCCTGGTATTTAACACTTATTATAAGTTGCTGAATTTAGTTTTCTAGAAAGGATTAGAAAGGATGTTGAGGATTTTGCATCAATATTTATAAGGGATATTGGTTTTTAGTGTTCTTTTCTTGGGATGTCTTCATCTGACTTTGATATCAGGATAATTCTAGTCTCATAGAATGAACTGGGGGAATATTTTCTCCTCTGTTTTCTAGAAAAGATTGTGAGGGTTTGGCACTACTTGTTCTTTAAATATGTGATTCATGAGTGAAGTCAACCGAATCTTGGATATTTTTGTAGAAAAATTTATATTTTTATTTCAATTTATTTATTTGTTATAAGTATATTCAGATTTTTCTATTTCCTCTTTCGTCAGTTTTGGGATAATTTGTGTCTTTCTATGAACGTGTCCATTTCATTTAAATTATTTAGTTTGTTGGTGGAAGATTATTCACAATATTCCCTTACAGTCCTTATAATGAAAGATGTGCTCTCCTTTCCTTCCTGGTTTGGTATCTGGTATTTACTCTCTATTTTCTGTGTCAGTCTGACTAAGGGCTTGTGAGTTTTGTTGATCTTGTTAAAAATACAACTTTTGCTTTCATTTTTCATTTTTTCTCTATTGTTTTTCTGTTTTGATTTCCTTAATTTACACTTATTTTTTTAATTGTTTTTTCCTTCTGTTTGTTTTGTGTTCATATTGTTCTTTGTCTTTCTTAAAATGGAAGCTTAGGTGATTGGTATAGATGTTTTTCTGTACAGGTGTTTAAAGCTATAAATGCACCTGTAAGCAATGCTTTGGCTGCATCCCATACATTTTAATATGTTGTGCTAAATTTTCACTCAGTTCAAACATATTTTTTGTTTCCTTTGTGATTTCTTTCTTGACCCATGGGTTTTTTAGTACTGTTTTGTTTAATTTCTAAATATTAGGGGTTTTCCCAGTTATTTTTCTTTTCTTAAATTCTAATTAACTTCATTGCTGTCAGAGGATAGACTTTGTATGGTTTCCATTTTTTAAAATTAACAAAGACCTGATTTGTAGTCCAGCATACTGTCTATCCTAGTGAAGGTTTTGTGTGTAGGTTGGAGTGGGCTTCAAACTTCAGGCTGTTTTTACATCTGTTCTGGCTTTTCTTTTGTTTGGGCTTGCTCACCTCTCACATCTCCTCTGCACAAGTGAGCATGCAGGGTCTGGAGCCCAGGAATGTGTGGGTGCCCTGGGTCTGCTCCTGTCTCTGCTGTGCATGTGCACAGCCTGGGGTCTACCCAGGACACGCGGGAGCTTGTCAGCCCATCATGGCTGCCTCACCTCCCTTAGCCCTTGTAAACCCCCCAGCTAGTCTGCCAGTTCATTCTTTGCCTGGTCCATCAGTCCACTGCTTGCTCCACAAGGACCTCAGCCTCAGGACAGTGGAGCCACCTGCTCTCCCTGTTGCTTTGCCACTTGAACTGACAACACCTCAAATCAAGTGAGCCCCCTGGGAGTGGTAGAGAAGCTTACCGTTTCCACAGCCTCCACCATGTGGTTGAACTTTTGATAGAGTTGGGGGTAGAGATGGGAGCATCTCTGGGCAAGAACACCACAGGTTCCTGCTGTTCTTTAAGAAATTCAGTTGTTTTTTGGAGAAAAAAAAAATGCTTCTTAGTTTGTCGTATGACTTTAGTTGATTTTCAGAGGACTGAAATGGCAGTTTTGGGAAGTTTGTCCAACCTCATTGTTGCTTTATGGGGAGGTGATTTTGTTATGATGGATGTGGACTCATGCTTGTTTTTCTTTTGGCTTTGGTTGGTATCCTTTGTTCGCATAACATCTCCAGTGGGAGGCAGGAGCCTGGTACCCCAAACAGATAAACATGGAGTTGCTGATGTTGAAGACAAGAGGGCCCAGGACCGCCCTGCTGAACGCTCCAGGCTCCCTCTTACTGCTGTGGAGCTGCTGCCAGCTGGGCTTGAAAACCACTCAATCTAATCCAGGCACTTTCTTTCATTTGGGAAGTTGAGCCCCTGGGAGGGAAGGGACCACCTCAAGCTCCGCTGCAGAGTGGCTGAGGAGAGGCTGGCAGGCCGTGGCCGTGGCAGATGCCACTGGAATGGGCACCTACTCGTGCCCGAGGGCCTGTACCTCCAGCCTTGTCAGGAAAGGTCCTGTGAAGGTGGGCGCCTCCAGCAGAAGCCAGCAACGGCATCTCCGACCCTGGGGGACGTGCACAGCACCGTCTCCTCTCGGCCCTGTCTTTCGTCTTCACCACCAGAACGACCACCGACCACCACAAGGGCGACAGTGGCGTGCGCGTCGCAGGCTCAGTTCTGATTGTCGTGGAGCCCTGGCTGCTGAGGTGCGTCGTGCTAGACGCCGGGCTCGGGCGCCGAGGTCTGCAGATGGGACGAAGGAGTCTCGGAGAGGCCGCCCCGCCGCCCGGCTCTCACAAGCTGTGCCTGGAGCCGCAGCCGCGTCCCTGTCCCTGGGCTTCCAACCGGCGCCTGATCCCGCCGCACAGGGGCCTCTGCAAAAGCACGGACGTCCCCACCGACGCCCGAACTCTGCCTGCTCCAGGGTTAGCAGGACCATTGCGAAAGGTGCCACACCACACACACCACACAACAACACAAACACAGCACACAGCACACACAGCACACACCACACACAACAACACAAACACACCACACAGCACCACACACACACCACACACACACACACCACACAGCACCACACACACACCACACACACACACACACACACACACACACAGCACCACACACACACACAAACCACACAGCACCACACACACACAAACCACACACACCACACACACAGACGGCACCACATACCACACACACCACACAAGACAAACACACCACACACCACACATACCACACACCACATACACTACACACAACAACACAAACACACCACACACACACAGCACCACACACACACCACACACACACACCACATACACCACACAACACCACACACACACTACACACACACACACCACACAGCACCACACACACACCACACACACACACACACCACACAGCACCACACACACACTACACACCACACAGCACCACACACACACCACACACACACACACACCACACAGCACCACACACACACACACACACACACACCACACAGCACCACACACACACTACACACACACACACCACACAGCACCACACACACACCACGCACACACACACACCACACAGCACCACACACACACTACACACCACACAGCACCACACACACACCACACACACACACACACACCACACAGCACCACACACACACACACACACACACACCACACAGCACCACACACACACTACACACACACACACCACACAGCACCACACACACACCACACAGCACCACACACACACTACGCACACACACTACACACACACACACCACACAGCACCACACACACACTACACACACACACCACACAGCACCACACACACACCACACACACACACACACCACACAGCACCACACACACACTACACACACACACACCACACAGCACCACACACACACTACACACACACACTACACACACACACCACACAGCACCACACACACACCACAACACACACACCACACACACACACACAGCACACACACACACACCACACAGCACCACACACACACACACACACACACCACACACAGCACCACACACCACACAGACCACACACCACACAACAAGACAAACACACCACACACCACACATACCACACACCACACACACTACACACAACAACACAAACACACCACACACACAGCACCACACACCCACACACACACACCACACACCACACACACAGCACCACACACCACACACACCACACACCACACACACCACACAACACAAACACACCACACACACCACACACCACACACACACCACACACCACACACACACAGCACCACACACACATACAAAACACACCACACACAACACATACCACATACCATGCAATGCACACACAACACAAATATGCCATACAAGATACATACATGACCAACACACCACACACAGCACACATGTACACACATACCACACTCTACACACAGAGCTCACACACAGCACACAAACGCAATAAAAACACACCACACACACCACACACACAAAAAACACAACACAAACACAGCACACGCACACAAAACACACCCCATACCACCCAATATACATACAATACAAATACACCACACCCACAACACACACACAATACCACATACATATCACACCACGCACATACCATGCATCCACACATCACACACATACACATAGTACACACCCCCCCGCACCACCACACACATTCACATGCACACACACACATACACACACTACACCACACACACACAAACATATGCCACATATATACACACTGCACCCACACATCACTCAGTGTGTCTGGTCAACAGTGTGTCCACACACACAGACATATGCACATGTATACACCCCCACTACTGACATGTTTACAGACACCTGTCCCACCTTCCATACAATTGCAGCTATTGCAGCACTTTGGGGTCAGCACCTAATTTTTAAAACTTAGGTGTAATTAGACAAAGTTCTCAAAGGCATAGTTATCTACCCAGGTGCACTTCAAATGTGCCCTGGAGAGTAGTGCGTTTTTGTTTAAGACAGAACTCCCATTCTTCACAGCTTCTCCGCCTTGGGAAGAGAGAGCAGGTTGGTGGAGGAGTTTAGCAGATTTATTGACATGAACATAGTGCCTGAGACAGAAGGCAAGCTGTCATAGCCTGACATGCAGGAAACTTGGGATAAATATTTCTGTTGACTTCCCATGGATTCGTTATCCTCACATGCCCTTGTACAGGGGTGCTCATGTTGGAGTGGACTTGATAAAAGTGTTTGTTCTCCCCCCAGAAGAGTCAAGGGGGTGGTGCGGTGGGGGCGGGGGAGAGGGTATTCAGGAAAATGACTGAAAGGTAAATCAGAGGTGGAATGAAATCCTGTCTTCATGTTTACTTGCTCCTCCAAAAACAGACCAATCACGCATTTGGAGAACAAAAATAATAGGTTATATTTGAAAGAATAGCTAGTAATAGCTGACATTTATACCCTGGGCACATTGCTGAGGAGTTAGCATACATTCATTCAGCAAATTTTATTGAACATGGTCTATGTGCAAGGTTTGGTCTCAGGAACTTTGGATTTATCAGTGAATGAAACTCTCATGAAACTTACATTCTTGGGGGGAAGGGAAGAAAGCAATAGAAGTGATGAAAAAGTAACTCTTTGTCACATTATGATAAATGCTACGATGCTCACAGGACCAATCTTGGCTGAGTACAGGGGAACTGTCACACCAGGCTTGGGGCTCTCCTGGTCTGATCTTCCCTGCACCCCACATAGCCCCACCCTGCAGCTGGGGGCTGCTGACTGTGCCCTTCATAGCCCGGGTTAATGTGCACCCCTGGGTGCACATTTGATCTAATTCCATTTTCTGTAGAAGGCTCTCTTTCCCTTCCCTCATTCCTCCTCCTCTCAGCTCAACGGTTGCTCCACTGAGTCCCCTGCTCTGCCCTTGGCCATCTCCCACCGCAGTCACCAGATTCCTCTTTGCTGAACCCATGGCATGCTGTGCTTTCCTCTCTCTCGATGCAGCTCCCATTTTATTCCAGTGCCAGCTTTCACCAGCAGTGAGCCACTCCATACCAGAATCCCCCTGTCACTGAGGGATCTCAGAAATGCAAACACAAGTTCTTTAGACCTCACCTCATTTATGATACTGTGCCCAAGCCAGTCTGCTGCGTGACAGGTGGTCATGGGCACTGAGCCGGCCAGGCCAAAGGCATGGGGCAGAAAGTGTGTTTATGTTATTTCTACTCCCTTTTCTCTAATTGATCCAAGCTCCTTGCCACACTGAAGCTTGAATGCTTCTGCTCATCAGCCCGTACCCTGCTAGGCACCTAACTGGGGATTACTTTTCATTTTTTCCCAGATTTCAGCTTAATTCCTGACATGTCTGCATTCACACATCTTGACTTGGGCCTGTGACATTGCTGGTCAGCTCCCAAAGGCTGGTTTATTCCTCTTTTTTAGGCTTTCTTTTGTCCCAGACTGACACTCATACAGGGTCATATTCAATAATATGCCTGTTTTCCTTGTGACATCGATGGCAACTTTAGAAAACAAAAAACTACCTTAAAAATTGTATGGAACCACAAAAGACCTCATATAGCTAAAGTAATCTTGAACAAAAAGAACAAAGTTGGAGGCATCACAATTCCTGACTTCAAAATATATTATAAGGCCTGGTAACCAAAACATCATGGTACTGGCCTAAAAGTAGACAAATAGACCAATGGAACAGAATAGAGAGCCCAGAAACAAACCCACACACTTACAGCCAACTTATTTTCTACAAAGGTGCCAAGAATATACAGTGGGGAAAGATAGTCTCTTCAATAAATGGTGCTGGGAAAATTGGATATCCACATGCAGAGGATTGAAACTAGACCCCTGTCTCTCACCATACACAAAAATCAACTCAAAAGGGATTGAAGACCTAAATTTAATACCCTAAACTATGAAACTACTAGAAGAAAACATAGGGGAAATGCTCCACGAAATGGGAGTGGGTGGTGCTGTTTTGAGCAAGACTACAAAGGCACAGGCAACAGAAGTAAAAATACATAATTGGGCTACATCAAACTGAAAAGCTCTGCACAGCAAGCGACACTGTCAACAAAGTGAAGAGAGGACCTACAGAATAGGAGAAAGCGTTTGCAAACTGCACATCTGACAAGGGGCTAATATGCAGAATACATAAGCAACTCAAGCAACTCAATGGCAAGAAATCAAATAACTCGATTAAAAAATGGGCAAAGGACCTGAATAGACATACAATAACCAACAAGAGAATGCAAAAAATGTTCAAAATCACTAATCACCCAGGAAATGCAAACTAAAACCACAATGAGATACCATCTCACCAGTTAGAATGGCTATTATCAACAAGACAGAAAATAACAAATGCTGGTGAGAATTCAGAGAAAAGGGAACCCTCCTACATTGTTAGTGAGAGTGTAAACTGGTACAGCCACTGTGGAAAAAAGTTTGGAGGTTCCTTAGAGAGCTAAAAATAGACCTACCTTATGACCCAGCTATTCTATTACTGGGTATATACACAAAGGAAATGAAATCAATATATCAAAAAGACACATCTGCACTCCCATGTTCATTGCAGCCCTATTCACAAGAGCCAAGAGATGGAATACAACCTAAATGCCCATCAATGGATGAATGAATAAAAATCTGTGGTATATATGCGCAATAGAATACTATTCAGTTATAAAAAGAAATGATAGCCTACCATTTGTAGCAACATGGATGGGACTAGAAACCACCATGTTAAGTGAAGTTAGTCAGGCACAGAAAGACAAATACCACACGATCTCACTTATTTGGGATCTAAAAGAAGAAAAAAAGTGGTTCTCATAGAAGTAGAGAGTAGGATTATTGTTACCAGAGACCAGGAGGGGAGGTTGGTGCTGAGGAGAAGTGGTCGATTACCTGGTACAAAACTGTGCTCTCCACCCTAAGTGAATCATTGTGTAGTATATGCATGTATTGAAACAACACATGTACCCGCCAAATAAATATAAATAAATAAATAAATAAATAAATAAATAAATAAATAAAACGTTTCATTCATGTAATGATGACCTAGGGGTTTGGGTCAACTTGGATTCTTCTGTTAGTCAGAAGACTGGGTTACCTGGAGGGTTCTAAGCTCTGTAGTAGGATGTAATTATTGATTTATTTTTCTGGCTCCTCCACTAGTTTGTGAATCTTCTTCAAGATGGCAAACAGAATTTTAGCTCTGGAATTTGAGCACCCTGCCTAACACATCGGTAAGTGCTCAGTGAATTTATAGAATAAATTGCTGTTTGAATAATCTAAAATTACATTGTGAGCTCCCTAAAATTAAGGTCCAGTGGTCTGCAAAGCCTTTCCTATGTACTGCACATCTTTGGGATTTCTCTTTTTCCGTATTTATCATGGCACCCTCAAATCTTACTACACACCAGCCCTCGAACCACTGCATGTTAGACCTATGTCTCTAATTGCTTAATAGTGGCTAGTCCTATTACCCAATCTGTTAATAATTTTGTTGGAATGAAAGAAGCAAAGTTGCCCATAGATTAGCACCGGCACAAGATCCGGTTCAGCTCTACACCTTTGAGAATGCTGCTTTCTCCCTGTTCATTGTAGCTATGATAAATGCCATTTCAGTCAGGCATCCTGACTGATGTGTGATCATGGACAAGTTATATCATTTCTCTAAGGCTCAATTTACTTGTCTATACAAAAAGGACACTAGCTCCCTTTTGAGTGATTTTGGAATGACTAGATATAGTGCACAAGAAAGTGCTTAGTTTTAGTTTACTGACTTCCTTTCTTTATGGCAATTTGTAAACGTGAGTGTCACTTTGGATAATAGGGAAAGGTGGTCCAGTAGTCAGTTTATGCAACAGAGTGTTGTTTGGGAATATGATTACACCTAGATCAAGAAGCCAGGGCTTCAGCACTCATTAGTTGTGTGATCTGGGACAAGTAATTTAATTTCTTTGTACCTTTCACTCTTTCATTCAAAAAGTGTTTGTTAGGCAACTCCTATTTTCAGGACCACAGAGCAATGAACAGACAGACAGACCCACTGCCTCATGGAGCTTGCCCTCTTCTCTGGAGCTTACATATTAAAACAGATAGGATGCTACTTCTCAGGGTTGTTTGGAGAACTAGGTAAAGCACTATGAAAACAAAAAAGTAGTTTACAAATATAATTAATGGAAAAAACATGGCATTTGGAGTCAAAGGAATTGGGTTTGAATCCTGGTCCTGTTTTTCCTGAGCTAGTGGCTCTGGAGTAAAGGCACGCCCTGCACTTTGATTTCCTCATCCTTTAAGCAGACTGACATTTCCCTCCTCACAGCATGGTAGGACAGTTAAATGCAATAATGTCTGCGAAGGCATTTTGTGCATAGAAAAACAGTATGTGAATATCAGTTGTTTGTCAGTTTATTAGTCATGTAAAATGAAACGTAGGGAAATCTGTTGTCTAGGAAATTAAAATATGTCTGAAATCAACAATCACTGAGGACAGCAGTGTTGGAGATTGGTAAGGCATGCTAGAAAAGCAGTAAGCATTGCTCACAAGGTCTGGATGTCCACCAGGATAGGTTGCCTATGGAGCCAACAAACTCATCTTTCTTACCTCGTGATGTGCTGTCTCTGGATAATATGGACCCATGATATCTCCCAGAGCCCTTTTCTGCAACTCTGGGCTCCCTAGACTGCTCCTGGTGCTCAGTGCATCCCCACTGAGATGTTTCTATAGGGACATGAACATGCAATCATTCTCCATGGACAATTGCAGGCTGGAAGTTCTGTTCAATAGAAAGTGAGAAATTTGCACAAGACACCTCTTCAATTTCTTTTCAGTCACCCATGAGTTTGATGAGTGTCTCAGTCCTCTAGTGCCTCTGATTTCAGGAGAAAATCAATTTCTCAAATACCCAAAGCCAAAGGTGAACTGCCTGTGATGGCCCCGCCTGTGCCAGCCGGCTGAACACCATCTCCTCACTGTCCTTCCCTGGGGCAGCAGAGACAACTGGAAAGACTTCAACAGGGTCCTTGTCTGAGAAGAGAGTGCCTCATTGTGCATAGCAGAGGATTATAATTCAGTGGAATTCAGTGGCCTACTGTGACTGACAAGGAGTGAGTGGTCATTGTGCATACGTGTATTTATGCAAATAACAAAATTGATCCTTACCATACCTCATGAGGCGGCCTCTTGCAGGTACTGAGTGAGACAAGCAGAAAGGTTAAGTGATTTGCATGAAGTGGAACAGCTGAGAGTCTAATGTGGACTTTTCTCAAGGCATAGCCATTGCTTTCAATACTATCTCAGGCAGGACCTTCAAGGAACTATGAAGGATGCAGGAGGTAGTGAGAGACAGGAAGGAGCTCCCAGGCCCCCAGGAGTAAACCAGGGACACAGGGCGGTGTGGTGAGTGCTGCTGCAGGGGTGGGTTTGAAAGGTCGGAGGAGCAGAGGCCACGTGCAGCTGAAGGTACCAGGTCAGGCTTGTGCAAGAAGGAGCATTAACCCGAGCCTTGGAGAACAAGCCCGCATCAGGCAGAAGGAGCAGCGTAAAGCACAGGGGTGGATGACGGAACCACAAGGTGAGATTTCACGTAGAATATGAGAACACTTTTGCCCATTTCCTTTGAGGCACATATTCCAAAAATATGAGGTGGGTGGAAAATGCAGCCAGCCGTAAAATAATGCATTAACAACAGCATGTTGCCTCTGAGCACAGCGAGAGCACAGCGAGAGCACAGCCGTCTTCTGAGGGGCGGAACGACGCCACTGGCCTGGTGGACAGCCGAGGGCTCTTCTGACTTTGGAAATCCCTTGGATGTTGGTCAAACTGAGCCAGCCTGGCTCCTAGCATCAGGACACCCACTGCTCAGCCTGGCTGGGGCCTGACCGCCTCACGTGGATTCCAAGGAAAGTCAGATTCAGAAGACAGGAGAACACAGGACGCCCAGAGAGCAGACGTGAACTTCAGGCCCTGGCTGGATCAGATTTGGAGTTGAACAGACCCAGGACTGGAACCAGACTCTGTCTCTGCCAGTTGTCCAGGTTTAGGTAAGTAACCTTAACCTGCTCTCTCCTTATCTCTAAAATGGGATATTGATTCTGCCTTCCAGACTGGATGTCAAGATCACAGGAAGCGACAGGAAAAGCAACTTAGCCTGGTGCCTAGTCAGCGATAGGTGCTGGAAAACATTAGTTTCCTTTGCCATCTGTTGAACAGTTAGAATGTGGCAAACGTGTTAAAAAAAAAAAGTTAGAATTTTCCCTACCCTCAAAAAACTGAAGTTCTCTGAAACTGGAATGTGGTTATTTTTAATCAGCTGATTGGGACCCAGAATGACTTCATAGTCTTGTGAACCTTACTGAGACACATCCAGCTCTTACTCTGTGAACTGGAGCACCGCAGGCTGCTCTGAACTCGCAGTGACCCTTGCACAAGTGACCATTTCATCAGCTCGGCTTGGGAGGAGGTGCAGAGGCATGAAAAGGAGACACGGGTGAGGACATAAGCTCATTTCCTTCTCAGGCTTGGCGGTTTAGTCAACACTATTTTAGTTACTCAGTAATGAGTTCCCAGTACCCTAGAGGCAAAACAGGTCTCATACTTCCTAAGGGAGCTGTTAGTCCTTTATCTGGCACACCACCTCTTTATTTTCCTGTCTGAGTTTACCATTTACCTTCTCCAGTTTATCCCTGTATGATTTCCAGCTCCTAACCCTAACCCTAACCCTAACCCTGGATGACCTACCTGCCTCCTGGGCCCTTCACAGCATGTACCGAACAGTCCATTGTTCTCCGGAGCCCCTGAGTACATCAATTTCCCAGGTTGGTAAAAGAGACCTTTCTATATTTCTCCCCTTGGCAGTGAAATCTCATCCCAGAGCCAGACATAGAAGTCAGACTAGTGATTCCAAATAACTCCTTAGATGTCAGTCTTCAGCTACTAGAGATGACATTTTGGGGTTCCAGTTTTCTCCAAAATAAGCTTGAACTGGTGCAAGAGTACGGGAAGTGCTGAGATGGAGGAAGCTACTGAGTAGGGGGGTCTTGTGGATACGCGGAGGCTTGGAGAAGCTTGAAGGATGCCTCTGGTGCATCAGGGGCTGTCGGAAGCAGGAGCCAGGTCAGTGAGACCCAGGCTCCTCTGCCATCCCACACCTGCACTGGGGGCCTAATCAGGGCAGTGACAGCAGGAAGGGAGAGGTGGAATGACTTGAAGAGATATTTGAGTTTCTAAAAACATGTGTTTCCTAATGCTGGGTGACTGTGGAAAGCCTCTAGCCTTCATTGTGTTACAAATCCCACAAATGTCAGGGCCACCTAATACCTCGGATTCTCCACAGAGAGAAAGCTTTTGGCTCTGAGAAAAAGACCTTAAATCCCCCTATACTTAAAACTGACCCTAAATTTGCATTTCACCTCTATTTCTTTGGTTGTTTTGTGATTTCACATTGAAATGAAAATACAAACTCCTTGGGGGGATTTTTCTAATCTGGTTGCAAATAGCAGATGACCAGATTCCCTAGCTTCTGTGTATTTAGACCCAGTAATCACAGCCTGTAAATCCTTCCTAGTCCCACTTTAGGGACTTGGGCAAAAATGGTAAGTAAGGTTAGTCCTCAAAGGACAAAAAGAGCCCATGTCATCTAAATAGAAGGAATCAAATCACCTTTGAAATGCAAGGTTAGGGGACGCTGTACTCGTACTTGGATCTGTTGTGGCTGAACCACTCACTCTTTCATGCATTGCTAACTGAGTCTGAGTGTCCATTATGCACCAGATGCCAGGGAGGGATAGAGAGGTCCTGGCCAGAGTGGATTTGCTGTGCCACTGATGATACTCAAGCTTCAGGACCCCTCTCTCCATGCTCCTGAGCTCCCGATCCCTTCCAAGGCCTGGGGAGAGGCCCCAGCAATGTGTGCACATGGCCTTTGTTTTTGTAAAATACTTATATATAAAGTTCCCCTACCCCACCCCCAATATGAAGGCTTCAGTTTCCATGAAACCTGAATTTGTTTTGTTCGTCCCCAAGAGTAGCCTCAACCTTGTGCGAGATTCGTGTAAACAAATGAACTCTCGAACGTAGTAGCACAGGCGCCAGGGTACAAGTCAGGCAGGGTACAGTGGAACACAAAGGAGGGAACCCCTGGCCTGCTGTGAACACTGTCCGTATGGCTAGAGCTTGGGGTGACGTTCTATTCTGTTTCCACCCCGATCGGGTGCACTGCCTTTCAATGCTGATGCTAACCACCTAGTGCCAGCATCAGACTCTGCATATTCAAGAGACCTCTACACTTCCAGCCACACTTCTGGGGTCCCTGGGCCACTTGCACTTCTGAATGACTGGCTGTGAATTCAGGGATTCCCACAACCCCACTCAGGTTTGATAATTTGCTACAACAACTCAAAGAACTCAGGAAAGTGCTATATTTAATGACTACAGTTTTATTATAAAGAATACACAGGACAAAGTCTGGGTGAAGTGCAGAGCTTCTGTGCCCCCTCCCTGTTGAATTGGGGCACATCCCCCTCCCAGCACATCACTGTGCTCACCAACATGCCTTTCCCCTCTCAGCTTCTCCTCACTAAGTTGTGTCTGTGTGCTTGGTAGAGGAAAGAGCCGGGTGCTCGAGGTGGGGGCCGGACCCTGGGTGATGTCCCCTAAGCTCCTGGTAGCAGCTTGCCATGCTGGCATTCCCTGCTCAAATCTCAGAGTCAATCACACTCAAGAATAGAAGATGGCTTAGAAAGAAAAATCTCAGGATTCCCTGCTCCTTTACCACACTGAGCCTCAAAACTGATATGGCTACATATGAGGGATATTCAAAAAGATCATGGAAAGACTCGTATTATCTTTCCATTCTATTTTTCCACAAATGTTTTGAGGTACTCTTGTATAATCACAAAATGCCAGAGCTGGAAGGGATTTAACTCATCATCTGGGGCCTATCTCCTCTCTTCACAGAGTGGAATTCACTTTTGGGTGATGGGACTCACCCAAGACCTTAGAGCATGTTCATGTCAGCATTGAGATATCACATTCCCCATTCCTTCTATGACTGGGGCATTTCAAGTCTCTTCTGCTTACTTATCAAAGCATTAAACCAAAACATCTGTGGAAGTTGAGATACATGCACTAGTAAAGGCTGAATTATATCCCCCCCAAATTTATATATTAATGTTCTATCCCCCAGTACCTCAGAATGTGACTGCATTTGGAGATAGGACTTTTAGAGACGTAATTAAGGTAAAATGAGGTCACTAGGATGGGTCTCAATCCAATATGACTGGTGTTATAAGAAGAGGTGATTAGGACACAGACAAGCACAGAGGGACAACTACATGAAGACACAGGGACAAGACGGCATCTACAAGCCGAGGACAGAGCATCAGAGGAAACCAACCCTGCTGGCACCTTAATCTTGGACTTCTGGCCTCCTGAACTAAGAGAATAAATTTCTGTTGTTTAAGCCAGTCTGGTACTTTACTATGGCAGTTTTAGCACATTAATACATGGACTGACAAAGGTAGCTAGTGTCTATTCATTTTAACTATTTAATCACACATTTATTGAGAACCTTCTATGTGCCAGTTGCTCTGGGAGATGCTATTCTAGAGACTTGAAACATTCCAACTCATTTGATCCTGAGCATAGACCTCTGAGGTAGGTATTGCTATACCCATTTTATAGATGAGGAAAGCAAGGCATGGCACGGCGATGTAGTCAGGATCACACAGCTGGAATGTAGAGAGCCACAGGTATGCCAACACATGCAATGTAGCCTGACAAAACCTGTGCTGGGAGACAGAATGCGGCAGGGACCTAGGGAGAGTAATTCTTCCAGAAAAGAGGTGGAGATTTAGGGAAGAGGAATCGAGGCTTGAAAATGAATAAGAGAGAAAGACTACAGTGGGTGCTAATAGTATTTCAGCTTCAGAAAAAGCAAAGAAGGGTGAAATAACGTGGCAATTTGGGCGAATTTTAAGTAGTAATGCTTGTCAGGAGCTCAACTAAGGGGGTGGCTTGAGAGGGTGGGATCAAATTATTGGGGGTCTTGGAAATGATCCCCCAGCTGCCTGGAAGACCCTGGAGAGTATTAAGAATGATCGCTTTTGCATCTCATAAGGTGTTCAAGGAAACAGGGAGACCCTTTATCAGGTTGGAAGCAGGGAGACCCTTTATCAGGATGGCAGTGGTCCTGGCATAAGAAGGGAGCACCTGGACTGTGAGGAGGATCTCAGTGCAGACGGAGAGGAAGGAACATCTGATGTTAAGAAGGCAGAAAGTGTGAGACTCAGTTTAAGGCATATGAAGGAGAGAGCAGGTCCAGAATCATTCCCAGGTTTTGGGATGACTTGACTTGGAGGGGGATGGGCAGGCAAGAGAGCAGCAGGATTAGGGGCAAAGGGAAGGATGCATGGGGGTATAGCTGGATTGGATTGCGTGTAGGCTGTTGGCTCTCTGGGGCTTGAACTTGGTAGAAGGATGGGTCTGGAGGACAGATAGGAGATTCATCAGTGTAGAGTTGGGGACTGAAGCCAGGACAGTGAACATGATCCCACAACATGCAGAGAAAGTGTAGCAAAGAGTCAGAGCAGAATCCACGCAGCCACCAGCTTATAAGAGATGCAGAGAAAGTGAAGCCTGCAAGAAAAGTCTGGAAGCAATGACCAGAAAGGCAGGGGAAAAACAAGATGTAAATCGTGTCACCAAACCCAAGGGAAATATTTGAAGGCAGGAGGTCTCAAATGTCAGCTGCTGTCAAGAGGTGCCACATGGTGAGAGATGGACAGGTCTGAGCAGTGGTTCTATAGGAGAAAATGAGCTACACATGCCATTTTCGTCCTCCGAAGGAGAGTTTTGCTTTTCATTATTAGCATGATTCTCTGACTGATATTTCTAATCCAGACATGGTAGTTTTTGCACAAATGCACATAGGACATTTGATGTTGCCAAGGTGAATGGTGATCGTAAAATCAAGGCCTGCAGGCTCCCGTGTGGGTGCTCGGGTCCCATGTGAGCACTTATACACAGAATTGTGGATACATGTGAGATATAGCAGTCAGCATTTCAGAACAACAACAAAAAAAGTGAATGAAATGAAAGAACTCTGTCAGCTTGATACCCAGAATTTTTTAAATTCCCTAAACCTTATCTTTTCACAAGGTGGATTCCTGGTCTTGTAGAACCAGTTTCTCCTGTTTTGAAGAAAGCTTCGAGTTTGGTTGCAAGAAGGGTGCTGGATGTCTGCACCTCACTTTTCTGAAAGGAAACTCTCAGTCCCTGAGTGATCCTGTGCTCATGAGTCTGGTCTGGTGAGTCATCTCCCAGCCTGGAGTTGGAGATGCTATCAGTTTCATTAAAGTACCACAGTCACCTTAGCCCTGCTCCTCCAGTCTGCTCAGGAAGGACGTTAGCTCAGCCACGTGTCCTCCCTCACCACCCCACCCCCACTTGTCCCTCCTCTAATTTAATATTTGCAGATATGCTGGGCATTCGTTGCTAAAATGTATTATTCTACATGCAAACACCCTTTGATCAGCTTGACAGGAAGCCAGAAGCATCACGTACATATTTGGTTTAGCAAAGCTGTAACTGGAACAGATGTCTCTGCAAAGACTATTTTAGAATGACCCTGGACATGTCTTTTTTTTCTGCAGAGAAATTATGGCCACATTTTTAATGATTCTTTCCAACTTGGAACTCTACTGAGAGGCATCTCATTCATTCTCAGCCAGATTTGTGGCTCCTGGGCCAGAGCCTTGACGCAGGCTATAGGTTACTTGTTTGGAAGCGTTTTCCCTGAGTGGCGCTGCTTCTGTGTTGTTGCCCAGCTGGCAGGAGAAGCAGCCAGGACACATGGGGAGAATCGCACCCTTCTCCCCATCACTTAGATGAGACTTAGCATCTCTTCTTCCTACAGCCAAGGAATCCTTCTGCTAGACCACACAGGCCCGAGTTGCACCTCCCTTGAGGCCTGAAGCAGAATTTTTCAGCTGTTGAAAGGAAGAGTGTTTTCCTCTCTTTGGCTCTGTGGAGTCCGGAGCCTCGTGGGAGTGCGAGCAGTTGTCTAAACTGGACTGCTGTTTTCTACACTGGCTTCCACTGGGGAGTTGGCTCAGAAGGTGTCCCACATGGGGCTGGCAGCCTGGGCTGCAAATGAGAAATCAAGGCAGAGTTGTGACTTGTTTAGAGAGTGGGACATACCTGATGGAAAGATCTGCCCTGCATTTTCCAGGATATTCTATCCTGTCCACATTTTTGCTATTGACATGCTGTAGATTAAATGACATGATGGTGATAATAGATCATATGATTTTTGGTTGTCATTTGTATGCTGTGATTAATTTATTCATTTGTGGTTAATATCCTCACTTGTTCCACCCTCCTTCCCCTGAAAAAGATGACGATCTTGTCTGTGTTCTCAGACTTTCTAGGTGAGAATTTTACAGGTTGTGTGAAATTCTGTTGACTGTGAATTTGGTGGAAAATCTCTGGAATTTGAAACTATGTAGACATAGTTTCCAAATGTGGCTTCACCTTTTACTAGTTGTGTGGACTTAGGCAAGTCACTTAAATTCACTGAGCATCCGGTTCCTCATCTGTGAAATGGGGATAACTAATGTCTACCTTGAGAGACGAAATGTTCAAGAGCCCAGCACCGAGCCTGGGGCTTGGTAGATGATTCTTTCCTGTAAGGACCGCCCCAGACTCTGGAGCAGATGGAAGGGACAGCCCAAACTCCCTCCATGTGTGGAAGTGCTGTCATCTTCTAGGGGATGTCAGTCAACAGGGACCGACTTTCAGTGCAATCCGGTCTAGAAATGGACGCTAGATCTATAAAACAGTAGCCATTAACACAGAGGTACCTACTATGTGCTCTTTTTAAGCCTTATGTCCATTAACTCATTTAATCTTCACAGCAATCCTATGAGGTAGGTCTTATGATTATCCCTATTTGACATGTGAGGACACAGGCTCTCAGAGAACTGAAACAACTAGCTATGGGTCACATAATCAGCGAGCAGTGGAATTCAGCATCAAACTCAGGCAGGCTCCCTGCAGAGACCAAGCCCAGCACCACCATACTAAACTGCCTCTCAAAAAATAATCTCCGAAATCATCTCTAAAATAATATCAGGCTTTGAGTTTGGTTGCAGAATACATGACATCCCAGGATGAGAACCTACTATTCATGACCCCTCAGCCAATCTGTTTAGGATGTGCAATGGGCCCTTGTCTCTGGCCTTTTCAGTGGGTGCATGCATTGGTGCAGAAGCCACAGGGTGGAGGTGGTCCCACTTTGATTTGGCTATGGTTATAAAGATTGTCCCCCAAAATGAGAGACTGGCATAGCCTGAATTGACAAGTAGTTCTCTCTCTCTTTTTTAAAAAATGATATGCAAAGTTTTCATCTCCACATCTTGCATAAAGAGCTGTAATTATAAGATGATCAAAAAAATAGAGAAAGAAAAAGAAAAGAGTTACACCAGCAAACATCTAATAATCCATTTAAATGAAGCGCTATGGAATGACATATTCTTCTGTCCAGTACCCATCCCCTGAAGTATATTTTCAAAAGATGTAGTCAAATGCCCTCCATAGAGAAATTCTCATCTAATTTCATGTGTTGATGGGCCAATTAGGGTGTGTTTTTCTCAGAAGCTATTTGGCTTACTGCCTCCACCTTCCACCAGACCCAGCTTCTGAATTTAGCCATGACCCTGGTCCTGATGGTTTAAGGAGTGTGGGTAAGTGCCTATATCTGTGATTTAAAGAGTAATGACAGAATTCATTAGGAGCTCTCTAGGTGCTGGCGTGCCTGTGACCTTGGATCCTACCTGGTCCTAGTGAATGGGCTTCTCCCTTGGTTTGGTTCTCACACCCCAGGTTTGTTCTGCTCTGTGTCTAGTCCTAGTCACAGAAACTTTGCTTTCCTAGCCTGTGACATGGAGGAGGAAGGAGTGGGTCCTGATCTTCCAGCAGGAAGATTAATGCACTCACAGGCCAGCACAGGGTCACGCTCTCTTTTTTCATAGTTTCAAAATCCAAAAATCTCTGAAAACTGAAAACTTTCTTGTAACTCATGCCTGACCTGAACTTATTTGGCAGCAAAATCTGTCATGAACTTCAGCTGTTTATGGTCCTTATTCCTCTGCTTGGTGTAATATTCATGTATTTTGCTTCATTGATGTGTTTCATTATGGGCTCCTGCCATAGATGACTCTGGGCCTGTTACATAGTATATTGTGTATGCACCACATTACTTTTTCAAATCTAAGAATATTCTGGATTTCATAATACATCTGACTCCATGTACTAGCATTTTGGGAATTTTGGGTAAGGAATTGAGGACTTGTGATCTCATTTAACTCTTGCCAACCATTTTGTGAAATAATTGTTACATCTGTATTAAGATAGAAAACTGATATTGGAAAAACTGGTTCATTCATTCAGGTCACAAACCATTGTGAGGAAGATCCAGGATTAAATATGTGCTTTTCAGATTCCGACATGCATGTCTTGTCCACCATTCCATGTGGTCTTCCTAGCTTCTTTAGGGAGGCAAAAGTGAAAGAGGACCATGAGCAGGGACACGAGTGCCCTCCAGAACCTTGCTGCCCGAAGTATGGCCCTTGCCCCAGCAGCACTGGCATCACTGGATGTGAGTGCTCATTAGAAATGCAGAAGCTTGGGGCACACCCAGGACTTACTGAATCCGAATGTGCATCTTACCGAGACATCCCTGCTCCTCCAGGAGTTTCATCTGTACGTTCAAGTGTGAGGAGTCCTGGGCTAGAATTTTGGAGGAGAGACCATATGCCACTGTAAAAAGGTGTGAGAATGCCAGAATTGTCATCTTTGGCCAGGATCACACTATAGGGAGAAGCCTCTGCTGGGAGGTAAATGACAGAGAGAGATGAGTGCAGTGGTTCCCAGGCCAACAACCGTTGCCAGAGAGAGATGTGTGCCTGGGAAGATAAAATCATTACACATTTGTTCTAAGAGAGAACACTCCCTCAGCAGCTGATTTCCCAAACTAGTGCTATTTTTCTATTTATCCTGTAATTGCACATTCCTGTAATTGCACATTTCTCTCCAGGACAAATTCAGGTAACTGGCCTACCAAATATATGTATCAAACCAATCCAGTCTGAATCATAGTTATTAATTACTCGCTCATCCACAGTATGGCACCAGAGCAGAGTTTCTCAAATTTGTACTATTGGCATGAGGGACTGGATAAGTCTTTGTTGTAAGGGGCTGTCCTGGGCAAAGCAGGATATTGAGCAGTGTCTGTGGCTTCTGCCTTCCAGATGCCAGTAGAACACTCCAACCCCAGTTGTGAAAATCAAAAATGTTTCCAGCCATTGCCAAATGTTCTTCAGAGGTAAGGGATAGGGGAGGATATTGCTCTCAGTTAAGAACCACTGCCCTGGAACTTTTTTGAATTTGCTTTTTTCTACCTTGTTTACCAAGCTCAAGATGTGACTTCCTGATCATTAGACAGAGATTTTCATAGAGAAGATTCTTAAACGAATGAGTAATAGACAGGACTCATATCTGTTTTGGTGACTGCATGGAGGACAGTGCCTCTGAGAAGGTTTCTTGTCCCATGGATATCGATCCTCTTGACTAACTGTGTTCAGAGTTGTTTTTCTGCTGTAAAACTCAATCTGCTTTGGAATTCTTGCCTGTCTGACAGTTCCTGCCGAGTTGTTTTTTAATGAGAACTTGCATGTTTGTTGAAACACATGATTGAGAAGATTTGGGGCTGAAAGTCGGGCTCCTGGAATAAAATTCCCAGTGAAGGGCAGGAGGGAAGGTGTCCACCCTTTATGGGATGCCAGGAAAAGGCAGCTGACACACCCAGTGGTGGGGGAGAGCTGAAAAGCACAGGTTCTGTCTTCTGTCTCTAGACTGATTCTAGCTAACACAAATTGTGCGTGATGGGCAGCTCTCAAGTGTCTACTGGTGAAGTCTCTGGGGAAAAAATGTTCTTCATTCTCCTGCAGAGATGACTATAAAATGAAATGAGCAAGACTTTAAAGAGCTCCAAAAGCTATAATTTCTGAAGGAAAACAACATTTTTCTGCCACCCTCAGAGTTGCTGCAAAACCAACGGTACTGACTGGAGGTGGCGTGACGGGGACAATAGCGGGACCAAGGCGTTAGCAGTGGATCATCACTGTGAACACTGAGAGCATCAGCAACTATGGTGGAAAAGATATCCCTAAGAAGTTTCCTAGGAACCTCCATGCATGTAGAAACCCTGTAGTAACACTGCATGGGATCGTCAAGTCAAATACAATTCTGATTGTTCTCTCCAAAATGGGTGTCTCACTCTCCTAGATTCCTACTCAAACCAGGGTGGGTTAAGTAGGGTTACATATTCAGAGACATGTAACCAGTACCCTGATCTTGTGGAGGGGATATGGGGAAAGAAGACACTGTTGCTTCTCTCATGGGACTCCCAGTCCAATGAGTTCATGTATAACTGTGTTCCAACTGGATGCTACACACACAGCTCGTGTATAACCAATTAGCTGATTGGACACCACGACAGTGATCAGATGTTTGTGGGGATGCAGTGATGCTCCCAGCAGCTCACCCCTTCTCTCTCCTCTCTGCTTAGCTGCATGTTGCTTTGCACTGCTTGGATTTGCTTCCTTCTTGCTGCTGTCACTGGGCTGAGTTACGTCTCTTGAGTCCTTTTCACCCTGGGCTCTGCATTTGCTCTTTAGTTTGAACTTGTCTTGCACAACCTCTGCCTCCACTGCCACCTAGGGCAGGTCTCAGCTTCCCATCCCAGTCTAGGGCACTGCTATGTAAAGCATGGTCCATGGTCTGCTTGTTACTTGTCCATAGTGGGATAAATACAGAATTTAAGAGTAAGCTGTTAGAAAACTTTAATAGCAACCTGACAGAGCAATCTTATAATCTAATAGTAATAATATACTATGTTAATTAAATATTAATGTAGTCTAACACTAATGCAAATCAGACTTTTGTATTTCTTTTCTTTTTTTTTTTTTCGGTATTTCATGTGGGATATGTTTTATACATTTTCGTCTTTTAGGGATTAAGGAAAAACAAACTTGGTCTCCATACATGTGTTTTGAGAAGCACTGGTCTGGGGAATCTATCTGGTTGGCAGACCCAAAATAACCTCATCCCTTGTCCTTTATCTTATCTTTAGTCATTTCCAAGCACTGTGGCTGCAGAATGACCAAAACCACTTTTCAGAGGCTGGCCTAACTGATCACACTCACTTAATGAAGTGTGTTCTAGGTTAACTCTGCTCCGAGTCTGTGATGGGGCTGGGCTTATTGCTCCTGTGGTGAAAGGTTCATCTTCTTAGAACAGCCCCCTTCTTTCTGATCTGCTTTATTGGTGTCTATTTCCACCAGTGGAGGAGCTGCTGAACCAATTCTGCACTTTTGTGAAGATGAACTCCCATAGATATTTAACACTTTCGTAGTTGCTCACTATGGGGCAGTTACAGCTGCACTTAAAGAGTTACCCAGAGACCAGCAGGTCTCACTGAACAGAAGTGGCAAAGAGTATGAACACGCAAATATAAAAACTCTGCATTGCCAGATTACACATCCAAATAAGGATGTATGTAAATGCCAAGGTTTTTGTGAAAATTATACACAAAGAAAAGTCAACAGTGTATAATATAAAAATATGGGAAATCTGCCAGGAGTTTCACATTTATAGCCAGTGCTACTTACCTAGGTGTCTTGTTTGCCAGGCAGAATGTTGCAGAAAAAAAAAAAAAATTGTTGGCCAAAGGATACAAAGTTTCAGTTAGACAGGAGGAAAAAATTGAGGAGATCTATTGTTCAACTTGGTGACTATAGTTAATAATGTATTGTACACTTGAAAATCGCTCAGAGGTTAGATTTTAAATGTTCTCACCACAAAAAAATAAATATGTGAGGTAATGGTCATATTAATTAGCTTGATCTAGTCATTCCACAATGCATACATATTTCAAAACATCATGCTATATACAATAAATGTAGACAATGTTTGTCGATTAGAAAAATAAACAAAATTTAAAAACGAGAAGGATTCCATTGTGCCCTGGTGGGTGAGCACTCTTCCTCCAGTGGCAGCCAGGCCTCTCTGGGCACTATTCTCTACATATCTGCATGGCCAAAGAAACTTTCAAGGTTGGAATTGCAGTAGGTCACCCACTTTCTCCTGGAGTCCAGAGGTGGGATTTTCTATATTAGTCTGTTTATGTTACTTATAACAGAATATCTGAAACTGCATAACTTAGGAAAAGATATAATTTATTTCTTACAGTTTTGGAGGCTGGGAAGTCCAAAGTCCAGGGAACACATCTGTTGAGAGCATTCTTCTACAGCAACGCAGGGTGTCACATGGCGGATGGGCTGAGCAAGAGAGAGCTAACTTCCTCACTTGCTTTCTTTGTGAGCCCATCAGAACTATGCCCGTTACTCCAGGAATGGATCAATCCATTCAAAGGGCATAGTCCTCGAAATCTAATCATTTCTTAAAGGTCCCAACCTTTCAATTACCGTAATAGGAATTCTCACCTTCTTAACACTATTACAATGGAGATTAAGTTCCAATACATGAACCTTTCTTTGGGGGACACATTTAAACCACAGTAGGTACCATTCACACCCTATGGATTGTTCACCTCATCTTTCCTACTAAAATAAAATAAAACAATTAAATGAGATAAAATGGAAGATTCATAGCTGATGGATGGCCCAGTCTTATTTTAAACTGTGGCCCTTTTCTTTCTAGAAGAGGGTTATGGATCATGAGAGGCCTGCAGAGGCGATCTCTTCCAACACCATTGTTTTCCGGATGAGGACCTTGAGACACAGAGAGGTTAGCTGGCTTGCCCAAGGTCACTTGGTTGGTGGCCAAGCTGAGGCTAGAGTCTAAGCCTCCTGCCTCCCAGCCCATAACTTGTTTCAAGATAGTGCAACTCCAGGACTCACTTTTTTCCTCAAGGATTTTATTTTTAACTTGTTTTTTAAAATCTCATTACTGGATGTAGTTTTTCCCTTCCAGTTTTCCTGTCAACTCAAAGCCAATCAGTTCATTCTGCATTCAAAATAAGTCACATGTTTGCTACTATATACAACGCTCTGTGCAAGAATTTGGGAAAATTAAAGATGAATAAGAAATAAGTTTCTATCCTCAAGACACATAAATTCTAGGAGAAGAGACAATTTATCAAAAATATACCTAAACAGAATACAGTGTGCTAAGGTGAATGTTAGGAGCTGTTTAGGTTGTGAAATTCAAGGACAGGAAAATTTTGCTAAAAGAAAAGAAATAGGGAAAAGTGAACTGGTAGCAGGCCAAGCCAGATTTTCATCTAATGGTTCCATTGACGTAGAAAAAGTTCTGTTTGGAAACTCACCTTGTCATTCAGAATTATCAGCGCTCTGTGTTTCCGTGTTGGTGGGAAAGGCTCTGGTTGTCGCAGGAATAGGGTGTGGATATTTAAAAATGACAGCTTGAAGAAAGCCTCTCTGTTTTCCAGGCAGTCACCATTTTGGGGTTTGAATGAGAGTGCCACATTGCCTATAAATTCACCATTCTCCTTGAAGTCACACTATATAAATTTTTTCAGAGTCCAATGCCTCCTCTTTTGAATATATGAGGTGTCTATCAAGACAGCACAGGCAACACCATTTGAATGTGCAATGCAGGACAGAACAAAAAGTTCAGTTTAAGGTTAACTAGAAAATTTATCCAAAGAAACACTTATGCTTTATAGAAAATATAATTTTATAACACACATGACCCTGGATTGGACCCACAATTACAGCTAGATAAGAAAAATAAGTTCTACTGCCATACAGTAGAACCAGGAATCTATAATTAACAATGATATACTGCATGTTATCAAATGACTAGAAGAGAGGAGATCCCCATCACAAAGAAATGATTAAGTTTTGCAATGATGAATATGCTAATTACCCTGATTAGGTCATCACACATTGTATACATGCATTGAAATATAGCTCTGTATCCCATAAATACATGCAATCAATGTTTCAATAAAAAATTTTAAAAAGAAAAATAAATATAATGTTCTCATGCTGAATTAAACACTATTTCTCCTGTGTTCCCATAGTATTTGTGTATGCCTCTATTACTCAGTAATAATCCACCCAGTGTTTACTCTGCACATACTGTAGCAATAGGTAATGTAGTAGGTATTGAGGGTATAGAGCTATAAGGAGAAATTGACATGGTATTTTTACTAGTATTGAATACAATATGTAACCATCATTAATTCACTGTGGGAAGTATGATAAGCCCTGAGAATCGAAGTGGCTAAATACAATAGAAGTTCATCTCTTGCACACATAAAATCTGAAATGTGGGTTTCTAATTAGCAGGAGACTCTCCTATAATCCGTAATTCAGAGATCCAGGTTCTTTCCATCTTGTGACTCCATCTTCTTCAACATCTGGTTTCCAAGTTTATCTGGGGGTGTCAGCAAGCAGACAGAAGACAGGGGAGGGGAGAATGGAGAGAGGGCATCTACCTCGGAAGCACCTTGGCCCTGAAGACCCTTCATCTATGTTCATAATCCACTGAATACTTTCAGCTACTAGAGAATCTTGGAAATCAAGTTCCTAGCTGGGCAGCCAGTTTTCTAGCAGCAGAGCTACACTATGGAAAAGGAGCAAAAATCATTGGTGGGCAGCTACCACCCATGCTACCATCCTGGGTTTGGGTTGGGTAGAGGTTCCAATTCCCAACTTCTTGTGTGGCTGGGTGTAGCTGTATGATTAAATTCTGGCCAATGGGATAAATATGGAAGTGTATGACCACTTCCAAGAAATGCCTTAACATCAGCTGTGGCTCCTTTGCTCCTTTCTTCTCTGTCCCTTCTCTAGTCTGCTCCAAGTGACAGCTGGAGTCCTAGTAACCATCTGAAACCCTGGGGTTGAGGACCACATCCGAGATGGTTGAGTGAAAAGTTCAAAAATGCCAGAGACCCTGAGAGAGTTTTTGGAGCAGGGTGAATTTCCTGAACTACCTACTTCAGATTTTTATGTGAGGAAGAAATAAATTTCAATCTTTTTACAGCATATGTCGCTGTGGGATTTGATAATTACAACTGAACCTAATCTTAAGTGATATGTAAGCAGAGGGAAAATTCTTGTAAAAGGCTTGAAATTATATTGGGCTTGGAATTACATGGGGATTCAGAAAGTGCTGAGAATGTGATGTTGCTGTGATATAAGGCTCATGGTCTGGGGCAAGGGTAGGCAAATGCTTTCATAAAGGGCCAGCTGGTAAATATTTTGGACCCTGAAAGCCATATGATCTCTGTAGCAATTACTCAGCTCTCTACCATGCTGTGAAAGCAGCCATAGAAAATGATGTAATGGAATGGAAACAGCTGCATTTCAATAAAACTTTATTTATAAAAGCTGATAGAGAGCTGACCTTTATCTGCTTTGAGGATAATCGTACTGTATTGTTTTGTCATTGATCATTTATTTATGAGCCCCTTAATACTCTGTGTGTTTTCGTCCAGTTATATATATGGGTATGTAACACAGTGTCAGGAAGGTAATACAGGTTTGCTTGACATCTGTGTAACGATCAGGTGAATGGGCTAAACCAATCCTGCACCTTCACTTATTTATGTCTTTTCTGGGTGCTGAGGGAATAACAATCTAATTTATTTTACTCACTAATTCCAAATTTTACCACTAATAGGAGCTTTCAGTATCTTAACTGAAAGAGACTAGTGGCAGAATGTTTCTAGAAGCTTAGCAGTTGGATAACAGTGGAAATTTTTGTCATTAGGTGGCAGAGGAATTTCTCTCTACTAAACAGATGTGCGTCTGATTTGAGAGATCTCCCTCTCTTCTTTGACAGAGCATTATTATGTCAAGGAAGATGTTGCAGTGTTTGGGGGTTATCTGTTTAGGATAAAAAGTACTCTGAAATAGGGGTGAGAGTTCTCATTTAGTTTTTTAGTTTGCTGGGGAAAAGTGGCTGAAAACCAATTCATCTTTCTAAGTCTTGACATCCTCAACTCTAAAGTGGTCACAGTGCTACTGACTTCAGAGCTTTGTTGTGACAATGGAAGTAAATCTAATCAGGAATGGTAAGTGCCTATGTAATGCATAGGAGCTAAACATGTACTTGTGGTTCGACAGGAACTGCAGAGAAATTACCTGGGTTTATTCCTCACACTAAAATCTGAAATGATAAATGATTTGACCCAGGTGTTTCATTTGTTGAATCTTCCCATATGCCGGATGATATAATATAGGTTTGAGTTGATTCCTAAAGTGGAGCATCTAATATAATTGGTAGCATCTCATGGCTCTTTGTACTAGCCATAGAAAGTTATAAGAAAATGTTTGCATGAGCTGGTAGATCTTTAGGTCATGGCCAATTGCTCTGTAGTCAATGTATAAGAAAACACTGAAGAAAGACATTCTAAAAGGTAGAGAGGGCAAATTGACCTTTGAAAACACATTAGGCCTTACGCATCAGAGAATTCAAATCATTGATCCACAGTTGGGAACCACACAGACAGGAAGCAATAACGTCAGGAATTCAAATGCTTAAACAAAATTTGGTATAAATGGATCAAAAGTGTTTCTCAAATGGATCTAGAATGCCTCATATTGGGACTTTGAACAAACATTTGGGGAACTGGCAAGAGCAGAAAATCTGCAGATGTTTTTCATATACACAGTATATAAAACAGCTGAGTGAATCCTAGAATTCAGGAAATCCTCAGACATACAGGGAATTGTAAGTGGAGAAAAATCTGTCTGCTTTCCTGACACCCTCTCTCTTGTCTAAATCAATTATGAACATTCATCTAACCCACTCATATAGGTCATAGAGACTGACACTGCTCAAAACTCTGAGAAAGTCTGGAAGCTGAGAACTATTAACTAAGCTTTTATCATTAATTGTTAGGCTCCCTTTTTTTCCTTCTAAGCTTTTATTGGGAAAATTTCCTCAAAGCTATAATTACCTTGAACAATGACAGAACTTATATTTAATGAAGCAGAGAGCAGAAACTTTTTGAGACAGCAAAACTTGCAACCGATTAAATATTAATGAAAAATTGTCTGTCTCAGAATTCTTTTTTTACATTCTTTTTATCACACACTTGCATTTAATCTACAGAAAATTAAATAATCATTTATATAAGAATCAGTGAAATAGAAACCTATGAATAATTTTATGATTTTCCCAAGAGCAGTTTTTCTGTACCAATTAAGAATATGCATAAAAAAGAGGTTAAAATCACTGTAAATAACCATACATTTTCAGATTATTAAAACCAATGCTATCAAATGGTCATCATGATGACGATAACAGCCTTTATTCCTATGGTTTTTTGGTTGTTGATTTCCTAAAAAGAAACGTTTTTATCTGTTAGTCATAGAATAGATAAGTTTTAATATTATGTACGGGCAGCATCTCAACCCAAATGATATTTCACATATACGCAGATATTTTATTACATGGAGTATGTAATGTTAGGGTGCCCATTCCCTTTTATTTTAGTTCTACAAATACATACATGAAACACAAACTTTCTTATCTTAGAGCAATACAAAGAATTAAAAATAACAGATAGTGTACTATAAATAATATCAGATGAGTAGACTGTACAATAACTAAGAATTGATTACTAAAGGATATATCGGACCTCCAGGTGCATAGATTTGCTAGATACCATGTGGATACCAAGGCAGGAATTCTATCTGTCTTGTTCACTACAGGTTCATAGAAGAGTACCTGACATAAAACAAAACAAAACAAATAAATATTCTTAATGACTTAGCCAGGGCTGTTTCCTGTAACTTCTGGGTTTTACAAGGGGCCTTCTTTCAATTCAGACCTCCAATCTTGTTCAGTTTTATATTAAATCTCTGTTACTTTTACTATTTAAGGGAATGAAGTATAAAATGTTATTTTTACTATTGTTACTTGTGTTATACTTGGATTTGACCACTGGAAATATTCACCCTTAATTGTAAAGGTTCATCAACGAAAAGAAATGCTCCAGTCTAACCATCAAGAACACACTAGAAAAGTAGTTACAACCACACGTATCCAGTTACCACTGACATGGGATAAATGGAACAACAACAAAAAAAGAAAATAAGAAAGACAACTGGAATCACATTTAAAAAGCTTGGAGCGGACTGAAAAATAGCAATGGGACATATAGCTTTGAGAATTTTTCTGACATTTTCAGAAAAGGAAAAGGCAAGATTTGTTCATTTTGCTTATCTCATTAGATATAAATGGATATAACTATTCTGTTACAATCACAGTGCAGTTGTGTGCAGTACAGGACAACAGAGCACTTTGTTTCCAAAAATCCTGAAAATATTACCATGGTCTTCCCGTTGTGTACCTTGGTGTTAGCATCTGTTTCCTTGCCCACTATATGGAAACTATACTGAAACTTCTACCAGCAACTGGGTCTGGAATCTTCCTGTCTTGCTCATCTTGCCTTTGCACCTTTTCAAAACTATTCACTCTTCACTCCCTTAAATAGTCTTTAACTTTCCATATGCAAACCGGTTCTTTTAACATCCCCAAAACTCACTTCTTGTAATAATTCGGTCCAATTTAACTTAATGGATTAATTGAGTACATACATAACTACATGCCAGGCATTTTGCTGGGTACTGTGAGGATAGAGTGTAAAACAAAGCAGCTGTAAGTTTTGCTTTCATGGAATTAAAGAGAACCTTCTCGTAAGATCTGGGATTGGGTTTTGTAGAATTTCTTACCCTACAGAGCAGATTATCACCAGGATCAAATAAGTGTAGGAACGAAACATCAAACAGCAAAGGAAATAGGAATAAAAAGTTATTTTTTTAACACACACACACACACACACACACACACACACACACACACACACAATCACTTCAGGGTGTCCTCAACCCTTGACCCCTGGTCTTCCCTGACCATAATCTCCTTCCTCTGCACCCATGGAAGATAGACTCTCCTGAAGGAGGCTTAATCCTCCAGTCTGGCTCTTAAAAGAAGAAAGGCTTGAGGGGAGGGGTGGGACAGTGGTCTCTGGGAGGTGAATGTGGATCTGGGGACTTCATGACAGTCTCTCTTCACCAGGATCTCTCAAAATCAATACAGGAATTTAAGTTCAGGGCATACTGAGTGCTTTTTCTGAGAATCTGGTCCACTTGGGTAATGTTCTCATCAGCCACAAAGGATGCCGGAAGATAAATACTATCATCAAAGAACTGAGAAAAAATATACCATCCACCTAGAATTTTATACCCTGGAGAAGTATCACTCTGTTGAGAACAAGGGCTGGCCCATGGCTCACCCGGGAGAGTGTGGTGCTGACAGCACCAAGTTAAGGGTTAGATCCCCTTACCAGTCATCTTTTTTATTAAAAAAAAAAAATTGAGAACAATATAGTCATATTTACATACATAAGAAGATTTTATTTACCAAAAGATTTTACTGGTCATAGGCCTTATTAAGTCTGTTTCTAACAAATGTACATCAAGAAGATGAAAAGTGAACCAAGACAGGGTAAAAATGACAATAGTGAGTGGATACAGAAATTAGGAAAGTATATCAGAAATTACTGGATATAAAAGTAACTATTTTTATATGAAAAAGTACAAAATTAAAACCCTAGATAACAGTAATAGGTCATAACAGGTTAGTCATGTTAAGTAGCCATTAAAACATAAGGTATACATGGAAAAGAATAGAAAAACACATGGTCTTTAGGCTTTCTTTAAAAAAATAAAATTCAGAGTGTACATTTAAAAATTGAGAATCATGTGTAAAATTAGGATGGTGATCTATAGGTTCCCTAAAATCTGATGAGAAGGGAAGAAAAAAAACCCAACACCCCCCCCCCCCAAATAAATCATGCAGTATAGAAATGATCAGTAACACAAAGTAAGTCCAGAAGGGAGAAAAATAGAGGCTGTTTCACAGAAAACACAATGGTAATACACAGCAAAAAGCTTGGGATACGGAAAATGTGGTACATCTACACAATGGAATACTACTCAGCTATAAAAACGAATGAAATACTGCCATTTGCAACAACATGGATGGACCTAGAGAGAATTATATTAAGTGAAACAAGTCAGGCACAGAAAGAGAAATACCACATGTTCTCACTTATTGGTGGGAACTAAAAATAAATAAATAAAATCACACACACACACACACACACACACACACACACACACACAAAAAAAAAAAAAAACGAGGGGGGGAAGAAGATATAATAACTACAATTCCTTGAAGTTGATACGACAAGCAAACAGAAAGGACATTGTTGGGTGGGAGGGGGTAGAGGGAGGAGGGAGGGAGGTTTCGGTAATGGGCCACAATAATCAACCCCATTGTATATTGACAAAATAAAAATTAAAAAAAAAAAAAGAAAGAAAAGCTTGGACCCCGGGTCTCTGGGGTAGGCGGGGAAGGCTGGTGCTTTTCTAGCTGATGAACACAAGCAGTAGAGGCCAGAGTTCTGCCACACTGCGCGGCTGCGGGCTGTGCAGCCCCAACCACGTGGCTGAAGAGCCACGGGCTGCAGGACCTGTCCTTCCAGACTGGCATTCGGTTATATTGGACTCCTGTGCCTTTTCCATAAGGTGTAGTGTATATGCCTTTCTTTGCTCAAAAATAGAGAAAATATTCTCTGTAAAAACTAATAAAATATGCATTCATTTAGCAATATTAAGAAAAAAATTTTTAAATGCCATGGATAAACAATATTAGAAACAAATATTAGAAACAAAACAGGGACAGTTACGACACAAAATTCATAGGAACATATTCTGAATAACTTTATACTAATAAATTTGAAAAATTAGGTAAAGATGATATCTTAGAAAAAAGTCATGCATGTATTTTAAAAAGAGAAGAAATCTGAGTAAATCCATAACTGTTAATAAGTTCGACAAGTAATCTAAGTTTTCCTTAGCAAGGAATAACAGGCTCACATGGTTTGTAGGAGAGTTTAACCAAACCTTCAGGGAACAGGTAATAACTATGCTGAAGCAAATGATTCAGAGAATTGAAAAAAAAAAAAAGTCTATCTAACTTATTTTATAAGCCAATGTAATTTCAGCACCAAAACAAGAAAACAAAAATTTGATCAGCTCCTTATATATATAGATTAAAAATCCTTAATACTATATTAACACATAAGATCTATTAGTATACACTACAGCATCCACCTTATTATCCTTAAGTTGTTGCTATTAGTATATTCATGTCTCAGGGAACTGTGATTATTTCAATGATGGGAAAGACTCACCTATGGAGGCCATGATAGAGAAAAAAGCAAACTCAGGACGTATCAAGATGTGAAAGACGATCATCTAACTTAGTCTTTGGTGGTCAAGAGGTAACCAGGCCAAATTTCTAAGGATGAAAAGGATTATCCAGGAAGGATAAGGGCATTCTGGACATGGAAATAGGAAAACACTGTGTACTGAGAGTGCATGGCAGGTTTCAGTCATTGCTAGTAAGTCGGCTGTGTCAGGAGTGGGGCAAGAGAGGAGCTTGGCAGCTAGACCGGGGCATTCTGTGGAGGATCTGATCTGCTGTCTAGGCTGGTCCTCACCCAGAGTTCTGAGCTGACCTCCTCATCGATGTTGCTTTTGCTTCTTTTCTCTTGTTCCTTCACCACCTCTCACTGCTCCTCTAGCTGGAGTGGAGGCAACACTCGTGCCGGCTGTGAGTTGGGAGTTCCTCCCATGAATCCAGAGCAGTGGCTTCTCTTTGCCTGGGCCCTCAGCACCTCTGCACTGGCTGAAGGATGGTGTGGTGGGCAAGTGTGTGGTCAATTAGTGAAATCTGACACATGGCTCCACCGTCTAAGGGAGAAAACCAGAAATAGGCTGAATGCAAAAGGAAGGAAGAACTTGAGACCAAGAGCAGGGGTGGAAACAAACTAACTCGCATGAAGAAGAGGTGAGTCAATGAGCAGTGGGTGGGGAGACGCAGCTCTTCTAACTGCAATGAAGATCCAAACAGCCTGGGTCTGGCTTTGGAGTCAGAAGCTGAGCCATAAGCAACTGCTATCAGTTAAACAAGTGACCTTGACCCAATTGCTGAAACTTTCTGAGTGACAGCTTCCTCATCTGAATGTGGAGAAAAGACTTCATATGATTTTCATAAGGATCACACAAAATACTGCTTGGGAAAGTGCTTACAAATCTGCAAGTTGTTACTGCCATTTAATTACCAAGTTTGCCTGGATGGGCAAAAATGACAAAGCACATTGAAAAACAAAATCCAGACTTTTAAAGCAATGCAAAAACAAAAACTTGTAGAAAACAGGAAACAGTGTCAAGCATAAAACCTTGGCATATCTTCCATGTTTGGAACCATTTTCCTTAGAGGAATACACACACGTACACACACACACACACACACACACACACACACACACGTATATAACTAAGTGACTGGAAAACCTCAGGAAAGTTCCCATTTCCTTCCCCTCCTTGCTTACCTCCATCGTGCTCAGCAGTTGTTGCTCCGAGGTACTGCAGGACACATTAGTCGCCATAAGGGGGACTTGCCCTGAGGTTCAGTTATTATCCTTGAAGCTAAAGAGGTGATGGGAGATGTTACTGCTTAGTTTCCTTAGAGCAGTTTCCTGCTTAGTTACTGCTTAGTTTCCTTTCTGCGTTTACAAGTCACCTCTGCTGAAACCTCAAGCCTCTCAGAGCTCAGTGACAGCCCTGTTAGAAGGAATACAGACAGCAGCTCCCAGCAAGTGGGACCTTTGGGCTATGCAGGGATCTGACACTGCCAGTGGGAGAGTAATCATGTTCATGGTATCGAACTGCCACCTGTCCTCCTCCCCAGTAAATCATTAATAATACTTTCCCATTTTATTTTGCAATCAACAGAGGAATTGCAAGTTTGTGGTACAAACTAATCACTGTCTTGATGGTCAGTCTTTTTTTTGGGGGGGGGGGATTTTAGTGAGAACGTTTAACATGAGATTTACTCTGTTAATTTTTAAGTGCACAATGCAGTATTGTTAACTATGGTCACAACGTAGACAGCAGATCTCTAGATTGAGTCATCTTGTGTAACTGAAACTTTATACCTGTTGAACAGCAACTCCCCATCGCTACCCACCTCGCCCCTAACAACCACTGTTCTACTCTCTGCTTCCATAAGTTTGACCATTTTAGATACCTTATATCAGTAGAATCATGCAGTATTTGTCCTTCTGTGACTAGCTTATTTCACGTAGCATGATGTCCTCTAGGTTTGTCCATGTTGTCACATATGGCAGGATTTACTTCTTTTTTAAGGCTGAATAGTATTCCGTTTATGTGTACACCACATTTTTCTAATCCATTCATCCATTGATAGATATCACTAATCATTAGGGAAAAGCAAATCAAAATCACAAGAGATCATCTCACACCTGTTAGGATGGCTATTATCAAAAAAACAAAAATTAAGTTGCTATGGTAGAATGTGTCCCTCAAAGTTTATGTGTTGGAAACTTGATACCAGTGTGGAAATGTTGGGACGTTGGGCTTTAAGAGGTGTTTAATGCCGCTATCCTGGTAGTGGGTTCCTTCTAACAGCATGAGTTCAGCCTCCTCTTACTCTCTCTTGCCCTCTCTTTGCTCTTCCTCCATGGGAAAATGCAGCAAGAGGGCCCCCACCAGATGCAGCCCCTTAACCTTGGACTCCCCAGCCTCCAGAACTGTGAGAAATGACTTTTCTGTTCTTCATAAATTACCCAGTTTCAGGTATTCTGTTATTGCAGCACAAAATGGACAAAGACAGGTGGCAAGGATATGGACAAACTGGAACCCTTGTGCATTGTTGGTGTGATTGTGAAATGGTGAAGCCACTGTGGAAAACAGTATGGAGATTCCTCAAAAAATTAAAAATAGGATCACACACGATCCAGCCATCCCACTTCTAGGTATATATCTAAAATAAATGAAATCAGGATCCTGAAGAGATATTTGCCCAATACCTGCACTCCCATGTTCACTGCAGCGTTATTCACAACAGCCAAGCTATGGCCACAGTCTTAACTAGTGCTAAAAGCTCGCTTCAATCTTTCCTTCCAGATCTGGGGTATTTCAATTCTCATGTCAAGAACAGGAACCTACTTCTCTGTATCTGACTGTGCCTTTAACTGGCTGTACAACTGGCTGGAAATTGTCCTCTCTGTGCGGCCGTTTCTTCATAGAGGAAATAAGTATAGTTCCAGCCAGATGATTGAGTAGGATGAGCATATGTCATCATAGCATGGAAGCTGTGTCCACCAAGTGATTTAATCCTGCTTCACAGGGGAGTGTACCTTCATTAAGGCCAACAGAACCAAATATTCTTCTGAATAAAAGTTGCTCAGACCCCACACAGGAACACTGTAGAGCAGTAAGTGACAGTGGAACTCACTTATTGCTCTGGAATAGGTTACACACATCCCTGAACAGATATCTGGCCCCAGCCAACGTACCAAAATAATTTTCACTTTATTTTTGAAATATCTTGAAGTCAGAACACAGCTTTCAATCTTGATACCGTTTTTATGTGTTTGGATAGTTTAAGTGTGTGATTGAAAAAAACGGTACATTTGGATTGCAGGAAAGAGTGACAGAAACAGCTCTGGGGTTTATTGAGAATGAGGGTTGTATGGGGTTCAATGCCTCTCTTCAGAGTCCACGTCATCTCTTTCTGCAGAGCAAGAGCTTTGAAGAGATTTGAAACCAATTTGAAGCAGGTTTACCTTTACCAGCTGATGCTCACAAAAGTCTAAAGATCCTTTTTATCTGTGAAATGGGATTATTATGGAACCCAGTTTTTAGAATTCAATAAGAGCCAAATGCAATACGCATTCTAAATACCCAGCACAGGTACAGCATTCTGTAAGGCCCTGGGTCGATTGTAACTATGATGAACTTTATCACTCCCAGTGTGGAAGCAGTAGTCCTTAACTGAAACTTCCATTCTTATTCTATTCTCAGGTAGACATGATAAACTATAGCTAATTAAATAGTTGTGTTGTATAAAACAAAAACTATTAATGACCTGAAAATATCACCCCATCTTGGATATACAAAGAGTAGGCATACATAAACTATGTCTAGTGAACGTGAAATGGTTCCTTACTCCTAGGTGGGAAATGATGTCAGAAAAAGAATATTTCTCTCTAGCCCTCATAGCTCAGGACATATTTGAAAGTGAGATAGAAGGGAAAAAATAAAGTGAGGTACGGTAAGCAAGTCATTCCGATAGAACCCTGACCATCTCCCACAGAGGGTACAAGGAGGATGGTAATGTCCCTTCCTTGACAGTAGTCAAGCAGAGGCCATTTGGAGAATACGCAGAAGTCCAGCTACCCTGAACAATTTTTGGACGCTTGCAGAACAGCGGTGGAAATAGAGCAGTCAGAGCAATGGAAGCTGTTTGTATATGAGCCCTGAGAAAGGACCTGGGCAGTCAGTGAGTGAAAATGCTCGTGACAAAAGCAGTGCAGAAGAGCTGGCACACAGGCACAGAAAGCAAGTGCACCATAGTGGTTATTCACAGCCTGGGGAGCAGATGTTGGTGCCTGTCCCTGGGTATAACCCAGGGCAAGACCAGTGCCTACTGTGCATAGCTCATTGTCTAAAGTTGAGTGTTTTCTCCATCCCTTCTCCAAACACACACACACACACACACACACACACACACACACCCCTTTTAAATTCATCTGAAGCTTAAAGTTAAAGATCTTCTACAGGTAGATTAAAAAGAGAGACAGGGAACAAATGGCTTTAACGATATTGTTCACACTCACCCTCCCATGCTGTGACAGGATAGCATGAGGCAGGGGAGCGAGGTTTGTGGAAAGACAGCAGCATTGTTATCTACTGCTGCATGACAACATCACCACAAACTTACAAGCTTAAAGCCACACACATTTATTATCTCAAAATTCTGTGCATAGAGAGTCTGGGCATGAGTTAGGGCATGTAGCCCTTTGTAAGGCTACAAACTAGGTGTCAGCCAGGGCTGAGAACTCATCTGAGGCTCGACTGGGGAAGGGTCTACTTCTAAACTCATAAGGTTGTTAGCAGTTTTGGAGTCCTTGCAGGCTTCTGGACTAGGGGCTTAAGTTTCTTGCCAGTTGTGTGCCAAATGTCACCCTCACGTCCTTGCCACGTAACTCTCCCTATAGGGCAAATCACAATGTAGCACCGTGTTTCTTCAAAACCACAGGGAAGAGAGTCTCTCAGCATGACTGTCACTGTGATCACAGGTAGCATTATCAAGGAAGTGCATCTCGTCACCTTGGCTGTATTCTTTCAGGCCCACCCATGGTCAAGGTGAGTAAGTTAGATAAGGGCATGAATACCAGGTGGGGTAGACCATAGGAGCCAACTTAGAGTCTGTCAACCAAGACTACTATGTGTCAGGAACTTTAAAGATATGGGATAATTAATCTTTTCAAGCTTACTCTGAGGTGCGTATTAATATTACTTTATCAATGAGGAAATTGAGCCTCCCAAAGGTGAAGTAATTTGCCCAAAAGTCACAAGCTAGTAGAAATGTGTCTGGGATTTAGCAGAGGTCACAGCAAGAGTTATTTTTCCTGCACTACCCCTCTTCCTCGGGAAGACCAGGGGACAACCTCTGAGCATGGGGCAGGTGTAGCAGGTGAAATCTCTTCTCCTCTACTCTGATGGTGGAGTGGCACTCTTCTTCCCTGTGGGCACCTGGCCATCTCTAACAGAGCTGTTTCAGGTTCACTGGCCTAGAGGTCAGGCCACACAAATCACTTCAGTAAGGATTATTCTTCCCAACTCCCACAAAACCCCATCTTTAGAGTTCAATTTAAGAGGGTCTCTGTGATTACAATATTCTTTCAAATAACTTGGAAATACTTTAATTTGGAGTAGAGAGACATTATTACACTTTTTTTTTTTTTTTGGTGAACAATGTCAGATAACAGTTAGTTATAAATACCATAATAAGGCATATTTGAAAAATTCTAGTCATTTCACTAAGTCTTTCTGTTCAAAGATACAGCTTTGAGAATGCCTTTAATTTTAAAATGTGTGCATGTAAGGACAGTGGTATGTTTGAAACTGGTAAAATAACTCCAGAGTAAGATATTTGCTGTGTCATTACATACGTCATTTCTCTCACTCCAAATTTTATATAAATGCGAAAGCAATTTTAAATTTTGTTCTTAGTGCATGGTTTGAATTTATCGATCTAGGTTAGTTCTGTTCAACAGTAATACAGTGTAATGTAATATGATGTAATTAAAAAATTTTCCGGTAGCCACATTAAAAACAAAAAGAAATTGGTAAAATTAATCTTAATAATATATTTTCTTATTCTAATATAGGCAAAATCTTATAATTTCAATATGTAATCAATATAAAATTATTAATGAGCTACTTTGCTTTTTTTAATACTAAATCTTTAAAATTCAGTGTGTACTTTTCTTATAGAACATCTCAATTTAGATGCTAAATTTCTGGAAATATGTGTTCTATATTTAGTTTTTATAAAATTTACAGTTGAAAGTGTGTATTCACATACCCAAGTTATTCCAAGCATACTTAAAAGTTTTCAAATAACTGAGTCAGTGTAAGTTTTTGAATTTAAATTAATTTGAATTAAATAAGATTAAAAATTTATTTCCTTCGTTATGCTAGCCATATTTTAAGCACTCAATATCCAGGTGCGGCTGGTAGCTATCATACTGGACAATACAGGTCAAGACATGTTCATCATTATAGAAAGTTCCAGTTGACACTGCAGATTCAGGTGCTCAATAAATCATTTTGAACATCACTAAATTGGGGAGGTTAATATTATTAACAACAAATTAGAGGAAAGACCAGGCAACCAGTATTTAAATCCGCCTTGTGATTTGACCCTTTACAAAATGACAACGATGCTGCTGATGATAATGACGGTCTCTTACTGAATGCTCGTTGTGTGTCCAGAACTCTACCAAGCAATTTACAGCCTTCCAGGGCAGGTCATTTCATTCTCACCACGTTACAGATGAGGCACAGGAAGACTAGGAACTTACTCAAAGACACGTGTCTGAGAAATGAGCAGAGGACATTTCTCAGCAACATCTTTGTTTGCTCTTCTGCACCTCAGACATTAATATTTGTCTTTAAAGATTTTTTTCTGAGTGAGATTATACAATCCTTGAAGCGAGGATCCCATTGCATGCTTCCCTTCCCCCAAAGTGCTCATCATTCCCAATCCCAGACCTGGCTTGTGCCCTGCCTGTGGGGTCTTCCTTCTCCACCTGCAGCTGTTGGACTCTGAGCCAGTGGTCCACCATCACTTCAGGAGCACCAGCCTCTGGGACCTTGGGCTGGTCCTCCCAGTTGAAAAATTCTTTTCTTCGGGCACTTCCAAGTTTGCTGCCTTTCCTAGAGCAGGTGTCCCTTTCAGTTTTGCATTCTAACTATCCACATGTGTGTTTTGTCTCCCTACTTGGCATTAAGTTCCTTGAAGATGATGCCTGTTTTGTTGGGATATCTATCTCCTAAAATGCCACCTGTGCACTTAGAAATGTCTTTGGTATAAATAATTGCATGTTTTTCATGTATTTCCCATCCCGTGTGCCTACGTTTGAAGGCAGTTTACTTATTTTGCCCAAGAGGTTTTGGAAAACTCTTATTTAAGATAAGCCAAACCCTGGGAAATTCTGTCCCGAGTCTGTGTGTCATTTGGAGAGAGTAGCATGTATACAGCCTGCTGAGCTCACAAGGTCTCAAGTGAGTCCAAGTTCAAAAACAAACCCTAGTGATGTATTCTAATTGTTGACACTGTCACGGGCCATCTATGCTCCCTTGGCTGGACAATGGTGCATCCTTTGGGTTATCTCCATGGCACAACGTGGTATTCCAAGAGGAGGGATAGGAATGGCCAGTCAGATTTATTTTTGGCCACAGTGCTTAGAACTAAGGGCAGGAGGTGGTAAAGAGAACATGGGAATGAAGACTGGGACTCTCAGCCTCCGGTTTCCACTTTTCTGTGTCCCTCCTCCTCTCTGGGCCCAGATTTCCCATGTGCACATTTAAGAGTTTAAATTCAGGTTTCTTCTGGTTCTACTACTTGAAGATGAAACAGCCTTCTCATTCCCTGGTTCACAGACCTTGGACAACCTGGGCCCTGTGACAAAGGTACCAGCTTTTGCTACAGGGCACACACATCACTGAGGTTGGAGGCTTGGTGGTGGTGACATGCCAACACGGGTTTCAGCTTGTCCTGTGGGTTCCAGTTTGTGCTTGTTCTCCCAAATTTCTTTCTTGAATGCCTGTCCTGCTGATTTCAGGACCAACACAACACATGGAAACAACAGCTGCACATAAACTGTTTTACCAGCTCATTCTGTTGTGTCCATTGAAATATCTTTGTGAGCTTCCCTAGTCTGTGTCATCCTGAGTGGCTCAGTTTCCCCGATTGATCCCTGACTGACACCCTCTTCCATCTCATAGCTGCATTGTTTGGGATGTAGTCCAAGAGGTGGGGGAAGAGAGATTGAAGAGTCATGTATATGCTTGACAACCACCTCAGTACAAAAGTGTCTTCTATTTTGTCAGAACTTGTTGCTTTTTATACTGGGAAAATAGAATTATTGCTCTTGCTTCTTTTGGAAACAAATAGAATTACTCATTAAGCATTGCTGTTTCGACCACCTTTTAATTCTCACTCCCTAGTTCAGACCTTGGCCTAAGGTCTACGTTACAATTTCTACCTGCTTGCTCGGTACTGCACTTCAAGACCTCTCAGAGACCCCACATATGTGAGAGCTCCCTCCCTCCCTCTTGAGGCCAGTGTGCCATGCCTCTGCCATCCTCAGGCCATCATCACCTCTCACTTGGTCCATGGAAACTGCCTCTACACTGGTTTCTCTTCTTCTAGAAAATCCACTCCAATCCCATTTTCTACACAGCACCAGAGTGACAACACAAATATGATCATGTCAGCGTTCTGTGAAATAACGTCAGTGCCTCTTTCATTGCTCTAACCTGACTTACTACTGGCCCTTCGTTAAGTTGTCCCCAAACTACGGAAGCTATAGATTTTGGCATCCCCTGATGCCTTCCCCACAATGCACAGCGCTCTTACGCTTCCCCCCGTGAACTCAGGCCTCCTTTCCCTGCATGCACTGAGCTTCCTCTTCCTCACCTGCAGAGTCATCTGAGGCACCTGGCCTTAGTTTCTAGAAAGTGATGTCCTTCATTGTTTCATCTCCTCACAGCCTCTGGGCCTCACCTACCTGAAGATCATCTAGAGCTATCAACATCATGCACTCAATGCTTTGGGGTTTTAATGGCCCAGCTCCCTGGAGGCTCCCAGACTCCTTCTTTGAATCAAACTCAGGTGGGCTTCCAGGTTCATGAGCTGCCCCTCCATGCTCATTTTCTACACTAATTTTTATGAATTAGTTCATAGATGTTATTTCTCTGCTGTTTGGAGAGAAAACAGAAGCATTAGAGCATTTAAGTCACTTTTCCTGGTTGGCTGGAGGGGCAAGTTCACTTCTAGTAAGTGAGGTATTTAGGATTTTAACTCAAATCTGTTAAACACCAATTATTCAACATTAATTTTCATGTATGGAACATTTGAGGAGTAGGATTTGCTCATCTCTTCAGCCCTTTCTATCAGAATAGCACTACTTTGAAGAGCCTAGAGAGGGATATATACTTTTTCTTTAGAAAATAATAATTCCTGCCATTGAAATTGAATCTTGTAAGCATGTAAGCAGAGACACTGTATAGTATCAGGAAATCATGTACCCCTTCAGATTCCCTCAGTGATCTGACTGTCTCCTCCCTTCTAAATACCACCCACCTCCCAGATTTCTCTTAGTGGCACAGCCTTTGATGCTCCATTAGAGACAACTGGGAGTCTTGAGCCTGCAGGCTCATGTGCCCCAACACCAAGCCCATCTGCAGTGAGGTGCCCATCTACTTCCAGTGGTGGATGAGGCCCTCCATGCAGGGAGGAGATCTGATATCCCAAGGCTCTGTTGAACGGGACAATGCAACCTGGAGTTCTGGAGGGTTAACTCTCCATGGGTCAAATGAATGGATGCAAACAGGGAAGGGAGGGGAAGAGGTGGGTAACTCCCTCTTCTGCCTTTCTCCCATGTTCTACTCCAAGGCACAGAGTTTGCTGTAGCCTTCCTGCACAGGGCCCGGGTACCTGATGAACACAGCATGCAGCTGCCTGCTGTCACTTCAAGGCTCATGGGGAAGCAGCAGCAGGAGGATTTGTCACTTCTCCTGGCATCATAAGTTTCTTTGCCTTTATGTCCCTTCATTCTCTCTACCCTGGGTTTGCACCTCCCAAATGAAGCTTCAGGTTTTGTTTTCTAGATGACTCAGGATAAGACAGAAGCCCAGCTGTGAAGGCTACCCATGTCCATCCCTTGCTGCACTGTGGGATGGAGCTGAATTACAAAATCAAGAGTCAACACATTCAGTCCCAACAATGCCTTTTTCAAGGAATGCTGTGCTCAGAGCAAGATCAAGTGACGGAACACGGCACTTGAGATTTCAAGGCAAATGCTTTTTGTGTCATAATCAAGATGGTGAGCTTCACACATTACAAAAAAGAAAAAGAGAAAACCCAACTCATAAAACAAGTATTGATGTTGCATTTGGGAACAGCTGCAGCCAGCCTGTGTGCAGGACTACACATAAAAGATTATCTGCCCCAAATCAATCTCTGCAGTTCTGGAAGAAGAGAGAAGACGGAAATAGCTCTTTGTGGAGATGAGTGACAGGTTCTGGCCAGGCATTCTTTGTTAGTATAACAGGCGAGAATTAGACAAATTGGAGTTGGAAAGTACTCCTGTGACAATGAGGCTGGCGGGTCTGCAGAACAACAGCAATCACGCCTGCACGATGTGTGCATTCCTGTCCCCAGCTCCTTTTAAATAATCCAGGCTGTGACACTTTCCCTGGGAAGCTGACCTCCAAATTAGGCAATATGTTTATATTACACAGTGTAATCTGTCCTAGAAGCCAGATGGAGAGGTGCAGAGGAGCTAGCTTGGGAGCCTCCTGATGTGTTGTTCATTCACTCATTCATTTTTTCATTCATTGAATCCAGGACTGTCCAGTAGAACTTTCTGTTATGGTGGAAGTGTTCCATAACTGCACTAGCTGAAACCGAAGTCACCAGCCACTTGTGACTATTGAGCTCTTGAAATGGGGCTAGAAACTGAATTTGTTATTTTATTTAATTTTAGTTAATTTAAATAGCTATATGTTGCTAGTGGCTACCTTATTGGATGGTATAGCTAAACATTCATTCATTTAAAAATATTTACCGATTATCTACTAAGAGAACTCTTAGAAGTTGCTTGATAAGTATTTTGAGGGGACAGTGGGAACTCAATATAGTTTTTTAAAAATTTTATTTTTAATGATGTGAGGGAGATAAGCTGGGTTCACAAATATTTACAATAAAATAGAAACTAAATTTTGTAAGATGCACATATAATTTTATGAGAGTAGGTTACATATATCTGATGATAGAATCATTATATTTATTTATTTATAATTATATTGATTTAAACTAATTTTAAATGGACAAGGCAAAGATTAGGTATCTATTTATTGGAAAGATGTATTTGTGTTGAACCTGAAGTGGAATTCCAGGCAGAGAGAGCAGAGAAGGGTGCATATAGAATCCCAGAAACAGCTTTTTGGTACATAATAGATTAGACAAGAAGGGTCCAAAGATTGCACCAAGAAGCAGAAGGAGTTACCTATTATCTTCATCCAGGAAATAAAAAGGCAAATTTTCTGCATGTTCAAATTAGAAAATATATTGTATGAAAGAAAAACTACAGAGAATTTCTGATCAGAATATGTAAGTCATGATCACAAGTTGTTACTTAATCATTTATCACCCCCCAAACAAACACTGGTGGTTTTTCGAACAGTCTAGGCCAACCTACTGAATTACGGTGAGAAAATCCCAGGAGAAATCACAGTAAGCCTTGTCCCATAGCAGCCTGTTTCAAGCACCTCTTATTTAAATACACAGTGTCAAGTTCACCATAAACAGCAGACTGGTCTGATGTTCACATTTGAGGAGTTATTATTTTATACTGGTAGCAGTGACAGGTTTTTGCATACAAGTAGTGATGATAACATTCTGAGCAAGAATTTTAGTTTTTGGAAATACAAATTGTGACTCAGGGATGGAATGTCTGTATCTTCAAAGTAGACAAATCCTTTGCAAAAGTCAAATCATGATTGTCATCCAGTAAAAGGAAAATGGAAGAAATCTTCCTGAACTTCCTCTTCTGTTAACAAGAACAGGAAGATGATCAAGTTTGCGTCTAGGAAGGCCTTCGTATATTACAACCATGGCCACATTTAACCTTCAGAGTCCTTTGGGGTAGGTAATAATCATCTGGATTTATGGGTAAAGAAGTCTAGCTCAGTGCAGGCTCATAACTTTTTAAAGTTCATACAGTCAATCTGTTTCAAACAAAGTTAAGCTGGTCTTACTCCAGAGCTGTTGTCTTTTCCAGGACATCATGCCTCTTCCAAGTTATATAAATAAAAGACAATCACCCAGCTCATGATTATTTGTGGTTGAATGTGACATTATCCTTAAAGAAATGTTATGGATTTTAAGTCGAAATCAGAGTAGGGCACATGTGGTTGAATGGAACTAGGGGGACTTCATGGAGGAGGTCCCACTGGAGGTGAATTTGAAATGCAGATAAGATTTGACAGTAGAGTAGAGGTAGAGTGGGGAACGGGGGCAGGCAGCCTAAATGACAGAAATACTTATTAAAGAATCTGTGTCTTTTTTGTCTGAAGATTGAGAGGGAGAACAAATCTGTGAATTAAGTGTAACGGGATGCTCTGTGGCTGAGAAGAGCCCCCCTGTATGTGTAAGATATGTACCCTTAGAAGAAGGGACAACCTGCTATTTCATAGCTTTAAACTAATATATATTTTTTTAATCTACCAAAGAATAGAAAATTTAACTCTGGGCCACAATAATTAATCATTTGGGGGAAATGATTTCATTCAAAAATATTAATTCAGCAAACTTGTTTTGGCCTGGTACTGGAGATAGGCAAATAAGACCAATGTGGTTTGTTCCATGAGTGCAGGCATCTGGAAAGACAGGCATTGCCTGTTTTAAAGAAGCACAAACTTACGTAGAGCCGGTCTTGACCTTGTTTGGGGATGTTGGAGGAGAGTTCTCAGAATGTCGCCTGGAGGTGCTTGAAGGAGAGGAGTTTGCAAGGCTCAGGAGTGAGCAATGGGGCGGGGAGGGCTAGTGTCTCAGGCAGAGGAAAGAGCATGTGGAAGGCCCTGATGTCGAGAATCAATTAGCTTCTTAGCTTTCTTCAAAAATGGACAGGCAACCTTTGGAGCTGAAGTCTGGGGATGCAAAGCAGAGAGCAGCAGGAGGGGAGGCTGCAGGATATCCCAAGTCCAGAGCGTGCACAGCCTTATGAGGTGGGAAGGGGAGATTTCATCCTGAGCACCCTGTGTATTCTGCAGATGGAAAGCAAATGCCATCTACCATTCTGGGCAAAACTGAAGTAATGATGAACCTGAACACATGAAAAAATGTTCCAAAAGTTGCAGTAAAGTTTGCAGAGATATAGTTCCCTAAAAACATAAAGGATTTGCAAACTGAGAACATAGCTTCTCCATGTGTACATGCATACAGGTCACTAATGGTTTGCTCTCGGAGATAGGAAGCCTGTGTGTGTTTCTGTTTATGCATTCACTCATCGTGGACAGTGAGCACAGAGCCACAGGGCTGAGGAGAAACAGGCCTGGTGCTTTCCCTTTACTTCCAGCTGGACACCATGGGAAAGGATGGAATCTGACTTTTTTCTGCCCACAGTTGACATGCTACTCAAAGTATTCAAGACTGAATAACCCAAAATATACTAGAGTTCAACCATTATGCACTGATGTAGTTTTATCTTCCTTTTGGGTCTAATGAGGTTTCCCCAAAGGGGAAGTGGATATTCCCACTGTCAGTCTCCTATGATGAGACTAACTTGGGGATAAAAAATTAGGATGGGCGAGACCAACGTTAGACCAGAGAAAGGAGAGCTCTTTTCTATTTGAGACCACTTGAGAATTTGGAGCTGAGAACCCTCATGTAAGGCAAAGCAGCCTGCTCCCTGTTAGATGGAGGCTGATGGGTCACAGAGAGAGAGACAGCAGAATCACAGAAAATCATCCTGTTTGGGATGTCCTGTTTGGGACAGACAGATGGTGGATGAGTTTGTGGTCATTAAAAGTTGTAGAGTCATCTAACAGTTGCCAGTTTATTCTGTGTTCTTTTGTTCTGCTGTCCTGGTAGGGCACTGTTTCCGTAAGAGAAGAGCCCAGGGCTGGCATTGCAGCCCAGCAGAAAGCATGCAGCCCTTCTTCCTGAGCTCACATGAGGTTGGGAAGTGACTGAGAACCTGGGACTTGGTTGGAGTTTGAAAGTGGGGCTCGTTTTGTAATGTAAAAATTTAGAAGAATGGGAGCTTTTACTGTTGCCCAGGTTGGAGTGGGCATACCCAACCAGGAGGAAGGGGAGAAACAAGGCCTGGAGGGCTCCTGAAGAGGGTGTTGAAGGGAAAGCTTGTGCAAACCCGCTAGCGAGTTTGGAGGACATGGGTAGGTTGGTGTCCTTATGGTTGAAGTCTTGGAGGGATGCTGGGAGGAGAGCATGAGTTGTAAATAGGCCACATCCTGAAGAATCTCCTGTGCTGTGCTGAGAAGGTTACATATGGAACAAAGGACTAAATTTAAAGAGGGGAATGGCATAGTCAGATTTGGATTGTCAACAGATTGCTCTGTTTTTAGTAGAGAGAATGGAGCAGAGGAGGCACGTTTGGTGGCGACTGTGCAGACACAGGCAAGAGGAGCATATCCTCAGTCAGTGATAGTGACGCTGGGGAGGGAGGAGGGAGGGATATTTGACAGCTGAGGAATGGAACCTCGGAAACTGGGATGAATTAGTCAGTGGACGCTGGGGTGAGATTACCAGTTTACACACTTGTCTGCAGCCGTTGCCAACAACTAGCACTATCTATATAACAGGGATGGACAGATGCTGGTCTTGGTCAAACCGTCTAATTTCCTGATTAGTGTGAATATATTGTTAAAATATTCATCAAGTGATTAGATTAAAGAGACTGAATTTCATTCCCTATTTCAAAACAGAATGCTTAGGAATTGCAGCAGATCCACAGAAAAGCAACAGGGGAGCTACATTAGATGGAGACTAGAGGATTCCCAGTAAGAGCTAAGGAGGTGGGGTTGTGATGAGGAAACTGGTCCAGGAGGCAAAAGGACTGAAATCCAGCTAATTGGAACGTTTAAGACCCAAGCTCAGTCAGTTACATTCAGATGTTCATAACCATGAAACCACCAAAAGCAACTGGTTTCAAATATGTAAAGCGTTTCTTGGGGAGGACACTGTCGCATATTCTTTCTCCAGGGAAGGGTGGAAGAGGAGTCGTGTGTCACAGCCGGTGTGCTTGGTTAGTGAGCAGCAGGAGGAATCCCTCTCCCTCCCCTGAGTAAACACTGTAGAGGCCACCAGGGGAGGATGGTGTTGAGATTAAAGCCCTGGGAAGTCTTCAAATGTCTCCAGCTCTCCTGTATGCTTCCAGAACTGTCTCATCAGGAAGCAGGAGACTGAAGCTTACGACTTCCTTTACCTATGCAGTTCTGAAATTTTGTGATAAATTAGATCCACTGTGAGCATCCTTTCATGTTTGCGAAAGAGTTGAGCCAAAGCAGGTATTCCATCTTTATGAGGGGAAATTATATTTTGGCTCTAATTAAATCCATAGGCATGCAAATAAGTCTACAATATTTGTAATGGTTCCTATGTTTTTGAAGAAGCAATTATTTAATACCAGTAAGTATTAATGACCTGAAGGAAAAATGCATTAAATTTAGGTACTGTTAATTTATAATGATCTGAAGTAAAGGAGATCTAGAAACTATGTTTGCACTCTCTTACAAAAAAATTGAGGACTTGACGTACTTGTAGCAACAAGTTTGCTGAAAAGTAGATAACACTTTCTCAAGCAAACTTTTAAATTATTAATAATGAATCTGTAAATCTTATATCAGTATATTTAATATCCATCTCTTTTATTGCCCTGGAGGATGTGTGTACTTTCTCTAAATCTCCTTCATCCTTTCCCTCCCAGTATTGGGAAGAATGGACTCCCCGCACCGCCTCCAGCACTTTCAGCGCTTCTAATGCGGTGGTTGTGGCACGACACTGTGAGATGTTTATGCGTCTGTCTCCCCAGTAGATCCAGAGTTCCAGAATATCATGGACCAGGACTCAGTGCTCTCTGTATTACTGGCTTTAGTCCCAGGACCTTGTATAGATTAGAGTTTCCGTCATTGCTTGATGGATTAAAAACTTGTTCCAAAAAATGATGACTGCTAATGGATAGCATTATTAGTCATTATATCTATTTGAAGACAGAATAGCTTTTGTTTTACAACAGTGTCACAAACCCAAATGCTCTACACACACAATATATATATATAGATACACACACGAGTGTACTTCAAAAACTTTGTGGAAAAATAGAATGAAAAGATAATACAAAACAAGAAGGGAGTGGCTTATGGCCCAGCAGGAGATGGCATGCCTTCCCTCAAGGTCTTCTTAGTTAAAAAGCAGAGAAAGAATAAAAGGAAAGCAGTAAGGAGTACCTAAGCCACCTTGTGCATTCAAATCACACAGAAGAGGCAGGCACGGTTCATTTTGCTCACTGCTGTGTCTCTAGCACTTATAACTGTGCCTGGTACAGGTAACATATGATAGGTACTTCTCACATGAATTATTGGAAGAATCAAATGACTGGGTCAAATAAAACCCTTTTACAGGCTTGCTGTAGTCCCCAAGAGAGCCAATTTACAACATCGTTTTATAAAGCATACTCTAATTCATTATTTTCCCTAATTTGGACTAGCTTCTTTCCTGTACATTCCCCATCTCCATTAAAATCACAGGCTTTTAGCACCAAGTGGGCCTCTTGAAATGATCTCATTCCAGTTAGCATCGCTTGTTTCTGTTGGGCTTGGCTCTATATATTCTCATAGTATTTTCTTTCTTAAAAAGGAATGAATAAACCCAACCCAAACCAAACCAAACCAAAAAACAGCCATGGACAGCTTTTGATGGATTAACCCTAGAACCATACTAATTTCTTTGAAACTCTGGGACATTTGCTTTTTAGCAGTGGGACTTTGAAAGACTATAGATGCTAAATCTTTATTTGCACTATATATAGATGAATTCACTGAGTTTTCTGACATAGATCCTATTTCAGTGCCTGTGGCACATTAGTGTTAAAGCAGATTTCCATTCAATGTATCATTGAAAACACCCCAAGAGGAGAGTTGGGAAAAACTGGATAATTAATAATAACGGTTCCCAGAGAGCCGCGCGTCGTTGGCTCGTCGGCGCTGTCATGGCGGGTGCGCTGAAGAAGACCACGGGCCTTGTGGGGTTGGCTGTATGTGAGACTCCACACGAGAAGCTAAGAATATTATACAGAAAGATTCTTGGTATTCTTGAGCAAATTCCAAAAAATGCAGCATATAGGAAGTATACAGAACAGATTACAAATGAGAGGCTGGATATTGTTGAAGCGGAGCCAGATATTAAAAAATTAGAAGACCAACTTCAATATGGCCAAATAGAAGAGGTAATTCTTCAGGCAGAAAATGAACTAAGTCTGGTGAGAAAAATGATTCAGTGGAAACCATGGGAGCCGTTAGTGGAAGAGCCTCCCGCCAACCAATGGAAATGGCCAATATAATCATTAAATGACTTTGGTGGGTTGATGGGAAGCTAATATGATTAAGTGTTCTGTTATATTAAAAATATTTCCATGTTATTGACATCAAGAAAACTGATAAAAACATATTTAGGAAACTTGTTAAAATTAGTGATTATGGTTATAGGGTTGTGAATCAGTTTTTAGTTTGTATTCACTCAGATTATTTCAAAGATTATATTTCTTTGAACAGAGAAGTTGTGGAAAGATTTGAAAGTTACTTAGAAAAATTTCTACAGATCTTTATTGCAGATGCCATAATTGAAAGGTAAAGTATCTTTAGTAGTATCTTCAATATGTCATTTAATTTTTTTTATCCTGAAAAAAAAGAGAAAAGGCACTTGATTATTATTGTCTAAATAGATTTATAGGTCACTGTTTGAAGTGAGGTAATAAGAGAATATTTTCAAATGTGATAAATGTCAAAAGTACCTGGTGATAAAATTTAAAATTGTGATTAACCTCTTTAGCTGTGATCCTATGAATATAAAGTAAAATTTAAATATATATTTACATACTGAAAAAAAAATAAATAAAAAAAAATAATAACAAGGAATTATTTCTAGGTGTGATGATAGTATTGTTGTTCAGCTTTTACAAACTCTTATTTCTTATTAATTCATAATTACTGAATTACATGTAGGTGACATAACACTATGCCCGGGTTTTACTTCCAAAACATCAAAGAAGAGTGGAAGTGGTGGAGGTAGATTCATTACATCCTGTGTCTACTTGTATACGTATTTGAAATTTTCCACTTTTGAAACAGTGGAAACATCAAAAGCAATATATTCAGATGTACTAATAGTGATCAGATTGTCAATTGTATCTTTATTTTAGCTCAGCTTAGCTGCTGATTCCTAAGAGGAATAATAATTCAGCAGGAATGTGCAGTCATCTTATTTAGCCTCCTCACTTTATGGGGTAAGGAATTGAGCTCAGAGACGATAAGTATTTGTTCAAGGCCAAGTCAGTTTTAGGGGTCTGGGACCATGAGAGGGAAGAGGAGGGGGACACAATGAATCTAGCCTGGAACACCAAGCTGAGGAACTTGGATTTGGAAGGAGAGGCAAAGTGGGGCAGAGCATTTCTAGAGAGGAAAGGAGATGAAGATGTTGTTGGGGGAAGATTTTCTAATACGCAGACCAGACACCAGCTGCGGAATCCTGCCTCAGGCTTTTCAGTTCTCCAGATCCAAACCCCATTGACCCCTGATTCCAGAAGTGGCTGTGGACATGGAAAGGAAGAACCCAGAAAACCATGCTGAGGCATTATCATCAGCAAGCTTTGTGGTCCATTAGATTTACAGGACAAGGGAGAAAAGGAGAGAGTGGGGAGGATCCCTGTTCATGTGGTCTCAGATAAATTTTGCGCCCTTAGAGGGAAGATGAGGACTAGTGGCTATATGCCCGAATGGTGGCCAGCCAGCATGTGAGACTAAGGCAAAGAGAGAACCAAAGCAATCCTCGTTACCAATGAATTTAATAACTCAGGCAAACCTCATACACCTCAGATACGTGTACTCACTCCTGAACTTGTACTTGCTTAAATATAAATAGATGCTACTTATCAACAACACAAAATTAAATATTATATGTACCTAAGTTAGCAACAGCTGTGTTTTGCTGCTTTAGACTAGAGCACAGCAGGCATTTTCTACACCATTTCAGTCCTAAGAAACAAAAACACAGACAAAGCAGGAATAATGGACAATAAGCCATATGTTTGCATTACTTTGAAAAAGCTCAGTTGTAAAGAACCAGAGACGGAGGCAGGACTACATCTTCCCACTCCTGTTGCCACCTGCCTCCTTAAAAAGCTTAGATATAAAGGTATCCAGGACTACATTCCCAAAGCTTTTCCTAACATTTTGTCATGCCATCAAAAGAGGCCAGTCTGTATTTTTAAATATGATTTAGTAAAAAAAAGAAAGAAAGAAAGAAAGTGTTGCCTTTGGAATCAGTGAAATTGGATTGAACTCCAGGCTAGGTGATCAGAGGTGAATTATTTAAAGCCTTAGTTTCCTGATTATATAACGAGAAGCTATTATCTGCCTTGCAGATATTGCAACCACTGAAAGAGCTCCTACTTTAATGTGCCAAATCATTGAACAATTATGAAAACTCCAGAGGGTCAGGATGTTTTACTTTAGAAACATGTGGAATATAGACATGTAGGTTCCATGTAGGAATATATGTCCCTGGACCCTGCATCAGGGTCAGTGCCTCTGCAGGACAGATGTGTGGTAAATGTCTTGGTAAAGTGCCTTGGTTAAAAGAAAAATAAAATTTTTTATACAGTTATTTGCATCAGCAACTGACAAACTCCATTCCTCATCTATTACATTCCAGTGATCCAAATCTTGAGAACACACCATTAAGTATATCTTTTATTGAGAAACAGGGATTAATATCAACTGCTAAAAATAAATCCAGGCACTAGGCTAACTGTATTCGCCATGCCAAATTATGACGTGATTGACGGTGGGGTAATGACACATAGATAATTTTTGAAATACCTGTTTCCTTTCAAATAGAAAACTGATTTTTATTTTTTCATGCTTTTCTCAAACAGAAGTACCCTCTTCTCTCATTTATATTCCAGTGCTGCAAACAACATGTATGGTCATAAGCCACCAGTTCCAGCAAAGCCAGCCTGCCATGGCTATTTTGCAGAGGGGTAGGTAAAATTAGCGAGAAGCTTTGTTCCAACGATGTAATAATGGCTACATGTCGTGAATATTATGTGCGGCAGGTGCAGTGGCTCCCCAGAGATGACCACACCCTAATTCCTGGAATTGTGAATGTATGATGCTTCATGAAGGGAGGAAGTTGACAGATGTAAAAAGGTTTATAGACCTTAAGATAGGGAGATTTCCATGGCCTTTTGGGGTGGGCACAATCTAATCATATGAACACTTAAAAGCTGAAAATTTCTCAGCAGAAGAGAAAAGGCAGAAAGAGAAATCAGCGAGATTCCAAACATGGAAGTGACTCTATCTGCTGTTGCTGGTGTGGAGAAGGAGGGACAAACAAATAGTCTCCACGCTTACAGCCAGCAAGGAAAGGGGGCCTCAACCCTGCAGCCAGAAAGTCAGAATTCTGCCGGCAATCCGAATGGGCCTGGAAGTGAATTCTCCCCACAGAGCCTCAAATAAGAGCCCAGCCAGCTGACATCTTGAGTTCAGTGCAGGCAGACAGGGACAGAGGGACTAGCCACCACCACCTGGACTTCTGATCTATGGAACTGGGGGACAATACATTTATGGGGTTTTAAGCCTCTAAGCATGTACTAATTTGTTATAGCAACGATTAAAACACAGCAAAACATACAATATGGAATCCTGAAGAACCGGACCTGAAGGAAGGGATCTCCTGAGCAATAGAAATGGACACCCCTTGCAGAGATGTATATAACTTATGAGGAAGACATCAGAGATGCAAAAAAGTGGTCCAAGAGTTGGGAAATATTTGTAGAAAATGTGAAGCTTTCCCGAATGCTGAGTGATGTTGAGCATTGTTTCATCAAGACCACACTGAAATTCCATCTCACTCCAGTCAGGATGGCTAATATCCAAAAGACTGTGAATGATAAATGCTGGCGAGGTTGCAGAGAAAAAGGATCCCTCCTACACTGTTGGTGGGACTGCAAAATGGTGCAGCCTTTATGGAAAATGATTTGGAGGTTCCTCAAACAATTGCAGATAGATCTACCGTATGACCCAGCTATCCCACTGCTGGGAATATACCCAGAGGAATGGAAATCATCATGTCGAAGGTATACCTGTTCCCCAATGTTCATCGCAGCACTCTTTACAATAGCCAAGAGTTGGAGCCAGCCCAAATGTCCATCATTGGATGGGTGGATACAGAAAATGTGGTATATCTAAACAATGGAATACTACTCAGCTATAAAAACGAATGAAATACTGCCATTTGCAATGACATGGGTGGACCTAGAGAGAATTATATTAAGTGAAATGAATCAGGCACAGAAAGAGAAATATCACCTGTTCTCACGTATTTGTGGGAGCTAAAAATAAATAAATAAATACACAAAAACCTGGGGGGGGGAGGGAAGAAGACACAACAATTACAATTCCTTGGAGTTGTTAAGACAAGTGAACAGATATGATGTAGATGGGTGGGAGAAGGGAGAGGGAGGAGGAGGATTCGGTAAAGGGACACAAAAATCAACCACATGGTACACTGATAAAATAAAATTAAATTAAAAAAAGAAAAAAAAAAGAAAATGTGGAGCTTGGTGGTGGTGGCTGTGAGTGGGTATGTGTATATAGAAAAGCCTTCAAAACCTGGATTAAAAGCAAAATTGTTTGGATAAGGGATACAAAGAATAATTATGATTTGTAATGATGAATATGCTAATAATATTGATTCAATCATCACATATTATACACAAATACTGATAGTCAGCTCTGTACCCCATAAATATATATAATCAATTATGTTTCAATTAAAATAAGTTTAAAAAAAGCAAAATATTTGAAATAAGCATTACTTGTTTTGTGTAAATTTAAAGCCATGTTTTCTTTTAAGTTTTCATAATAGGCACATATTTGAATGTGCAATTTAGGTAAACTCTAATTACACATTTACATATTGAATTCATTTTGAAAAATGATTTAATTTTTATAACAATTGAAGTGACAATGTTCTGAACTTTAATCAACATTTCAAGATTTAGCAAACATTTCTTGAGTACATATGTATTTATATATGTGTGTATGGAGCAGGAGTAAATCTAAATGTTGTGAATAAATGGTGTGAGGGTATACAGCAAAGCTGCTTAAAGCAGACAAAGAAATAATATTCCCTTGCAAGATACTATTTAGTGCATGCTTTAAATGTGAGATAGTCCTGAATGTGTAGGGTGAGGAATTTACTTTGGAAAGGTAGGAACTACAAAATTGTAGAGAATAACACTTGCAAAGTCATAGAGGTACACATGAAGATGATTAGCTTAGGTGGTAAGGTAACGCTGTAAAGTTTCAAGAGATTCTAGTCTAAACTGCATGTGGGGCAAGAGTGGCAGAAGTAAAGTGTAACATTATAAGTAACGTCTAGATTATGAAGAGCCTAGCACATCACTAAAATTTTTATTTTAGTTTCTAGTCCATAAGGAGTACTCAGAAGATTTTTTTTGTTTGTTTTTAAATTATGGGCCACAATTTCCTGCTTCTGTACAGGTCTAGTAATTTTTCATATTTTGTTGAACATCATATGTGGTATGTTGTCAGAAGTCTTGCTTATGTCACTGTCTTTTAATGATTATTGAGTTTTGCCCTGGCAGGTAGTTCACTTACTAGTGACTCTCTTCGATCTTGTCAAAGCTTGATTTTAGGCCTTGTTAGCCCGGGTCTAGAGTATTCTATAATCTAGAATGTGGTTCACATAAGGTGTGAACTTTCTGATGTTCCAGCTGAACATCGTGGTGTTAACAAAATCTCTCCCCTGTGGCTGAGCCAGCATATCAACATGTCCCCGCACTGTGCCATTTAGGATCTTTTATCTACTGTCAACCTCGTAGCCCCTGCTTTCTGGTAGTTCTCAAGGAGTCTCCACCTAAGCATATGCACCCCAGCCTTTGGTCATGGACCTGCAGGGGACCCTCAAACAGACTTCTAGGCTCTTTCCTCTAACTAGCTCTGGTGCCTTGCCCAGCAACTTTAGCCCAGCTAGTGAACTCTGATCTCTGACTCCTAAACTCCTCAGGACCAAGACGCTTACTTGTTCTACTTGTTCTCTACCTCCCTGCGCTACGGTTAGGAAATTGTCCCTGAATGGATTGCTTGGGTGAAGGCAGGGCCCACCTCATGTATTTTTATTCTCATAAGGGTCACAGTCTTGCACTGCCTATTAACCAATGTCTGAAAACAGTCACCTCAAAACTGTTTATATTTGGGCTGACCTGCGGCTGGGAGAGTGCGGTGCTGACAACACCAAGGCCACGGGTTCGGATCCTATATAGGGATGGCCGGTTCGCTCACTGGCTGAGCGTGGTGCTGACAACACCAAGCCAAGGGTTAAGATCCCCTTACTGGTCATCTTTATAAAAAATAAAACCATAAAAATAAAAACCGTTTATATTTTTTATGGTGAAAGGGCTAGTCTGGTTGCAATTAATCTGTTAAAATCAGAAGCTGAGTGGGATGATGGCATAATACAATTTGTATTAAAAAAAAAAAGTAGCAATTATTATACCAAAAAGAAACAGAGAGAAGAGTACGTTTTTGAATGATGTTTAGCAGAATTATCTGACTGTGGTGATGGATCCATTTGAGAATGAAGGAATGGGAGGAATTCACAATGACAACGTGAATTGCAGCAGAAATTTTTGTATTGAAGGGTGAAATTTAGATTAGAGGAAATCTCGAAAATCAACACAAATTGCTTTTCTACCAACTTTCTGGTCCTGCTACTTTGGCTTAGGGATGGTGATACTCGACGGGGTTGAGAAGCTAGGATGTTTCAAAAACAGACATTTTGGATAAAATTATCCAACACTGTATCAAAATCATTAAATTTTCATTTAGATGGCATATTTGAGAGCAAATTTCATTAAGTCATTCTAATTCAAAATCAGTGTTCTGTATAGTCACTCAAGGTATTTCCAGTATTTTCCATTTTCATTTTCACTGGAATTCATTATTTTCTCTGTAAATTTTACAAAAAAATAGTTTATTTGTCTGTAGTTTTGGTTTCTAGAAAATCTTACAGATTACAACTTTTGCTATGTGCAATTTCATGTGAGGACTATTATTTTTATTAAGTTCAATTATTGTAGGTAACATTTTATAAGTCCAAAATTCTGTCAATATTTTATCTTCTAAAAGTGTAAATGACTAATAAATTTTATCATTTAGAGTTTTTTCTCCTTTCATTTTTACTTCAGTTTATTTTTTCTGCTAATAATGTTATTATATACTGGATAAAAGACTGATAATTTGTATTCATGTCATAGCTAATCCATGAAAAAATGAGGAGAAATTCCAGAATTTCTGTGTTGTCAAAACTTTTTAACTGCATCAAAATTATTTTTCGACTTTTAGGTATTTTATGTGTCCTAGGGTTGCTCTGCCCTTAAGAGGCTTATCCTCTTCTGGGATAGAGTCTCTGGCTTTCATCAGATAGTTTCCAGATTGTAGGGTATCTGCTTTGGATTCTGCTTGCATGGATAATGTTCAGCTTTGACAAATGTTTTATTCAGTTATTATTCTTGGTTAATATTTCATACACTGACTAGACCTAGTGAGAAAAGCAAGCTAATTGCTAAGTTCCAAGATTCCACGGGAGTCATAAATAGGTAAATCTGGAATAATGTAAGTTTAGCCAAAGCCATGTGGCATAGTGGCTGCTGAGTCTTGAAAGCACAGCAGGTCAACATGAACTCGGATTTAAAATTGGTACGGTCAAAACATCCTGCTTCACTCAGAAACTATTTCTAGATTCTAAGAAGCAGTTAAGAAAGAAAGTAGAAGTAAATTCTCACCTCTAGAGTTGTAAAGGTGATAAGATAGCACTCTAGAAAGGGTGTGCTGCAAAAGCAAATTTTATGGCCACAAAAGCATTTTTCTCTTCAAAATTAGTTAAGTTAAAAAAAAAAAAAAAGTAACTACTAGCCAAATCCTCCAGCACAGCTTTTCACCTTTCCCCACTATCCGCTTTGTTAAATGCGTCGCATTTTCTGAGAATTTACTGTCAATAATTGCTGATGAATTATTTTGTCTCAGTCTTGTGAAAATGAAGAGTTCCCTGAAACGGGGTTATCTTTCTGACTGTGTAGTTTATTTCTTCATGTGGTATATTTCCAAAGCAGGCCAACTTTTTTATGTGGTGTAGGTATCAGGGAAGAGAGAAACAGCATCTGAAGGAGGCATTGGCAGCTGTGTGATCTGATCGAGGGTGTTGCTGCTAGTGATGCAGAGGGTTGAGTGTGCAGTGCGGACCAGGAGGGTCCACAACAGGAAACCAGGGTGTATTTCCAAAATTCATTTTATGTTGTTCAGTAATTACAAAACTAAATCTAAGTGTGCTGTTTGCTATGCAGGTCTAGAAAATGCTATTATGTTTCTGCCTTTTAAAAAATCTTTTAACCAGGAGATTTGTAATGAAAAAATTCAGAACACATAGTACTACTTTATTTAACCCTTACTACACAAGCTATTTGTTAGTGATTAGGATTCCTGCTTAACTGATGAAAAAGTGGTTAAATGACCTGCACGAAGTTGCACAACCAGGACCAGCTTTTCTCAGCAATTCTTCTTTCAATAACTATACTGTCCATCTGGCTTGCAATCTCTATCCTTTAACCGAAAATTACTATAACTTCCAAATTTTTTTTTTACAAATTTTTATTGCTTATATTAAATAATGAATGCTATAGACTGAGTATTTGTGTCTCCCCAAAATTCATATGTAAATCTTAGTCCCCAAAGTGATGGTCTTAGGAGGTGGGATCTTTGGGAGGTGATAAGGTCATAAGGGTGGAGCTCTCATGAATGGGATTAGTGCCTTCGTGAAAGAGGCCCAAGAGAGGTTGTTTAACCCTTCCACAATGTGAGGTTATAACAAGAAGACAGACATCTATGAATCAGGAAGTGGGTACCCATCAGAGACTGAATTTCCCATTGCTTTGATTTAGGACTTCCCAGCCACTAGAACAACAGAAAATCAATTTCTGTTGTTGAGAAGCTACTCTTGTGATTTTTAAGGTTGTACTTTCCTTCTAATTTGGTTCTAAGGTCTTTCTCAAGAGTGACCATAAGCCAAGACAACTGCTTTCTGGTTTCTAGGAAAGCCCTGACCAGGGGAAATTAAGTTTTGGGCATGTCTATCCAGTGAGATTGAATGAGGATGTGAAACCAAAAATGCATGAAACAGAAGAGACTTATTCCTTACAAATCCAAGAGAGGTTTGGGTGCTGACAGAAGGCTGACAGGAAATCTGTAGATGGCAGGGATCTCAATTAGTGGGTAGAAAAGCGAAAGTGTAAATGAGAAAGAGAGAGAGAGAGGAGAGATAGAACTTGTGGGGCTATGCCTTTATTAAGGTCCATGGGTGCCACCACAGGAAGTGCCCTGGGCTCTCCCGAGCTGAGGCAGTGGGGGGCTGAGGGCCTTGGTCATGCCCCCCCAACACGAGCACCTAGCCCAGTGATGACCAGCAAGCTGCAGCAAGAAGGGCCCCAGGTTCCTGAGCTGGGGACGTAGGAGGTGAGGGCTTTTGCCACACCCCCCTGACATCTGCACCCAGCCTGGCAATGACCAAGCCACTGCTGGAAGCCCCCCCCCCCCGATCTCCCCTCTGGGAATGTGGGGGGTGCCATAGGCCTCAATCCCACCCCGCCTCCTTCCTCCTTCTTCCATCCCATTTCCTTCCCTGTTCCCCTCTCCCCCTCCCTCCCAACTGCTCTGCAACGATATCACAGAATGTAAAAAAAAAAAAAATTAATAAAAAAAAAGGGTCCATGGGCATTAGTCCTTAGGCTTTTGCTCATGGGTTGTGGAGCCCCCAAAGGAAACAAACACTTATTCACATAACTCTGGCATTGACCATTAGGTTTTTATTGTGGTCAGCAGCTCTGGAAAGTGCTGGGATTTGGGTCAGGGAGATGAGGAACAACCATATGCAGAGGGGAACTTTTTACTAGGCCAAAGGAGACAGGGTATGACTAGGTTTCAAACAACTTACGTCAGGCCTAAAAATCGATGCCGAGGCAGCAATTATATTAAACACACTTATGATAGCTACCCAGTGTATGGTAGTTTTTTATAGCAGCCCAAATAGACTAAGACAAAATATAATTATTAATATTTGATTCTATGACATGGAAAGAGTATAAAGACCAGCAGCAATACAAACCTTGGTGTTTCCACATCGTCAGTTTCTCTGCTGCTCACCCTGTGCAATCTTCCCTGGTCCAGTTCTGACCCTGCACTCCACACCCTGCAGCACGTGTCTGTCATCATGCCCCAACTTCCCTTTGTAGCTTACTGACTGATGCATGCATCTATGGCTAATATTCAATTGTTAAGCACTTATATGCCTGTTTGTAAAATATTAAAATACTTCCTGATCAGTTGATAAATAGTCACATCCCAAGCCCTGTGCGCCCACCTGCCTGGCCATTCAGGCCTATTTCGTGGGATCTTCTGGACCTTTCCATGATCCATAAAACAAAGAGTTTCTACCTGGTACCTCCAAGCACCTCCAGGAAACTTCTCCAGCATCAAGGCCAGCATCTGTCCTGTGTGGTCAGTACCTGTGCTGTATCGTGTGTTAAACATTTTGAGGATCTCTCTTCAGGTATTCTTAAGAAATATGTTTCATTTTTTATGGATTTTAAAGTTGTTTAGTTATTTTTAAATGGCTGTAATTAACTCTTACTGTGTGTATTATTTTATTGTATGACTATTCCAAAATCTACTTATGCCAGTAAACATTTGGGTTGTTTCCAAATATTTGATAACATGGAAACTGCTATGGATATTATTTATATGTTTCTTGGTGGACATGTGTAAGAGTTTCTCTAGGTAAACGAGTCTGGAAGATTGTAGGTTATTGGGTTTGTTGGTGTTCAGTTTGGCTTGAAAATGTCATTTTTCAAATGGTTATAATAATTTGCATACCTACCAGTAGCAAGCACAAAATAGTTCCTGTTATTCATGTAACTGTCAGCACTTGATATTGGCAGGTTTTTATTTATTTATTTATTTATTTATTTATTTTGAATATTCATGAGATGCAAAGGTTTTTAAAGTTTTGCCAAATTGTTAAGTAGAGAATAGTATCTCATTGAGTTTTAAGTATTTTCCTGATTATTTATAAGATTGAATATTTTCATGTTTGTTTCCTATTTCTGCATCTTCTTCCTTGAAGTTCTTGCTCAAGTATTTTGTTCATTTTACTGGAGTATTTTTGTTCTTTTTTTTTTATCAATTTGTAGAATTTCTTAATATTTTCTTGATATTAATTTTTCAGCTATGTGTTGCAGTTATTATCTCAAAATTTTCAACTTCTCATTTCACTAATTTATGATATTCTTCAATGAATAGAATATTTTTAATTTTACTATACTAATATTTATCAATCTTTTTCAGATTTTTTTGTGTATATAAATTTTTTCCCTACCTTTAAGCCATAAAAATATTCTTTTGTGTTACCTTCTAAAATTTTTCTGTTTTCACTTTTCACATTTAAGTCTTTTATCAATCTATATATTTTTAATATAATGTGAGGTAGGAATGCAATTATTTTTCTCAATATGGATAGCCAATTATTGTAGTACCACTCAATTTTACATTTTTTTTCACTGATCTTAATTGCCAGATCTGTCATAACTAAAATTTTAATATATGTGTAAGTGTGTTTCTAGGTTCTTCTTTTCTGTTCCAGGGGTCTATATTATATCATGTCTTAATTACTATCCCTTGTTAACTATTATCAACACTTCGACTGACAGATATTAGAGTAGTATCTTTTCATCTTTACACAGTGTTCAAAAATTAACTTTACTGAGGTATAATTTACATACAATAAAATACACTCATTTAAAGCATACAGTTTAATAACTTTTGACTCTGTATACAGCTGTGTAACAACCACCATAATATTTATGAAATAATTGGTTTTAGACTTTGTATTAGTTTCTTTCGCTTATAACAAAATATCTTGAACTGGCTGATTTATAAGAAAATGAACTTTATTGCTTATAGTTTCAGAGGTTGGGAAGTCCAAAGTCCAGGGAACACATCTGGTGAAGGTCTTTTTTGGTGGTGGCTTTACAGGAATGTGGGGTCTCACATGGTAGAACATGGTGGAGCAAAGAGAGAGAACTTCTCATGTGCTTTTCTTTTAAAACCCTCAGAACCATGCCCACGACCACCATTAAACCATCAACTTAATCCCCTCTTCAAGGCCCTGCCTTTCAATTAACCATAATAAGATTTCCCACCCTCTTAACACTGTCACAGTGGGGACCAAACCTCCAACACATTAAACTTTGCGGGGACACAATTCAATCCACTACACACTTGGACAGCAAGTATCCCAGGACTGTGTTCCCCAAGAGGAGGGGTCACATGACAGAAGCTCTATAACTGCTCTGGCATTCTGCCTAGAGTCACTTCTAGGAACATGGGAATATGGTACAGGGATGGGAAACCTGAGCAGATCACAACAATCCTGCCAAGTTGAGAAGACAGAAACTGGGATTAAAGAATGTTGAAGCTGTAATTTTTAGGACCGAGTACTGAAGAGAAAGGAACTATATAGAGAAAGAGCTTCAGAAACCTGTATAAGGCTCTTCATGAGTTTGTGGCTAAATATTAAGCTATACATAAAAGCTGGAAAATTCTCAGAGCCCACACGGGGCCAGGAGACAGAGCTCTGATCAGACAGAGTAAACATATCACTGAACACCTGGGCCATTCAGTAAAGACCCCAGAAGGGTCATGCCTTAGTAGCATAGCTAAACTAGTCCTGGAATAAAGGGTACTCTAGGCTTCTCAACAAAGTTTGACAACAAGGCTTGAAAGTATCAAGGTGAACTGCAAGTAACTTACCTGCTTGTCAGAGCAATGTCCTAGACTATTTAAAAGACGACAACAACGATTTATTGTATAGTTTCAATTAGCTAGCAGAGAGGATTTTGAATATTTCCAGCACAAATGGTGAATACATGTCATTATGCATTTGGCAAAACCTGTAGAACTGTACAATACAAAGAGGGAACCCCAATGTAAAATTAAGTTGATAATAATAAATTAATATTGCTTCATAATTGTAACAAATGTACTACACTAATGAAACATGTCAATAATAAAGAAACTGCATGTGTGAGTGGGGAGAGGGTATGGAAATCACCTGTACTTTTTGCTCAATTTCTCGGTAAAACAAAAACTGTTATAAAAATGAAGAAATAAAAAGTGTATTCTAAGGACAAAAAAGGAAAAAGAAGACAACAAAATTTAGCTCTCAGTAATGTAACATTTACAATGACCAGTCTCCAGTCAAAAATTGCATGTGAAAAGGACATGAATTTGGGCAGCCAGGGGCAGAATGCTATAGGTCAAATGTGTTCCCCAAAAGCTCATGTTTTGGAAACTTGATCCCACTGTAACAGTGTTACGAAGGTAGGAAATTCAATTATGATATTTGAAAGGTGGATTCTTTGAGAGGCGATTGGGTAGTAAGGATTGTGCCCTTGCAAAAGGGTTAAAACTATTACAAAGAGAGGAAAAATGTGACACATAATCAGGAGAAAAATTTCACCATCGAAACAATCCAGGAATGACAGAGATGATGGATTTAACATGCAGGAAATTTAAAACAGTTGTTTTATATTCAAAGATTTAACGGAAAACATGAACATCACAAAGAGAGAAATGGAAAACAAAAAATATGGGACTTCTAAAAATGAAAAATTCAGTATATGAAATGAAAAAAATACATATAGGATTAGCAGCACATAGACACTTTTGAAGAAAGGGAGTCTTATAGTTATGGATTCTAAAGATTTCTCTTTGCCCGGCACCAATATTGAGATAGGCAAGTTTTCTTGCTTTCCCCCCTCTGTAAGGTTGTATTCTTTATTCATCCCAAGATAGGGCATAGTTATCTAGTATTTATTAAATACATTGAGATCTCTTATTTCTCTCTGTGCCTTGGGAAAGTTCTAAGCTTTATCTCCTCTCCTTTGCACTTTATACTTCAAAACAGAGGCTCAAAATACCATAGGTTGGCATCTATGCTTTTATGCAAAAGCAAGTGTTAGTGCGTGCTTACCTCTTCTGCAATATAAAAAGTGACATTTTTTTTCAAAGAGCATCTAAGATATTGAGTTATGCCATCATAGAAAAAATTAATTTCTAAAATAGCAGTTTTACATTATTATTGTTTGTGAGCTGTGACCACTCTACTGCTCTGGGTCCTTGGGATGTCCAGGGAACAGGGGCATATTCAACTGCTATACTGCACAGCAGCTGTTTTGAAGCATGTGAGTACAATACAGAATAGCGCATTATCCCAAGATAAGATGATGGTTTTCCTAAGTGAGGCTACTTGTGATATAAGAGCCTTCTGACATGCTGAACCAATATACAGGGCAGGGGCCACCAATGAGGCAGCACATTCCTGGGCCTAGGACCATGGCAGACCTCTACAGTCAGAAGACTAGGATTGTACCCAGACACCTGCCGAGTATGACATCTTGCCCAAGAAGATGAACTCTTCTGAGCCACAGTTGTCTCACTAACAAAGAAGGTAAGGACCCTATGCATGAATGCTTAGTGATATGATACCTTACGATTTGTACAATGCCAGTGACTTCTGTATACCAGGCACGGACAACTTCACACATGTGGGGTTTAAATAAGATCTTTAAATTCTTTTTGAATTAAAACCTATTTATGGTCTTGTGCAAAATTAGTTGGGAGTCAATTCTTTGTAATTCTTTCTTCCCTAAATTTTCTGAGAACCTTAATGGACTCAATCTAAAGTTGCTGCTCTTGCCTATAACTGCCATGCAGCGAGAGAACTGAGGGAACAGATCAATTTTATGTTCGGGGGTGGCCATGGCTTCTGTTTTGTCCCCAGTGTCACTGTATAAAACTGCTTCTACATTGTCCAGTGTATCTTTGTTATTGTGATGTCCAGATCCCCACTGCAGACACTTCCAGTCTTTGAGGGAGGAAAATATCACTTCGTCAGTGTCACTCTGAGCCAGATGCACTCCATGCTTGGTGTCTGAGATGACTAGTTTCTGCTCACAGCCTCAGCTATGTGGCTGTCCCCGTAGTGCTCCCTCAGCTGCAGTGGTGGCAGCAGTACAGTGCAGCCTGTCACACCCTGTCATGACTGACTGTCACACCCTTCCTGCTTCACTTACCTGATTTTTAAGAATCACACACACAAAAATATTTTCCATGGTGAAGAGCTATGTCTTCCTTGGAAAACAATCGGCAATTCCAAATCATATACTCTTCGCTAACATTCCACCTGACCAGAAGTTCAGCTGTACTATTACATATATAGTCATATCGGTGGTGAAATGAAGGTAGAGAGAGGTATCCCAATTATTTGAGCAATGTCTCTAGTTTTCTACAGAATGCTTGAATGAGATTCCTCGGGACAGTCATAGATAATTACATCTGAAAATCCCTTAGGAAAATCCCCTTAAAAGGCAGGCCCTGAGATCCATGACACCATCATGTAATACTCTTTCATTCTTAAAAAACAGTAGAAGTTGATAGACCATGACAATTGTTCTCAATAAAGCACACAAGCTCAAGGTCCTTGTGTGCTATGCGATAGAGAGGTTGAATTTTGAATTGGATGGTGAACAAGTAACGTCATTGTAAGTTACTGCTTAATGCCCTCTAACTTAGAAGTTATGCTAGCTTGATTTTAATGTTCCTACAAAATCAGAATAAAGTTTATCTTTCATTGTTCCAAACATTTTTTAAAAACATATGTTGGTTGTTGTTCCCTAATTTCTACCCTAATTAAATTAATAAAAAGGGTAAGAGCAACTTTATCCCCTTCTCTCTTTCCTGCAACTAGATCCTAGAAACTGTGGGGGAAAAGACCCTCTATCTTTTGCTCATATCACCAAATAATCCATACCAACTCTTTGCTTAGTAGAAGAATCCTATTTTCAGTGGACTGGAATGAGCAATTCTTGGCTCATTAGTCGCAGTAGGCTAACTGCTGTAAAAACAACCCCAAATCGCGACAGTTTAATATAGTCAAAGTTTATATCTCCCTTACATCACATTGGTGAAGGGCAGAAATTACTGGGACTCAGAATGTTTCAGCTTCTCCCTTTTCTAGACTCTTAGAGTCCTCTCCATTTAGCTGGCTGATGGAGAAAGACAGAGAAAGATGTCACAGGGGAGCTATTTTATGGGCCTTGCCTGAAAAGGGGTACACATTACTCCTACTCACACTCAGCTACCAGGACGTACCAAGACTGCCTCACCTGCATGCAAGGAAGCTGGGATATGCAGCCTCAATGTGTGTTCAGAAAGGAGAGGAGCACGTGGATATCGACAAGCACTGAAGTCTCTGCCACAGTTCATCAGCTCGGTCACCAGATTCACTTCTCTGCACACTTACCCTTCTTGAAGTGAGACAACATGAATCCCATCGGGCTTATCCAGTTATATCCAATTTACAGTCCAGGATCTCAGGGTAGTCGCAGTTCTCCCTTCAGATTTCACTGTGGCATCTTGTGACCTGGCAACCTATGAACTAAAGAAAAATCATCTGCCCAACCCATATCCAAAATATAATCGTAAGTCAAGGGCAGGATACAAAAACTGTTACTTATGAAGACAAAGAATGGGAGAAATGCATTCGTCAATGATCCATAGCAATTCTAAAATCCCACTGAACTGGCACTGTGAAGGTGCCTTACCGTGAAAGTAGAGGAAGTTCCCTTAGGAGACTCTGATTCTGCTCCCTGGGAGAACCCCCTTGTCCTGTATTACCTTGGCATTTTGATCTGCCCATGGGAGTCGATTCTTTGATTGTTTTTCCTCCACTGCCAAATCTGAGATGTTGTAGAATATTCTGTCCTTGTAGGCTGCTCAGGCTTCATAGCTCTCCTCCTGATAATGCAATGTGGGGACCTAAAGTTGTTTTAACTCTCAGATAGTCAAAGGCATTTGTCTATTGTTGATCGATGGGCTGATCGATTGATCATTTAGGTTCACGGCTTCTTTTGCAGTACAGTTGTCCCTGAGACTTGGTTGGCAGCTCATCTTTTTCCTTACAGTTGTCTCCTTAAGGTGAAAGCCCCACAGAATTAGTTCTCAGACGTATTTTCAACCTTATATATTTCTTTGCTTTCTGGCCCACAGACCTCTCTCTCTAAACTTAATGGGGCTACCTTGAGTCTATCTGAGATAATGAGCTTGAGTGGAAAACACACCGCTAATCTGATTTTTGACATAGGACTGAGTTCTAATAGACATTTGTTACTCAAAGCACTTTTTGATCTTTTCTTTACTGTTTTGGGTTTAGAAGCTCAGTTTATACCAACCGTCAAATTTAAAAATTTCTTATCTCACTCCATTTTCCTTCAATCCAGACAATTTTTACCCAAAGTTATATTTTTATTTTAATACCTTGCTAAATGCAGCCAGTAACATCCAATATATAACACTGACCTATTTTCTGGTCTAGTCCAGGAGGCATTTGTTCTGCCTTCCACGTTATTAATAAAACAGTTTAATAAAATGTTTTCCCCCAAATAAAAGTGTTCTTCAGCCTTCTATCATCTGATATTTCCTGCTGCTTACTACTTAATTACTAAGTCAATGCCACATACTTTGGTTTTTGTTGTAGTACTGATTTCTTTATTACTCAGGGTAGGCTTACTTCTATAACAAACAAACCCCATTATCTATGTCTTTACATAAGAAAAGTTTATGTTTGCTTGTACCACAGTCCGGTATGGTTGTCCTGGTTGGGAGAATACTTCAAGTGATAGTTTAATTAACAGAAATTTTGCTTAACAGGGAATAATTGAAGAATAAAATCTTTGATTTTAAGCAGTTGGGTCTTCATTTTTGTCTCAGTGCAATAAAAAGAGGGAGTCAAGAAAGTTCAAAATCTGGCAGGCTATCAGACTTACTTAATGCTAACAAGATGCCTAATACATAGCCAACACTTCCAATAGAACTTTCCATAAGACAGGGAATTTTTCTAGATCTGTAGTGTCCAATGGGACAGCCACTAGCCAAAAATGCCTAGTATAACTGAGGGATTAAGTTTTAAATTTTATTTTATCTAATTAATCTAAATTTAAATTTAAATATAAGCAGAAGAAGAGCACAGACTATTAATCTGAAATTTTCAGCGGGCAGGTGCACAGGGAAGCCTTTCCACTGCTTCCGAAATTAGATTTGGAAAAAGCAATTGCTCTTATCCTGTAGTGTGCTTCCTACACAGAGTAGGTCCACTGAGGACAACCAACCTGGTGCAAGCCCTTCAATTAACTGTATGAGTTGGTCCACACTTGCCCGAGTGTGTTGGACAACTTGACCTGTTCTACACTTTCTCTAAAATAAAGGCATCTGAGGGACAGAAGAACTTTCTTTGTTTTGATCGAGTGGCACGTCCATGGCATGTCCTGGATTAGCACTTCTGCTTAAACTGCTGTGAAACGCACCAAGAAGATCCTGCGAGGAAAAACAAACACATAATTCCCCCAAAGTGCCACATAAGTTGGCTTCATAAAAGGACATTTGGCTGTATGATTCTAGTGGAGTTTTTCTCAGCCTGGCAGTAGGTTCAGGCTCTTAGGCTCAAAAAAAAAAAAAGAAAAGAAAAAAAAAAATCTTTAAGTGTCCAAATATCTGGTTAGAAATAAAACCATCCAGTCCTTTTTTTTTTTTTTTTTTTTTTTTTTTTAACACATATGAGAAAAGGATTTCATTGAGTGTGGTGTCTGAACAATCCTATACTCAAGTGATTTCCCTGAACCTTTCAAAAATTTTATCTGTTTGGCACAATAGAGATTAAATTTGTTTGCTTTGTAGCAATTCATCAACGATCAATAAGAGAATGAAGAACTTAAGACTCTTCCCTCTCCCCCCGACCAGGAGACTAGTTTTAAGTTCCAAACTACAAAGGGATATTTTTAGAATTAGATCTGTAAGCACATTGTACCCAAGATGGGATTTGAGTGAACTCCAATACAGAAAAGTCATCTTACAATCTGGAGCCATATCACATGGGGAAATGTGTTAAATAATACTTTTCTTTCCAAAATGATTGTATCTTGTATAATGAGTTTCTTACCTCAATTTTTTTTTTTTTTGTTTAAAATTATCTTCAGCTATAACTACCAAGTTTTAACTGTGGTTAGGCAGAGATCACATTTCCGTGGCAGATTCCAATTTCCTTTGAATTTTGCTCTAACAGACTCTTCAATTAACACCTGTTCCATTCTACCCTACTGTCCATACACTACAGTATTTACCAACATTTAATTATGTGAAAAGGCCCAACATAGTTCAGATGGCCCCATGACAGTCACTTAGTGTTTTGTTTTTCTTTATTCTCACAATGGCTTTGTAAATGGGCCCGTGAAGCCTATTAGGGTTTTGTGGACATTTAATAGAGATAATTCTCACAAAGCGTAGAGCCTGCAACATAGCACCAAAACAAGAAAAGGCAGCAGTTCTGTCATCTTCTCTGCCATATTTAGAGTTCAAGGCACATGTGCTGCTGGTCACTGGCACAGCTAGGGTCCCGCATCTGCACATACCCCAAGCACGTGCTCTCCTCAGCTTCATGCTGCATCCCTGTGGTCTCTGCTGAAACAAACTTAAACCGACAGCTCAGCAATAAACTATTTTCCTTTGAGTATTTTCTTCTTTGCCTAAATAACATTTTATTATGTTGAGAGCCTAGGGCTCTGTCTTCAATAAACATTTTTTAGACAAGGGGAAGAACATTTTAGGTAAAGCAGAAAACCTAAGGAGAAAAAGTTACCACATTTATTCTGGAAACTAATCTCACTCAAAGTTAAAGTCAAAGTATCTGTTAGCCAGATCTGTTGATACTTTGATGTCTGCGGTCAAACACTAAGAAGAATCTTGGCTGAGTGAGTTTGAAGAGCAGAAGAGGAATCTACAAGGGAAGAAGAGACAATGTGGGAGAGGCGACCCCACCCCAAACCCCTTCAGACACTGCTTCTAGAATTGTGTTTTCAAAAAAAAAAAAAAAAAAGGATACAAGAATCACAGGAATACGTTGAACTTTCAAAAGAAGAGAACTGAGGTTACGAGAGGTGGGAACGGAGGAGCGGGAAGGGGTTGGGTAAGAATTGGTAAAGGGCCACGAAAATTGATTACAGTGTATAATGTTTAATATGCTAATTGTCCTGATTTGAACATCACATATTGCACACAGATATTGACATTCAATGCTATACCCCATAGGTATGTACAATCAACTATGTTCTAATAAAAAAAAGAAATAAATTACTTAGAGATGAGTAGAATATATTTCATTATTCCTTTCTTTTTAATTGGTGGGATTTTCAGTGTCTGGAAGGCATTTTTTAGTGTCTGGAAGGCATTCTGTGGTTGATTTCTAAGGTGATGTTTAACACAAGATCACATTCATTCTGTTTGTCACATTTGTTTTTAGTATTAAAGGAGGAACGACTCAGTTTGTGGAATGACTGAGTTGGTTGATTTTGACTTCAGCTGTGAGTTATTCAGTGCTCTTGAGTGAGTACTCTGCTGGTCCGTGAATCTTCCCCGGTTAGAGAAGTTAGTGGGTCAGAAGACTTGGGGGTTTCTTTGGAGGTGGGGCCCTTGAATTATTGTGGAAGTGCCCAAGTCTACATTGACTCAGGTGCTTGTTAAAAATTAGAAAAAAATCTTATTTTTAAAAAATAAATGAAAACACGTACAAACTTTATAAAAAATTAATAGAAAGTCTAAAAACAAATTATAGGTAAAATATGGGTAACATGGATGATAGGAAAAATGTTTTCTATATACACAGAGCTCCTACAAGCTGATTAAAAAAGAAGAAATCAAATAGAAAAATAAGCAAAATATTTAAACAATTTATAGAGGAGAATATATAAATGGCCAATAAACATATCACATGATATTCATTCTCCCTAGTAATCAGATAAATACAAATTAAAAAATATATGAAGTTTTCAGCCTTCAGATTGACAAAAATATAAGAAAGAATTTATATGATTGGGTACTCATACTGGTGAGAGCATAAATTTCTATACCTCCTTTGAAAATCAATCTAAAACTATCTATTAAAATTAAAAATGCGTAAAAAATTTGATTCAGTAATCCCAGCTTGGGGAGTTTAATAGCAATTAAACAGGGGAGTGGGAATGAAAGTGAATGAGGAGCTGATTATATGTACATTTTTGCATTCTGTTGCTTGATAGAATGAGCAAGTAATACTCACGTGATTTACATATATATATATATATATATTTATATATGCGTGTGTGTTTCTATCAGAAGGAGTATCCCATAGTGGGAATGTCCTCAAAATTTGAGGGCAAACCTAGGCTGCTTCAACAGAGCTTCAATAGAAGTTCAGAATAAGGAAGTTCCATGTTTTTCATTCTCTGGTGGGCAGACCGCAGATCATACATTCTTCTCAGTTCTAAATGCTGGAGGACGACAAGGGCATTCACAAACTGAAGAAACAGGAGAAAACAGGGTAATGAAATCCTGGAAGTCCTGTCTCATGTGCAAAGATGTAATGACCCAAGTGGTTTAAATTAAAAGCTTTCTTTCTTCAGTCTTCAACCCTATGCAAACAGGCATCTGGCCTTGCTATTCCATGCCTTATTTCTCAGATCCATAGGCTGTTTTTCTTATTTGAGCTGTTGACAGCATTTGATAATATCAGTAAAGTCTTTCTTTTTTTACTTGTAAAGCTTTACTTTCTAAATATAAGTGCTGATGTGCTGATAGTGAGAAGCATTAATCTCTTGCTTTACTTACCCTAAATTCCATGAGGCGTTTTAAAAAGCATTTTCTGTTTTTAGTTTTTCTGGTGGTCACCTGCAAATTTCTTGTTCTTGAATTATCAACTTTTTTTTTTTTTTTTTTTAAAAGATGACTGGTAAGGGGATCTTAACCCTTGACTTGGTGTTGTCAGCACCAGGCTCTCCCAAATGAGCTAACCGGCCATCCCTATATAGGATCCGAACCCGTGACCTTGGTGTTATCAGCACCGCACTCTACCGAGTGAGCCACGGGCCGGCCCTAATCAACTTTATGTGTGCTTCATTGAATTGGTTCTAGGAAAACTGAGACTATCACTTACATTATGCTGTCTTCAGTTCTTTTCCAAATTATATATTTTTGTACTGCTTTATTGGCAAAACAGATATTGCCAATTGTCCCCAAATATTGTCACAACAGAATCTAGATACACTTTTTAAAAATTTAGACTACAGAATGATTATATTTCTCAGCTTTTTTTTCAACTGTGTGTGGCCATGTTACAGGTTTTGGCAAATAACATTTAAGAATCAAAGCTGTATTTCAGATTCTAGGGACTTTTCTTAAAATCACTCCAGCACCTTTGATTCGTCCTCTAGCCCTTCCTTCTTTCTGCTGGCTGGAATGCAGACATAATTGCTGAATCTCAAGCAGCTATTTTGGACAATGACGTAACCTTGCGAAGGATGACTCCCACAGCAGAGAAGCAAAACAAAACACATCTAGGTCCCTGAGGATTTCTAAATCAGACCTGCCACGCCTGCTCTGGGCTGCCTTCTTCTAGATTTTTGTATGAGAGAGAAATAAACTTTTATCTTGCATAAGTCATTGCTGTCTGGGGTCTTTGGTACTTGCAGACAAGTCATTTTTACTAGTACATTTGGTTGCCTTTGTAACATTAAGTTATCTACTTAAATTTCTTAGTCTTGCAGATCTGGGTACCTGTGAAGGTGATGCTCTTGAATTCTTGTGGAGGTACCCAAGTTTTTATTCACTCAAATGCTTGTAAAAATATATACTTTATTTTAAAAATAAGCAAAAATTCAATACACAAATTTTATGTCAGAATATAAAGAACAAAAATGTAATTGACAGATATCTATGACAACATAAAAAAACAGAAAGAGATGAACATCTCTTGATGTTCCACTGAATTTCCACTAA